>NC_091457.1:127672357-127984630 GCF_027789765.1 Dendropsophus ebraccatus
TGGATTGACAGATCTCTGTTTGGGTACATTATTTATCAATCATGGCCACCAGGGCAGGCGGAAGCCACTGAGGACAGTCCTGATAACTGCAGGAAGCATAAAAGTGATGGCATTTAATGTGAGCCTGTGTAAAAAAAGAAAAAGTATAACTTTTTACCAATACTAGGCCAAGAAGACCTTCAAAAAATGACAGGCCTTATTTAAAGGTTTTCTAGGATTAAAAAAAAAAATCATAGTTTATTAGTAAGGCTGAAAAAGACACATCTACAAGTGCAACTAAGGGAGGGGGTGGATGATGGGAAAGGGATGGATGATGGATAAATTCCATATGTCTACAGTTCAGCTCTGTGGCCATGGAGGAGATTTGGAGTTCGGGATGAGAGAAACTGAGCTCTACTCCCTATATAGATATATTACCCACATCGTGTAGATTGCCTTAGTGACAATACCTTCTATTTATTTCAGGCTGGACACATGATACATCATCTCAGCTTTCTTTTAATTGCTATCTTTTATAAAGGCTGTATGCTGCTTATAGTACTGGTGTATATCTCCTCTGTGTTGGCCCTCCTCAGTGTTAAGCATACTTGCCAAATTGTTCTGGTTTGGCAACGTTGTCCGAACCTGAACGCTCAGCATTTGACTCCCAGAGGCTGGAGAAGTTGGATGCCACCCTAGGGAGTCTTTAGGCTGTATACAAGTTTCCAAGGACTCCCTAAGGCAGCATCCAACTTCTTAAGTCGCTGGGAGTCAAATGCTGAGTGGTCGGGTACAGAAAATGTTGCTGAACCCAGTTTGGCAAGTCCACTCAACATTACTCCTCAGAGATCAGGGCCCGGGTGCAGTGTTCTCTCTAAGCTTTGGACCCTGGAAAGAGTTAAAGCAACATGCTAATCGGGTTAATGAGCCAAATAGTAGCAGTACCTGGTAAGCAGGCTGGAGCTTTTCACGCTGTCATTTCCCGTTCCGTGTTCCGCACAGAGCATGGACGTGGAATGCCTGTAACGGACTCTCCCCTGGCCTGGCAGCATCTGTGATAAGATGCTGGGAGTGGGGGAAACTACAGTTCCCCCACTCTCAGCATCTAATTACAGATGCTGCCTGGGTGGGGGAGAGTCCGTTACAGGCATTCCACGTCCACGCTCTGCGCGGAACACGGAACGTGTGAATGGAGCCTTAGAGGCAACAGTTGTCTGGTGCTGTCTCTGCACCCTCTATAGCCCTTTATGCCCATGTCCATTACCATTAGAAGCATTCATGGTCTGTTTGGATGGTCTTTATTATACTATATTACTTTTGGTACAACTGGAGTATATTCAGTATAGATTGTAAGGATGATGATTTCAGATGTTCCCTGCTGTGACTGTGGGTCAGGTTTGGTCAGTATTTCAGTATTAGTTATGTTATGTTTTTTTTATATAGTTGCTTGGGTCAACCTTTTTTGCTCTGGATGGGTGAAACCCTCTTTCCTTTTCACACAAAAGTGATGTGACTAGACTAGTCACAGCTGGGATGGGGAACATTTGGCCCTCCAGATCTTGCATACTACAATTCCCATCATGCCTGGATAGTCAAAGCTAAAGCATAGCCTGTTCAGGCATGATGGGAATTGTAGTTTTGCAACAGCTGGAGGGTGGAAGGTTCCTCATCCCTGAGTTACAGAATCATTTATTATAACCCCCATTAACATGTTGTAAACTAATTTCTATTGATACACTGACCCTACTCAGGAATTACAACCAGTAGGGCAGTCAAGAGATGCATTCAGAATTCTGCTGTCTTTAGAGCTAAAATCTCCCAACATTCCTTGCTTGGTATATATCTACATAGAGCTGCAAACATACTTTAAAGTGACTGTACCACCAGGCCCAGGCAGAAGCACTGGAGGCAGGCCGACCCACCCTTAGTGGGAGGAAACCCTAGCCCCTCTATGATAGGGTTCCATTGATTCTAATGGAGTCATGTCATGGAGGGGCTGGGGTTTCTTCTCGCTGGGGGTGGGTCGGCCCGCCTCCAGTGTTTCAGCCTGGGCCTGGTGGTACAGTCACTTTAATGTCTTTATTTCATCAATCCATCGAATAGGACGCTCCTCGGCATAAGGGCTATATCAGGGCTCCCTCCCTAGCTGTGACACTTCCAGGTACGCATAGTGGGTGAGTGGTGAGCTTACACTTTCTATATTTTTGGTCTCTTCTGTGTTGATGTGGAGGGGAGGAATGGAGGGGTGTGCATGGTCAGGGCGATCCCTAGACCATGGCTGGGGATTTGAACGCCTGGATCCAGAACCATCAAAAGCTATTTGGAAAGTGGGGGCACAGAAGTGAATACACCCATACATAGCCTTATTTTACATTCAAGTTCAACTTTTAAAAGCCACTATATGTATCACTATAGGGGAAATAAAATTGCCCCTCTCAAGACCCATCTACCAGAACTATGTATATTTCTTCTCATACAGCCCAATGCACTACTATTGCCACATTCCTTTATATACACTGGATAGGATTTTTTAGGGCATTTTTTATTCTGCTGCAAGAAAACCAATGACTAATACAGTATATTGTGCATTCAGGTACTTTCTATGCCTTTCATATGCAAATAGATTACAGTAATGGTCCGTTTACACAGAGCGAAAATTCGCCCAATCGATCGTTTAACGATTTTGAAGCAACAATTTGCTTTTTATAACCATCAGCGTTTAGACGAAGAGATAAAATCGTTATTGCGTTTTTTTTTAGAATCACTTAAGCCTATCTCACACATAATGTGAATCTGGGAAAGACTGTTTAATTTTAGACGAAGCGATCTGCGAATTTTCAGCGAACGACCCACAACAATTTGAGAACATGTTGAAAGATCATGAACGATTTCTCGCTTGTCGCCTGATCGTTTGCTGTGTTAATACAAGCTTGATTATCGAACGATAATGGTTCTGTGTAAACGGACCATTAGGAGGATCTTTCGCTCCTCTGACATGTCTGGTTTAAAGAGGATGTACCACCCGGTACATCCTCTTTAGGGTACAAACACACACACCATATATGCAGCAGATCTGCAGCAAATTTGATGGTGAAGACTTGATGCTGTGTTCAGTTATTTAGATCTAATCTGCTGCGTATTTGCCGCGTATCGCAGCAGTAAATACGCAGCGTATATGCCGTGTGTGTTTGTACCCTTAACCTGAACCCATGGTTCGATCCAGCGGTAACGGCTGGTGCTGAAGCACTGGAGGTCGGCCCGGCCCACCCCCAATGGGAGGGAATTCCCTCCCCTGTATGACGCGGCTCGCTTAGAATGAACGGAGCCGCGTCATCGAACGGCGCTGTGCACGGGAACTGGGCAGCGGTCCAAAAACGGACCGCGGCACCTGCTTCCCCGTGCCGGCGCCGATCGATCCGTGGGTTCAGGTTAAAGAGGATGTACCGAGTGGTACATCCTCTTTAATGAATACATCTATTGCTCATTATTAGATTTTTGCATTGTATAACACTATACTATTACCGTTACCGTTCCTGCTTTTTAACTCAGTGCCGCTCCTCCTGGGTGCCTGGAAAAGCTGGATCCAGACCTGGGAAACTACTTCCAGTTTCCCAGAACTGGATCCAGCTTTTCCAGGCACCTAGAATGGAGTGGCACTGATATAAAAGTCTGCTGGCTGATTAGCCGACTGCCAAGCTCATTTGCTCATCTCTAATTATAAAATAATATAGCTTTATTAAAATGTATAATTTTTTTATTTACATATACACTTCCGTTTTCTTACAGCAGTAAGAGGCGACACGGCCCCCTCTGCTGCCACTGAGGTTTGTGTCAGAAACTGCAGGGCTATCTAAGCTGTGCAGTTCCCAATCCCCTGCTCTGGTCTAGCGCTGCTGCACAGCATTATACACAGCTGGGTCCCGTTTTCTCATTACTGTGCTAGAACCAGAAGCAGAGAGAGTGGTGAGAGCAATCACCTCTCACTGTACAGAGGCTAATGGACACAGTGATCGTGTTGGGGAGCCTCCCCCTGGGTAAAGTATATAAGAATATACAGTACACGGGGCCAGTCAACAGAAGTGCATTTGTAAAAACCAAAAACTATGGGGGATATCAAACTGGTGTAAAGTAGAATATGCTCAGTTGCCCCTAGCAACCAGATTCCACCTTTCATTTTCCAAAGGAATGAAAAGTGGAATCTGATTGGTTGCTAGGGGCAACTAAAACAATTCTACTTTACACCAGTTTGATAAATCTCTCCCTATGTGTTTATTTTAAAAAAAAAGTTATATTACAAAGTATTAAAACTTTATTAAAGCAATGTATTAGCAAAAAAGAAAAAAATAGTCTCCGGAGTACCCTTTTGTAGTATTTACAAAAACAGAATTGTTAGGAAGGATTCTCTTTAAGGGCTCACCTCACTTAAGGCCCTTTTACACAGAAAGATTTTCTGACAGATTATCTGCCAAAGATTTGAAGCCAAAGCCAGGACTGGATTTGAAAAGAGGAGAAATCTCAGGTTTTCATGTATGACCTGATCTCTGTTTATAGTCTGTTACTGGTTTTGGCTTCAAATCTTTGGCAGATAATCTGTCAGATAATCTTTCTGTGTAAAAGGGCCCTTAAGGCCCTATTCCACGGAACGATTATCGTTCGTATTTGGCCGATATCGGCCGCTACGGACGATAATTGTCCGGTGGAATAGAGTGCAACGATCAGCCGACATCGTTCATGTCGGCTGATCGTTGCAGTCGCTTGTTTTTCAACATGTTGAAAAACAAGCGACTGATATAGCAGCGATCTGCTGCCGTCGCTCCGTTGAATAGGAGCATCGGCAGCAGACGCTGCTATATCCTATGGGCTGCCCGGACGATCAGCGATCCCCTGGACAGCCCCCCCGCAGCTCCCCGCCGCCCCCTCCCACACTCACCCGCTCGCTGCCGCCGCGTTGAATAGCGGCGGCAGCGAGCGGGGAACGAGGAGCAAACGAGCGCTGAGAGCGCTCGTTTGCTCCTCTAAACGACCTGTGGAATAGGGGCATTAGGATCAGAATAGATCTGCACTTTTTTAGGCAACATGATTCTATTTTTTGTAATTTCTTCTAGATTTGCCCTCACACGACTACTGAAAACATATGGTATACCATTAAGCTTATATAGAAGCATCATGGGAAGGCAGCATTAGAAAATCACTTCAGAGGGCAAATAGGAAGCAAGATGGCTGAATTTCTATACTTGTCACATTGGCTAGAACAGGTAACAGCACAAGGCATATAACCTCTACAATAGTCTCTAGTATTAATCTGTGCCACACTACACTGTATATAAGAAAAACTAATTCCCAGAATGCTTCTTCAAGGAGTGTCCTATCTATTGCCTATAAAGATCACTTGTAATATTGTAATTTTCAGAAAACCATATATAGATTTTTTATAACGCTGATCATTAGCAGTGAAACACTATGGTAACCTGGCAGGTTTATTGTGCCATGTAGACTTTCCTGGTTTTAGGGTCAAGCTCCATCCCATGAGTCTATAGAATGTGACTTTAAGGCTAGATTCACACTGGACGTATCTGCAGCGGATTTCACGCTGCGAGTTCGCACGGCTTGGCCCCACCGCAGTCACTGATTGGCTGCGCGGGACCTCCGGGATCGTGGAACAGGTAATGTGTCATTCCGGCGGCGGGGGATAAATGGGGCCGGGACCTACATACTTGCAGTGGTATAACAATCCTGCTACAAGAATGTAATCACATTGGAAGTGACAGGAGAGGTATCCACAGCAGATTTCACTGCGAGTGAAATCTCCAGTGTGAATCTAGCCTTAGGACAGTATTACAATGCACTTATTTGGTGCATGAAACAAATATAATGAATTTCTTTATAAAGGTGAATACTTGTCTATAAGCTGTGACTGTGGCTGCTATCATGTGGCAGAATTTAAAGGGGTACTCCAGCGGGGGGGGGGGCACTTTTGTGCTGGGACCGGGGAGGAGGTGGCAGAGGGAAAAGACGTCCACTCACCTCCCCGGTTCCAGCGGGGGGTCCTGCAATGCCGCGCTCCGGTGCCCGATTCCTGGCCGCTTCCGGGTGTCTGACGCGGGCCCGTGACGTCTTAGGTCCACTCAGCCACTCAGTAAAGGAGGCGGGATCCGTTTCAAGTCCGTTCAGATCCCGTCTCCTTCACTGAGTGGCTGAGCAGACCTGAGACGTCACATCTCGGGCCTGCGTCAGACACCCGGAAGCGGCCGGGCACCGGAGCGCCGCAATGCGGGACCCGCCTCTGGAACCGGGGAGTTGAGTGGACGTTTTTACCCTCAGCCACCTCCTCCCCGGTCCCAGCAAAAAAGTAGCACTCAGTTTGGCAGTGATGGCAGGGGGAGTAGGAGTAAGGAAGCATTGCAGATTGGTGCACCTCAGGAGCTTAGGGAAGCCTATTTGACTCCTTGCACAGCAAAATAAAAGCCTTTGTGAATGTTATGGAGGCACAGACCGATATATGAAAGGTATAATGTGTCTCCTTGACCTAATAGTGTCAGCATTTTAGAACTATAATTGCAACTCACAAATCCTCTTTAGGACCTTTTCTATAATATGGAAATACTTAAATAGATTTTTCAAACTAGATAACCCTGTCCCAAAAAAAGCTTTCCTGGGAATTAGCTATATGCTCCATCTGTATAAGCAATCTGGCCAAAAACTACATAAAAAATTACTGTAAAACATTAGCTTCTTTATTGCATAGCTTCTGGCACAGTAACCTGGGTCCGACCTCTGCACCCCCCATCGATCTCCGTATTGTGCCCCGGCTTCTATATTATGAATAGAGCCACAGGTACGGCTGGTGACCCACAGCTCTATTAATTCCTATGGAGGCAACAGAAAGAGCCGAAGACAGCGCTCTTCCGGCTTACTCGCTCTTTCCATCACTCCACAGAAATGAATAGAGCCGCGGGTCATGTCCATACATGTTATTGTCTATTTAGTTTCCTTACCCAGTTTGTTGCTTTTTTGTAATGCTGGGAGGGTCAAGTTGCTGATGAACTCACAAAGTTGCAGATAGGGACTTGTTTACACCAGCCGTATCGGAAGGGAGGGGGGAGTACGGAGAGAAAAGCTTACGCACAGTGTTTTGTGCCTTGAGCAGAAAGCAGCAGATGAGAACTGGGGAAGGAGACTAAATAGATAATAACAAATATATAATGAATTGTTAATCTCACCATGGGCAGCAACAAATAAAGTTATGTTTGAGCAGAATACCCCTTTAACATTAGAGTATAGCACTTGATATAATTGACGCAGAATATTTATCATTACAAAACTATGGCTGCTTGCTTTTATTTGAATAAAAACAGCACCCATAACTCAAGTCTGCTTGGAATGATTGTGAGCTGCAATACCAAAAACAACCCGTGGTCAAGAGTGGCGCTGTTTCTAAAAGAAAGCAGTCCTGTTTTTCTCATTTCATACCTGTGTGTAATATATTATAGAGTCAGTTACTGTCCAGTGGGAATAAAATATAAGTAAGTCTGGAAGGGCCAGGAAAGTGGAAAGATCTCTGTTGTTTCCATCCTGAAATATTCTTGTTAATCTTAAATTAGAAAAATATGTCCGACTTGTTCCAAAAACAGTGCCAAGCCAGTCCATGACTGATGCAACCGGGTTGTAATGCCAGATACAACATTTGTAGAGGTGGGGCGCTGTTTCTGTCGGAAAGTAAACATATTTTCTAATCCTGCCCAATTGCTGATGCTTGTAGGTTCTAGCACATATAGCATTGTAGTGTCTGTTAGTTCCCAGGAACGTGCCCCATTCATCAGTATACGACATGCAGAAGTCCATGTGCTTATGGTCAAAATATTTTCGATGACTTTCTGCAACAAATCAGACAGATGTGATATATACCATTATATAAGGATATATTGGGTTTGTCATCCATTGCTTTGACTCTTAAGTGTCCAGACAACCTCACCCTTATACCAGTATACCCCTCTTCCCTCCAGTTACCCATCAGCATGGCTGTATCTGCCATAGTTTACTATAGATTACATAAAAACCCTGTTTACACCAGTTTCAGAGTCAACCTGCATAAAATCCTATCACCAATATATCTGGTGATGCAAGAAGCAGCCATTGAGAACTGATTTTCTTAAAAGAGTGAAAAAAACATGGCAGCTTTATTTTAGAAACAGTGCCACATCTGTGTACAGGTTGTGTGTGGTATTGCATCTCTGCCCTATTTGCTTCAATGAAGTTAAGCTGCAGTACAACACACACACACACATTGTCGCTGTTTGTGAAGTAAAGCAGCCAAGAGACACACATAGGAGGCCTTATTAATAAATAACAATATTAGTTGGATTTACTACATTGCAACTATCCACCATCTTACATCTTACATAGTCACAGTTTTGTTTTGTTTTTGTTTTTTTTGGGGGGGGGGGACTTTTTTTCTGTTACTGGACAGCTCAATGCTAATTTGATTTTCATGTTATTTTTTTTCTTATATAGAAGGTGGGGGGCTATATATATATAATATATATATATCTGTGGTAAAAGGCTGTACAAGACTAAAAAAAATGTGGCTGCTAGAAACAGCGCCACACCTTACCATGGGTTGTGTCCGGTATTTCAGCTGAGCCTTATCAAAGTGAATGGAGCAGAATGGCAATACTATAAAACATCTGTAGATTAGTACAACTCTCTTTTTGGAGAAAGGCAGCCATGTTTTCCTTATACATCTCAAGGATTATTATAACATAAATTTTTTGGCAGCTCAAAAGCGATACCACATTTGTTCACCTTTTGGCATCTTAGAAACGCCTCACTTAGTCTTATATACAAAAAAAATTATGGCCCAATAACAAAACTTATATATTTATTAGCTTGTCATTGATGAACACTAAGTAACATATCTCACTTCTACGGATGAGCGAACCGGCTGAGTTTCGGGTTTGTATGAACCTGAACTCTCAGCTTCTGATTCCCGCTGTCTGGACGCTCCGTGCAGCGGGTGGATACAGCCTGAGGACCACCTGAAAAACTGGGATACAGCCTATGGCTATGGCTGTATCCCAGTTTTTCAGGTGTTCCTCAAGGTTGTATCCACCCTCTCCACTGAGCGGGCAGACAGTGGGAATCAGAAGCCGATAGTTCAGGTTCATATGAACCCGAACCTCAGCCGGTTCGCTCATCCCTAGTCACTTCCTTAGGCTATGTTCCCACAAAGTATCTTGGTGAGTAATTTGCAACCAAAACCAGAAGTGGATCGAAGTCACAGATAGGCTAGGTTCACACACTGTTGAAATTTAGTGAATGACCGCCATTTAATGGCGAATAAAGGACGTTGTTTAAATGACGGCCATCCACTCAATTTTAACAGTGTGTGAACAGAGCCTTTCTGTGTTTTCAATCCACTCCTGGCTTTGGTTGCAAAATACTGAGCCTAAGGGTGCGTTCACACGTACAGGATCTGCAGCAGATTTGATGGCGCAGATTTAAATCTGCAGCAGATCCGCAGCAGATTTGATGGCTCAAGAGTTACTTTGCATTAAATCTGCAACTTCTGATCTGCAACATCAAATCTGCTGCAGATCCTGTACGTGTGAACGCACCCTAAAGGAGAATTCCCAATGATTATGTTTCTGTTTCCTCAGAATTGGCAGGATCCCCACCAATAACAAAGCTGATCCACAGGCTATACACAGTACTGGCAGTCAATATGGGAGATGGAGTGTTTAGATATGGTCTAATATTTTACTGAAAACCAGTGATATTAGTTCATGTTCCCACACATACAATTTTTTTGTATCCAGATTTTCACGTCAAGCCCCAGTCCGATAACCTAATGTAACAGTACCGGTCATCAGATCTGTGGTCAGGCCGGGTCTTGTAGACATAATACAGTGCAATTGTAATGCACTCATGTAAAACCGGCCTAACGCATAGAAGGTCTTGTGACGATCTGTTTGCTAGAAGCCTACATTTTGCATATGGTCCCCACTCATAAAATGGCTGCCTTAGTTTTGTATAAGTGACAGGAAGACTTTACTAGGGGCTGGCGGGGCATTATTCTGTGCATTGTGCCCCAGGATGATATTTGGAGCACAGTAAATTATTCTGAAAGTTCGTCAAGGCAGGTCAAATGAATGTTGTATATATTTTTTATTAAGCGTTTTCTGCTTTAACTGTGACTTGTTACCAGAAATACTTATTATGACTGTAATAAAGATCTAACTATCATAAGCACCTGAGCATTCTGGTTTTTTTTTACTTTAATTTAAGACCAGGATAACCATTTTCACTTGCATTTGTAACCCGGTAATTTTCTCTTTTTTCTTCAACCCATTTTCTTCAAATAATTTTCATCTTTGTATAGAAGTGAACTATCTTACATAAAAAGGTTCAAGTGTAATATAATGAGATATGTGTACACCTGTGCATATCATATACACAATATACCATGACACTAAAGGAAACAACAACTTGCTATTTCACTATAGGTAAAAGTATTACATCTGTTTTTAGAGATCTGTTGTTTCAACAAAATTTGCATAGATCAATAGTGCAAGAGGAAAAAAAGGATATAATAATCACGTATGGGAGATATCAATAACTGATAGGCGGGGTGCAACACCCGACCTCTGCTGTTCGGCATCACACTATACAACGACCAGAGTTAAATAGTTTATAGTTATTGTTCACCCCCAAAAAAATTAATATTATAACCTCCAACTGTATTTAACAAGTACGGCCAGTAGGTGGCAGGATTGGCAGCAGAGAGTCTCCACTCTCAGTGCATATTTGTTATCTAAAGGCTGGCACTATATCGGGGGGGACATGGTGGCTGGTGTTCTATGTCTGGGGGCACTGTGACTCAATGTTGGACATGCTACGGTATATGTGAAACATGCATGAAATATAGTGTATATTTCTTTGCAAAATAATTGGACATGCATTGTAATGGTTTTTCACACTGTCATGGTTTAACTACTGTGCAGCATTCTCATGTCTGCCTGATTTTACACATCAGCCAGTTTCTCTGCTCTCCTGCCACTCTATTGCTGGCCCTAGATTTAAAGGGCTAGCACTTGGAACATTTTGTATTACCCCCCCCCCCCCCCAAACAAATCTCCATTCTGCCAACTGTGCCTAAACAATAATCTTCTATTATAGAAAGGTGGGCTAATAACAGCTGCCCCTGGGTTTGCTATATGACTATACTTCTGTGTTCTGCCTACCTTAACCTGTTCTCCTGACCTGACTACTGAATGATGTCTGCCTGTACTGCTGTGTTACCTGCCTTTATCTGCCTGAAAACTGCCAGACCTTACCCAGTGCCCGAAAACTGCCAGGCTTTACCTAGTGCCTGAAAACTGCCAGGCCTGACTTAGTGCCCGAAAACTGCCAGGCCTGACCTAGTGCCCGAAAACTGCCAGGCCTGACCTAGTGCCTGAAAACTCCTAGGCCTGACTACTCTTCCGTCACCTCTTTCTGTGCCATACTATATTCTTGTCAGCAACAGTGACCACCCTAAGAGTAGCAAACTGGGAGTCTCCTGCTACAGAATGGTACACAAGGCCTTCTTAGACTCTGGCCTGAATACGTTGATTCAATTGAATGAAATTCTTTAATTTTATACTTTCATTATTGCTGCAATTATCACCAATTAGAACATTAGTCACAGCATCAATAGAAAATATATGAAGTCCTGGAATTAATGAAAATATAAGTATACTTAATCCTGTGGGTGTGGAGAAAATATAGAAATAAAGTGGGAGATTATCTGTTTCATATTTATTTATTAGCTTTCTCTTTCTGCACCCCTCCAGCTATATATACAATGCTCTAATTCACACAATAGAGAGGTATATATAGGCCAATGATGCTTTCAATAGGAATTATTCTAAGGGCATTTTCTAAAACAGGGATGGGAAACCTTTGGCCCTCAGCTATTGCAAAACTACAATTCCCATAGTGCCTGAACAGCCGAAGCTAAAGCTTTGGCTGTCCAGGCATGATGGGAATTGTAGTTTTACAACAGCTGAGGGCCAAAGGTTCCCCATCCCTGTTCTAAAACATAACTCCCTTTTATTGGCTGCAAAACATTTTTTCTCCTATTAACCCTACAATAAATAGGGTCTTATCCCTTGGGTGATTGATATACAAGTCAGGGTATCACCTTCAGGATAAAGCTCAGTCGAGCTCGGAGACAACAATGGTCCTTCTCAGGCATTATTATTATTTTCTCCTATTACAGTAGTCACATGACTCTGTATACTTAGAAAACTCACAGAGCGAGACCATAGTCTATTAAATTCTGCTGAAAGTCTTAGTATCTAGTTATCCATGAGTATAGAATATCTATAGTCTAACCAGCATGAAATCTCTAATAATATCGACATTTATTAAATGGTTTGTCTGAGAGTATAAATTATGAAAGCTAAAGGGAATGTTATAAAATAACAGAAAACTATTAGTCACCTGTTAGATCTGGTATATTGCCAATGCTCTAGTGGACCTCCCCCCATGATGACATGGCAGAGAGCCAGATATAGAGAAGATGGACAAGGGATGAGGTCAGGTTTGGCAGAGGAAGTAATTTAACACCTCGGCTCAGTTTTGAGGGGATTTGGAGTAAACCCATGGAGGGTGAAGAGTGGCGCCTAGACTTTCAGGTGTGTTGGAGCTAGTTCTGTCATGATACAGGTGGTCCTGAGGGCCTCTGCAGAGGGACAGTCTACTGGCACCTCCCTGAACTCTCCCTCCTGGGGGTTCGCTGTAGTGGTTGTGAGGGGGCTGCACCTAGGTGTTTGATGGTAATGGTGGTACTGGCGGTCTATGTGGTGGACCTTGTAGTTCCTGTTCCCACAGGGCCAACTCCCCGATACTGCAGACTGGCTGATGACCTAGTGACTGGGACGCCTGCGGTGTTGGTGAGGTGCAGATGAATATGCTAGACATCAGGGAGACCGGGTTGACTTGGTGCAACAGTAACCTCTACTTCCCAAAAATCTTCAAGGCACATACAACCAAGTACTTTCATAGTTCTTTAAGATAGGTGATGGCCTGAGATGGATTACTGGGGTGGGTTGTTAAGAAAAGATCATGGAGAATAGTCACTAAATAGAGTCCTAGACTGGGTATCTATGCCATAACATTGCAAGTAATGCAGACCAATGGGGGCCACCAGAGAAGACTACTGAAAGAGTGCTGGGCTTTTCAGGTGAGTAATGGTTGGTTGGTTTGTTATTTTATGACACGTCCTAAAGGTCCATTAATTTATTATACTCTCTAGTAGTATAGGGCCTGTAACATCAGGTCTCTGAACCAAGGAGCACCAGAGACCAGAGCTCGGTAATATCGGCTGTGGAATGGGGGCAAGGAAGGTAAGTGTCTGTGTCATGTGCACCTTGTTTTGCACTATGATTTAAGAAATAAAACCACAGTTTTTTTCATCGTTCATCCAAGAATGCTGTGGATTTTCTACTGTATATCAGTACCGGTCCGTGGTCAATTTGTATTCTCTTAATAGTGGACAGGATTACCTGGGCAATCCATACTTCACAAGGGCTTCAACTTTACAAACTCCAGGGGTTTTGAGGCCTTCACTAGATAACGGGCAGCTAGGTTGATCTGCACTTACTAGCAAATGACGAGGAACCTTAGCTAGTAAAGTCTAAACTCAAAGGATTTCCTCTTTTAGGGTTGAGAATAGACAGACGTACTGTATACAAAGGGTCTCCCACCTTGTAGGTGCAGTGTCCCAGAACATGCAGACTACTACTCCTATTATGGCCATTTCTCTTGCTGTGTCCATGCCTGTTCTGGTAAGTGTTTGCACTGCAACTGCTGCTGGTTTTCCCCTAGTATTCTCTGGTAATGTGCATTCTCATGTGTATTCTCATGTATTCCTGTGTATGATTACAGTGTACAGTGGTATGCAAGGCTGTTGATCACGTGACCTGTAACCATGGTTCCTCCAATGGCTGACTAGCTCTGGCCAGGAGCAACCATGTGACCTCCCACTTCCTGCTGACAAGTTGTTGAGCCCCGGCTTCCAAGCAAGGAGGTTGTGTGGTTCTATCCTCTCCCACAGAAGAGTGACTAAGTCTGCTGCTATATACAAGTCTTCGGCTGTATCTGCCTGCTCAAGTGACCGGATTCTTCTCTCTCATCTGGGTGTCATTCCGTTATCTCTCCTCATCGCTGCAAGGATTCACAGCAAGTATTATTCTCAAGCTAATCCACCCAGCAACGCTATTTCTCTCATACTCCTACTCCCATCATCCGGCACGTATTCTCACAGCTTATGCAGCACCACTCCTGCTTTATTTGTCCAAGCCTGCTATATACCCGGTTGCATCCGGACAGAACTGTTGCTACTAGTTACCTCATCTATAATAAAACCGCTGTTACTGAACCCTGGCATTGGTGTCCACTAACTGGTGCCCTGACTAGGTGCAGCGAAGAATCGCATGCCCATCATCACCCGCAGATTCCACAGACCGGCCCTACAGCTGTGCCGCCCTCAGGCCTATACCGTGACAAGTATAACCCCTGCAGCTGCCCCGGTCATTGCCCGCTCATAACACCAGCACTGCGGAAGTGGCCCCCAGGGGCCAGGGCATCGCATTTTTGGCGTCACGAACAGGATATACCCGCCACGCGGTGTACCAGATCTACAGTTTAATATCGTCTCCAGAGACTGTGCTAAAATTGCCATGGGAGTTCTGATAACTGAGTCGCTGCGCGGCTGGGACTGTACACAAAATGGCCGCTTCTTGCTGTTATTTCTACCTGCGCCATCCCCCAGTGACGAGGGGGTTCACTGCCATGCGGCCGAGAAGCGGGAATTGCTTGGCGCCATTGATAATGACTGCGTCTCTCCTGATTGGCCGGCCGCTTCCACTGACGTCATTGTTGCTGGGCAGACTTTGGAGCCTGATCCTCCAGCCTGGCGCTCCTCCCCTTCCTGCTACAAGTTCCGGCCAGTGGAACGCAAGATGGCGGCCTATGAAGAGCACCTGCCTGCAGCCCCAGCGCTTGTGATGCCTACACTGCCTGAGAGTCTGCCTCTGCTCAATCCTGCGTGCCTGCTAATGCCGCTACCCTCCGACAGCGATATCAGTTGGGGCTCTACACCAGTCTCCAACGGTCCGGACGAAGAGCCTGTCTCCATCGCCAGTATCTCACCGGGACCTGGCCGATCCCGCTCCTCTGATTCTGCCTCCTCCGCAGCAGGGTCCACATCACCGGGGGTCGCTGCGATCGTAAGTGGACCGCCGCCATTGTTTTCTGTCCCCGACCCTAAGGGGAAGAACTCGGCCAAAGCCTCCATACCTCCGGGCTTGTGGCAGCCTCCCGGGCGTGAGTCGCCGCCCCTTCCACAACGGGTGTTCGGGTGTGAGCCAAAGATCCTGCCGCTGATAGAGGAGATTCAGCAGGCCCTCTCTGCCCTGCCGCCTGCCCCTAAAGCTGCGACTGCCATGCCCACCATTGTTCCCTCAGCTCCCACTACAGCGGGGCAGTCCACAGCAGCTAACACTGCCGCTTCTACAGCCGTGTCTAAAGCTGCCTGCTTCACCACTACGGTTACCTATCATGTGGCCCCCATCATTTCTCCGGTCACCACGGTAACCCCTAGTGTTGTGGTCACTACTGCACCCAGCGATGCTTCTGCTCCAGGCCCTTCACGCTCTCGCTATCCGTGGAAGAAGAAAAAGAAGAAGCCTACTAAGGGTCCTCCAGGACATTTCTGCTAAGTATCCACTACAGAGACCAGAGCCCTTGAACTGTTTTTGTTGTCTAACTGTTTTGTTCCAGTTCCTGCAACGTTCAAGGTTCGTGCCTGGTCCTCCTGACCAAGTTCCCTGTACTAACCAGCCATGAGCTGATGGACACTTACAGTAACAAAAGGTTCTCTAGTGCCTGTCCCAGAGCCTTTTACATGGACGATGTCTAATTGCCTAAAAGAGACTCTACCTAACAGAGACACTTAACCCATTCCTTCCTAATGCACTTTCCTGTGATTGTGTGTTCCACACAGGGTATTATTGCACTCATTTCATTATTGCATTTTTTTTTCTACTATTGCATTCCAGTGTTATCGAAGTCTTTGTATTTCCTCCTCTGAGTAAGCACAAGGTTACATAGATTGCCTCAGAGTAGAGCGCCTCTTTTGTAAAACAGTATATTTTTCCAGTGTCTAAGTCAGATAGCTCCTCCTCTGAGTAAGAGAAGTCAGTTTACATATACCTCAGAGAAAGTCCAGTTTATGTAGGAGTGTATTTTCTCATCCAGTCTCAGTATTGTGTATTATTATCATATCTATAGCTGGAAAGATTTAGTTGAGCCAGTTCGTATGCAGATTTTTCTCAGGTTTTCATGCAGATTTTTCTCAGATTTTCATTCAGATTTTTCTCAGATTTTCATTCAGATTCATGTGAGCCAGTTCTCCTCAAGACCTCGCAGTATTTGTTGTCTGTTGTGTTTCCTTCCTTTTGTTTCCAGTATTTGTTCGCCTCTGTCTTGTCCCAACACAGTAGTTATCACACATAGTCATACCTAACCTTCACACTTGTCCATACATATCGCACCTTGGATACCTTTTCGTGTGTTTGGCCTGTGGAGTGCTTGTGTGTGTGATTGAGTGGTATGAAAGGGAGCTCCCCATGTATGTTTGCTTTTATTATTTTGTTCTTTTCTCTTCCAGGTATCCAAGACACTACTCAGACACGCCAAGGTAGTACACAGGTCTTCACGTTCTCTTCCAGTAGGGTAACACATTTAACAGAAAACCTACTGTCTAACTGGCTGGAATATTGAGGGTCACCCGCCAGCAGTTAAGTTGTCCTGGCTTACACGTCAGATGGTTCACGCACTAGCTACCTGGTCGCCAGAGTACGTTAGGCACCCCTAGGTGAAGTCCTGCCACTAGGGTTTCTCATCCTCTCTCTTTTCTCACCTGTGCCTTGGGCGTGGGAAACACACACCTCATCACACTCACTCTCATCATTCATTCCTGTTGTTTGATTGTCCAGTCTATTCATGTTTGCTGCCTTCTAGATTCGCCGAGGTCGGCTCAAACTTGCTAGGGAGGTATGCAGTGTCCCAGAACATGCAGACTACTACTCCTATTATGGCCATTTCTCTTGCTGTGTCCATGCCTGTTCTGGTAAGTGTTTGCACTGCAACTGCTGCTGGTTTTCCCCTAGTATTCTCTGGTAATGTGCATTCTCATGTGTATTCTCATGTATTCCTGTGTATGATTACAGTGTACAGTGGTATGCAAGGCTGTTGATCACGTGACCTGTAACCATGGTTCCTCCAATGGCTGACTAGCTCTGGCCAGGAGCAACCATGTGACCTCCCACTTCCTGCTGACAAGTTGTTGAGCCCCGGCTTCCAAGCAAGGAGGTTGTGTGGTTCTATCCTCTCCCACAGAAGAGTGACTAAGTCTGCTGCTATATACAAGTCTTCGGCTGTATCTGCCTGCTCAAGTGACCGGATTCTTCTCTCTCATCTGGGTGTCATTCTGTTATCTCTCCTCATCGCTGCAAGGATTCACAGCAAGTATTATTCTCAAGCTAATCCACCCAGCAACGCTATTTCTCTCATACTCCTACTCCCATCATCCGGCACGTATTCTCACAGCTTATGCAGCACCACTCCTGCTTTATTTGTCCAAGCCTGCTATATACCCGGTTGCATCCGGACAGAACTGTTGCTACTAGTTACCTCATCTATAATAAAACCGCTGTTACTGAACCCTGGCATTGGTGTCCACTAACTGGTGCCCTGACTAGGTGCAGCGAAGAATCGCATGCCCATCATCACCCGCAGATTCCACAGACCGGCCCTACAGCTGTGCCGCCCTCAGGCCTATACCGTGACAAGTATAACCCCTGCAGCTGCCCCGGTCATTGCCCGCTCATAACACCAGCACTGCGGAAGTGGCCCCCAGGGGCCAGGGCATCGCATAGGGTTTACCTAGCATATGCCTATGAGCTATTGTATATTTTACACAACCAGCAACATTCAAGAACATTCAAGTAGATATGGACTTGCAAGTGCAAACATTAGATAGGTTGAAGGCATGAATGTATATTACAATCCTACTAATTTCTATGGCAATGTTATAAGCATAGCATTGTATATAACCTCAATGTACAAATCATCTACTGAAGTGTATTCACTGATAATCCCTTAATCTCACATTTTTATAAAATCCAAACAGCCTTGTCTATGAACCACATTCCGCATCCTTCAACAGAGGCCCCTGTATGTGAGGAGACGTATTGATAACATAATAATACCCTCTAATCCCAGAATGAATGACACAATGCAGCCAGGTATGGATACAGGTAGCTATAAAAGACTCTACAGAGGATGAAGCAGTGCTCAGAGACATGAAGCCTTTGCTGGCGCTGAGTGTTTGCTGTGGGCTGATTTTCCATTTTACACACTCAGGTAAGAATTTGCACCTATTGGGGTAAGTTTATATGCCCCGGCGATGGTGCCGCTGGATCACTACCTTTTCTTTAAGATGATGCTGGCACTGAGTCCAGTTCTGATAATACAATAACACAATTATTATTTTTTTCTTATCAGTCTTTATACAAAAAGCTGAGGCATCCCATTTCCTGCCCGTAGTTGGGAAGAAATCTGGTGGCAATGGACCTTGTTCCGTCGGAAGGTGTGAGAATGAGAACAGTGATGCCATGGACGAGCGCAATATAAGGGTTGGAAAATGTTCTGGACAAATGTTGTTGTCTATCAGCTGTCTGTCTAGTACTGGATATGTTCTCTAGTTAGCTACTAGAAGGGTCATCTGAATTGTGGACTCTCCCTCTTCTTAGAAAATTTATTTTTTTAGGGTTCATGCAAACAGGGCATGTCCGTAATCAGAAAACTACTTCAGGTTACTGATATGCAGTATTACTGTTTTCCCGTAATTTTAGCATATAGGGCCTACATATATGGTCAGTACATTATCCATCTGTTGGCCACAATTCTCATATATATGGGAATATTAAAGTCTGCACAGATCTGGTTTGGCTACATTTTGGTCCGTTATAAGATTCTCATGGTGTATGGACAGCATTGGAAGTGGTCTTTATAAATGGCCATAGGATCTTTGACAGTGGATTCTATTTTTTACATTCCTTTTTAAGGTGCGATCGGCTAGGAGAGGGGAGTCTTCATCATCCGAATCATCCATGGTTCCAAAGGTACTTTTCCATTTAGAAACATTCTATTATTTACGGATATGTCTGTTTGTACCATAGATGTTACCTACAGGACCTATAGTTTGGTGGACTGCAAAATGCCATACCCAGAATAGTCAGAAAAAGAGTCTGACCCTCAAAGCCAAAAAAAAACCACATAACTATTACATTTGCAGTTAGTTATGATGAAGTCTGACTGTATATACTGACTGTATATTTCTTTATTGAGAGAAATTTTCCTTCCCACTATCATACCCCCCCCCATGACCCTACATTATTATTATTATTATTATTATTATTATTATTATTATAGTTCCCCTTCTGTCGCACCACAATATTTCAATTCCCACCATGCACCCCCATGTTCTCATAATTCTAGCTCTGGCTCCCCTCTTTGTGTACCATACTATTATAATTTGCCCTGTGTACCCTCACACTATTACAATTCCTTCCTTTGTGCCCCAATACTATTATAATTCTCACTCTGAACCCTCACACTGAGAGGTGTAACTTGAAGCCAGTGGGCCCCAGTGTAAAATCTGTAACAGGGCCCCTCAACTAACATGCTATATTCATATGGGGGAGAGAGACTTTATGGATCCCCCCCTCTGACTATTTCCTCTCTGAGCCCTAGTATTATCATAATTCCCCCTCTCTGCCTCCGACTTTTGTAATTTCCCATCTATGTCCCAACAGCATTATAATTCCCCCTCTGTGTCCCCAACTTTTATAATTCCTCCTCTGTATCCCAGCACTATCATAATTTCCCCTCTGTGTCCCCTCTTAGGGCCCTATTACACAAAAGGTCAAAGGCCCGATCAATATTATAAATGACCGCCGATCTGCTAGTTCGCAGCTCACTTACTGGGCCTATTACCCAGCCCAATAATCGTTTAGCAAGGGCTGCAAAGACATTGTTAAAGTAAAAGTACTGTCAGGCCCGGGCTGAAGCACTGGAGGCGGGTCGACCCACCCCCAGTGGGAGGAGACCCCCGCCCCTCTGTGACGCAACTCCATTAGAATCAATGGAGCCATATCATAGAGGGGCGGTGGGTTCCTCCCACTGGAGGTGGGTCGGCCTGTCTCCAGTGCTTCAGCCCAGGCCTGATGGTTCATTCCCTTTAACGATGTCTGTGTAGTCCTTGCCCAAACAGATAATACATTACCTATCCTCATTCCCTGTCTTTTTCTGCGCTCTGCATGCTTCCCGGTCCTGCGGCTGCAGCTTCAGAGCAGGCTGGGCTGACAGGACGTTTGGCCAAGTGCAATGGTGCATACGTGAGCATCAGGTGCAGATTCTGAATCCACAGCAGGTCACTTTATGTTCTGAATACATTGTACATTTGTTGCAGATTTTTCTGGGTGTATTCAGGAAGTCCACAAAATCTGTAATGGAATTTTGTTGCTGTGGATTTTGCCAGCAGCTAATCCACACCAAATTGTTCATGAATTGCCTCTGTGGATTTACCCGTAGAACGGATATAGCCTTCATTTAACATTTAGTGATGTAATTAACAATCTCATATACATTTATTGGTAAATCTAATTGGTTTCTTACATTTGTTCATTACAGGACATATTACTGCCTCCAACTCCTCCTGTGGATGTCACAAAATAGCGCAGTGTCTGTTTCTGGCCCCCATTTTATTGTGTCTGCCATACTGTGAGTCCTTTGTGGTTATGCCAAATTTTGCTCTTACACAGTTTGACAAACTGATGCAAAATAAAGTAAGCATCCAATTCTTGGTTTGTTGCAAATTTGTTTGTAAAACAAGGTACTTTTAGGGGGTAAATTTACTATATAAACAAGATACCAAGGGACAGGTTCAGTCCAGTGTATAAAGAGCAACTCCAGTAATCCAATGAAAAAAATATAAAATGCTCAAAAAGCATACAGGTGCACTCACTGATCCCCCACCGACTATTTGACAGCTTTCCCATTTGTCTACACTGCTCCTAGCTGCAAATTTAAAATATTACAAATGATCCTAGTTTTATATCATGGCACCAGGACGAGAAACTACATCTCCGTGCATGCCCTGCACCTCAGAACCAACTGCTGGGTACCCATCCTGTCTTGTAGTATCAACTGTATCTATCTATTCATCTTCATAGATAGAATAGAGAAAGAGAGATACGAAACAACAGTGTTTCCTTTCCTCTATATTACTCGAGAGGCTGTTGTTTCTCTGCCCTTGGCCAGGTGATTACTGTGTGATGACAGCAGTGCCGTATTTACCACTAGGCACCCATGGTCTGGTGCCTAGGGCAGCACCTTTCAGGGGGGCAGCTCCAGGAAGCAGGGGGAAGAAAACAAGGGGGGGGGGTTATGGTGGTATTGGTGAGGTCTGGTATGGCGGTGTTATCCAGTCACAGTATGGCGGTACTGGTCAGGTCTGGTGTGGAGGTGGTAAATGTGATGCCTGGAGCTATTACCTACCAAGCTACCAATCCTTTGGTGAGAATTTCTTCAGACAATATGCAGACTGTTCTAATCATTGATTCAATGTTAAAACTCCTGATGCTAATTGGTGAGTGAAGATGGGGTGTCTCAGAAGGGACAGATGAGTGGAGACAGATTTTCTGCAGCTTCAGGGTGTCAGGATATGCTGTAAAGAAACGGCCAAATTCACGTAATAGAAACCTATTACACACAAGCTTAGATTATGGGTGGGGATTAAACACGGTTAAATCTTTAACTGTTGTTCCCCTTTAAGAACGGGATTCAGATGGTCCTCGCAACCAAGGGAAGTCAAGGTTCTTGAACGGTAGAGGTTTAGAAGCCACAAGGCCCCCCACACCCGCTGGGCAATACCAATGCTAAGTGACTAGTGTAATGAGAACTATGAGGAGTAAGGGTATAGCCACACTGTGTTTTTGCAGTCCATTTAACTTATCCATTTAATATTATAAAATGGATGAAAAAACTAATGCAAAAGTGGATTCAATTGTGTGCATCCATTTTTCCATTGATTTCCATGATAAAAAACAGAACAGATCAAACTGGGTCAGTCCTTATTTTAATTTATTACACAAAAATGTGTTTGACCATGTTTTTGTGTACTTTAAAGGTAACTATTTAAAAACGGAAGTTCTCAGAAAAACTTGGATCCACTTTTATTTGTTATTCTGTATTATTCAGCTACAATAGATAGATAGTTCCCCTTTAATTTTTCTAAATCTATCAGCAGGTTAGATGAATCTAACCTACTGATATGTCCCTATTGCACAGGAGACGCTGAGGAGGGAGGTATGTGTCTTACCCTTCTGGTGCAGTTAGGCTGCATTCCCACGTTCCGTGATCCTGACGGACGTGGAATGCATGTACCGGAGTCCCCCTGCGCCCGGACAGCATCTGTAATTAGATGCTGGGAGTGGGGGAGACTGTATTCATAAGCGCCGCACTGTAATGAATCAGCCGCGCGGTGCTGTTACTACAGCGCGGCGCTTATGAATACAGTCTCCCCCGCTCCCAGCATCTAATTACAGATGCTGTCCGGGTGCGGGGGGACTCCGGTGCATGCATTCCACGTGGGAATGCAGCCTTAGTGTTGTGCTCCTCTGTCCGGTGAGACCGTTAGGGGCACTGCCAGCCCCCATAGTGCCGATGCCCCCCAGCCGGCCCGCCCCTTTCTAATGATAATAAATGGTGCTATGGGGCAGTGCTCTTTACAACCCACTCCCCCCTAAAGTGCGGCTAACAGTCTCACTGGACTGAACACATGATGAACTACGCAGAGGAGGAAGGTAAGAGACATACCCTCCTCCTTAGCGTCTCCTGTGCAATAGGGACATATCAACAGATCAGATTCATCTAAACTGCTTATAGTTCCCCTTTAATGTAACACTTAAGAAAAAGTATTTGATGGTCATACCAGCGGTGTGCCTCTTTGGCACACCGCTACAAACAAAACAGAATCAGAGCTGCAGTGTTTCCATTTGGCTGTCCAGGCATGATGGGAATTATAGTTCTGCAACAGCTGGAGGGCCTGAGTTCGACAACCCTGGTCTAGATCATGCTAACCCTGACCCTTCTCAGTTTAATATATGGCCAAATCCACTTTTACTACAATGTAAGAGGGAAGCACGCAGGAAAGCATGCAGTCCCACACTGTTATATACTATGTTGCCCCCCCCCCCCCCCTAATGTACTCAGGTATTGATTTTTATCTCGAGATGAGCGAATATACAGTAAGGACAAAGCGAAGCACATTTTTCCCTATCTGTATTCCGCTCATTGCACTGCGGCGCTTTTAAGTGTGCTCTGCTCCGTGCCGCTCCTTCCCAGGTGCTGGGAAAAGATGGATCCCGTCCTGGGAATCTTCTCCAAGTTTCCAGGACGGGATCCATCTTTTTTCAAGCACCTGGGAAGCGCCGGAGCGGAGCACACTTCAAAGCGCCGCAGCCCGATGACTGGAATACAGATAGAGACGAAGTGCTTCGCTTTGTCCTTACTGTATATTCACTCGTCTCTAATTTTATCCCCTTTAGTGCATTTACCACTCACCGTATAGAACAAAGTTGAGCATCACAGTTTATCTATAGATCTGACATGATTATTCATTTACAGCCATAACCTTGTCTGCAATCCGATCGTCACTGGGTAAAATACCAGCACAGAGGTATATGTAACTCTTCACCTCCATTATCTAAGAAGAAGCTTCTGCCCTAGTAATAACATGAGATCTAGCGAGGTGTCTGTGAACACATCAGTTCCTGGCAGGTTTCTATACTATATCAGTGAATGCAGCTGATATCCTTGTGTGCTTTGACCTATTAATAAGTAACATTTCTGGATGATAATGGTAACAAAGTAACCTAGATGGATTGACAATAGTGATAAAGATGGCTGTGCTGTGTACCAGTAAAGGACTGGTACCCCCATGTATTACAGGGACAGTGTATTCATTTACTGTATATTCCCCATAGGGTCGCTGCCAAGAATTCCCCTCAGTTTACAGCATACTTACTGTATTTGTCTGCACCCTGGCCATTAATGATATTAACCCCCCAAAAACTTTAATTCTCTTATTTTGACTATTTAAGTGTTGGCACATATGTTACAGCTGAACACTGGAAACACAGGAAACCTTGTGATCAACTTATCCTCAGGAGTGGACTTTCTAACAAAAATGGATTCCAGAAGCGGACAACAACTTTAGGTCAGGCCAAGAATTTTGTGCCCTGAATTTAAAAGGGGTTGTTCAGCTATTGGTCTTTTTTAATATATTGCTGCTGGAGCATATAAAACAACAAACATGTCATCCTTACCTATCCACACTCCCTCAGCAGGGGCGGGCTGGGCTGGCGGGCAGGGTGGCATATGCCCACCGGGCCGGTCCGCCACAGTACATCAAGGGCTGCAGGAAAAAAAAAAAAAAAGATGTTTTCCCCCCATGGTCCTCGGTGAGTGGGCAGGGCCACGGTCGCAGGGGCGGAGCCATGGTCGGGTGTGGAGCGCTGACTTGTGTGACTTCACTGATGGAGCAGGCAGCACAGCTCACAGCTTTCCTGCTTCCTGCAAGGATCTGTGAGGGCTGCCCCCTGCCCTGGAAGAGAGGAAAGACCCTCCTGCCTGGGCCTGAAGGAGACCACCATTTGCCATGGCCTAGGTAAGGGAAATAAGGGTGGTCGCGGGTGTAAGGGGGCAGGGCCAAAGTTGCGGGGGCGGAGTTTTCCGGGTCGGGGGCATCCACTAGGCCTGAACAGCATCTGGGTGGCATGTTTATTATGAATAAACAGTGGTCAGTATAATGGAGGTCACCTAGCTTTCCCAGCATCTTGTATAGTAGTCAGAATGATGGAGGTCACCCAGCTTTCCAGCATCTTTTACTCAGTATGACAGAGGTCACCCAGCTTTCCCACCATCCTATACTCAGTGGCTGGTAGCCTCGGGGAGCCGCATAGTAAATCTATACTGAGCAGCTGGAAACCATATCAGCACAATTGTGCTAATTGGTTCCCTATAAAGGAGCACTCCAGCCCTTACCTATTATTACCCACCCCACATCAGTGCAGGGACGGTAGAAGATAACACAGACCTGTACTTGTGCCAGCAGCGATGTTCCAACTGTTTGGATAATGTCTCCAGCCCTTCTGGTCATTTGTGACCAGGGAATTTCTACTGCTCTGTGTGAAGGGGCCAGAAGTCACTTTGTCAATGTAAGTCTATGGGACGGTTCCGCTTCTGTTATGAGCTTCTCTGCTCCCGCCACTCTCTGCTCGAAGAAGTGACATGGCACACTGAGACAGGCCGGATACTGCGTTGGAAAGCTCCGCCGTGGAATTCTACCCGATTTACTCAGTGTGAATATACCCTTAGGCTATGTTCACACAATGTATGTGTTGTAGAAATCATGGCCGTTGTTGCAAATTGCAACAACAGCCGTGATCTATAAAGCATACACGTTGTATGTGAAAGTACAGAATCCCGGCCGGAGTGTATACACATAGTACATATATACATACATGTATACACTTCGTCCGGGATCCCTAGCTGCGCCGCATGAAACTGGCATGTCATTCATTGAATAGTGGCTGCAGAAAACCCTGTCAGTTCACAGAATGGAGTGTGCAGCTCCGGCTCCGGCCGCACGCTCCATTGTGAGCAGCAGGGAATCCTGATGCGGGCGCCCATTGATGCGCCCACATCCGAATTCAACGGCGCTGAAGATCATCCTGCAGTACCGGCCGGGTCACAGAATGGCCGGTGTCATACAGAGTCTGAACATAGCCGCATACAGTAAAGTGACTTCTGACTCCTTCACAGGGCGCAGTAGGAATTCCCTGTTTACAAATGACTGGAAGGGCCGAAGATGTCATCCGAACTGTCAGAACAGTGCAGCTAGAGGACTTACAGGTCCGAGTTGCCATCTACCTTCCCTGCACCCCTGTCCCTCAGTGTTGCCGGTGTCCCCCACTGACCGCAGAGCCTCAGCTTCCGAGAAGAACAGCCAATCACTGGTGAAGGGGCTGTCACGTTTTAGTCAGTGATTGGCTGAGTGGTCTGTCACTCCAGAGAAGAGTTTGTTTCAGAAGTGGAGGCTCTGCAGTCAGCGGGGGACACCGGCGACACCAGAGGACATTGAGGGAGCATGGGTGGGTAAGGATAATATATGTATTGTTTTATATTGAAAAAAAATTACAGCCAGACAAACCCTTTCGCAGCATAAAATCTGCTGTGGATCCGGTGTGTGTGTTTCTACCATTAATAAAGAATTTGGTTATGTAAAGGCATCCCTTTTTGGTGTCATGCAACCAATATAACATCTATTGCACCATTACACAATCTCTGCCTTAAAGGGTATTTAGATGTTCAAAACTTGACTCCATTTATGCGATACACAGAAATATCCTCAATTTATAGTTAGGAAATATTTCCAGTCGTGTCCCATATAATCCCTCACCACTTACTGGCCCAAAATGGGATGGTTATAATTTGTTGCCAAAAGTCACAACCTGTAGTTTAACTTTCTGGTCGAAGCAATAGGAGTCGTTGGTGAGTAATTCTCCTATGGAACCAAGAACTAATGTGAGAGGCTCTGCAGAGAGGGAGCACAATATGACCTGCACAATAGTTTGGATATTTGCTCTTTAGCAATCGGGAGAAAACAGGTGGAGGAGCATGGCCTGGAGTTCGTCAGCAATGCATGATGGGAATTGTAGTCTTCCACCCTCATGGTTGGTTTGCTGCTGAAGCTGTTTCTGCATTTGTTGTGCTGAGAAGAAACTTATAAGGAGCAACAGTGTAATAAAAAGGGTAATGTTACATGCTTAGGACATATGTATTAAAGGGGTTGTCCTGGCAAGGCTATATATATATATATATATATATACCCCAAGAGTAAGTGGTGAATATATAAAAAAAACAACTACTTGCACTTAGTTCTCTGGCTCCCACGCTATAGCCAGGGTTATGCTGCTCCCGTCCTTGCTGCGTGGGTGCTTCTGGGTTTGGGATTGTGATGTCACAGGCCTACCCTGAGACCCCACAGCAGCAGTCACTTATGATATTTTTACCACTCAAGCACCTTTAACACATCCATTATTTCTGTCCAGATCATTTGTGGACCCATTTTTTTTCCACGTTCACATACACACATCCATACATGTTACAGATGTGTGTTGGGGCTGGTATCCCTTTTAGTAAATAAACATCTCTGTGCCAGTATGGGCTGGTTGCTGGTGGCTATAGGTTGACATTTCTAATGCTGTCCATTCGGAAATGTGGCCTTACACCGTTATTTATCATACTTCAGGGATGTTTTAATACACTGGTGGGCCCGGTGCAAAGCCCCCAAGAGTAGGCCCCCCCTCTTCCCTTTTGCCCCACCCCCCGCGTTATCAGAATCGGTGCTCCACAAACAGTATAATGCCCTGAAAGTGCCCCCACGCTGTATTAAGAGCCCCAATACATGGGGTAGTTTTCTTATAACACAATTTCCTATAACAATATATAGCCTCCCTGTGCGCTTCGCCAGTAGTATATAGCCACCCTGCACGCTCCTACAGTGGTATATAGACCCCTGGTGCTCCCCCGGTGTTATATAGACCCCTGTACACTCCCTCAGTAGTATATAGACCCCCTTGTACACTGCCCCAGTAGTATATAGCCCCCCTGTGTGCTACCCCCAGTAGTATGTAAAACCCTTGTGTGCTGCCCCCAGTTATATACAGCCCCCCTGTGTGCTCCTCCAGTTATATACAGCCCCCCTGTGTGCTCCCCCAGTTAAATATAGCCCCCCTGTGTGCTCCCCCAGTTATATACCCCCTTGTGCAATTGATCCCCCAGTAGTATATAGCCCCCTGTGTGCTCCCCCAGTTGTATATAGCCCCTGCAGGGGGGTGCCCCCGATAGGCTGGCAGCCGGAGCCTTGTGCGACCGCACCAGTCGCACATAGCAAAGGCCGGCCTGCTCAGGGGGGAGATGCTTGTTTGTCTCTTATAAATGGCTGTAATGTGGATTTTAGCATTTATATTATAGCTTTAAGACCAGGATCCTTTAAATTTCAAATGAATTGAAATAAGACCACCTTATGATTCTGTGGGACTGCAGTGAGCCACACATCTTAACCACAGGAGCCCAGCTTCTCCCCCAAACATACCACCAAAATAGGATTTGGAAACATTCTTATTATTTGTTGGGCGGGGTCAGCCACAGCTTTATTCATTTTTTTTTTAACCTGTGAAAGCACGGTACTAAACAATGGAGATGATACAGGGGTGCGCCCGCCACTGCTATCCGACAGGCACTTCCACCCAGGGCCGGCCTTTGGGGTGTGCGACCTGTGCGATTGCACAGGGCGCATCACTCCTGGCCAGCCAGGGGGCGCTCCGGCAGACACTGACAGCTGCACATCTAACTTAGAAACAGGAATCTCTAAGTTTCATGTGCTGTGTGTCTGCTGGAGCGCCCCCTGGCCGGCCGCCTCCCCTCCTCCTGTGGTGGTTTGTTTGGGGCGCTCCTGCAGACAGGCAGCACATCTTACTTAGAGATTCCTGTTTCTAAGTTAGATGTGCAGCCAGTAGGGACATTAGTGGGGGCTCTCGGTGCCCACCAAGGCTGGGGACTCGTTACATTGATGTTCCGGGTATGTGCCGGTAAGCCCCGCCTCCTGTCAATAAGCCACGCCCCCAATGAGACCCGCGGGTGGCATACTCACAAAGCCTCAGTATAAGTGCAATAGACTGCACGGTCCTCATGCATACCCAGCTTCACCGACAGGATCCAGTGTCTCCTGCTAGGGAGCAAAAAACACCAGCACCCAAACTGTCTGTGCCTCATCATACACAGTGACCCCCTGCAGGGGGCGCTGGAGGGAGCAGAGTGTTGTAGAGAGGACCTCAGTCTCCTCTGTGATTCTGTCCTTCTCTACTGTAATTACTACATTGCTGGGATACAGACAGGCCAGTGACTTCTCACCATATCCATCAATCCCACCCATCATCCTGCTGAGGTGCACCAAGCAAGGGGAGGTAGATATTGGAGGGTGTAAGAAGAACACAGGGAGGTAGCAGCAGCCACATCCTCAGTGTGCTACAACAGACTATTGTTCATGTTATCAGGAAACCAGAGGGATCAGCAGCCGCAGCAGCAGACTGATCAGCACAGATGACTGACTAAACAGGTATGGGAAACAGAATAATATGCAGACTACTGTACCAGCGCAGCCAAGTCCTATAGATTGTTTCCTCTGGTCAGTAAGGCTTCTTTCCATACATATTAGTCTATATGGTCATCCATCCAGGGCCATATTACCAGCTGCTGCTGCCCTAAGCACTAAACCTGAGGACGCCCCATCCTCACTCACCAATTAGTATCAGGACTGGTAGATTGATAGGTAAGACCTTCAGGCGTCACATTTACTACCGCCACACCTGACCTGACCAATACCGCCATACTGTGACTCGATAACACCGCTATACCAGACCTGACCAATACCCCCATACTGTGACTGGATAACACCGCTATATCAGACCTGACCAATACTGCCATACTGTGACTCGATAACACCGCTACACCAGACCTGAACAATACACTCATACTGTGACTGGATAACACCGCCACACCAGACCTGAACAATGCAACCATACCCCTCTTCGAAAAGACACCAGATTTATTGGCAAGAAGGGAGACTAGAAAAAAAAAAAAAGTTGTTTCCTTCCCCCTGCTTCCTTGTGCTGCCCTAGGCTTCGGACCACGGATACCTAGAAGTAAATACATCCCTGCATCCATGATCTATCCACATATTATGGACCATCATACAGAGTAATGATTTCTATGGACGGAGAAGCTGTTTGTGCACGGTCTCTATAAGGTTTGGGCTACATACAGACTTCTTGTTTCAAAGCAGCCGCAGTCCACAGGAATACATTTAGTCACATGGTTTTCGCAATAATACTGGGGGGAATGCAGGGTCATGGTCAATGCAACCTCATTCACCTATATGAGTGATGGAGTCATGCCACAGGTGGTTTCTGGTCACACAACTGGGAATTGCCAAATATATCCCCAGTCTTGTGAAAAACTTTAATCAGACAATCATATAAAAAAAAAAATTAAAAAGAAAGAAACAGGGTGATGTGGTCACTCAGCTTTCCCAGTATCCTTTAGTCAGTATGATGGAGGTCACCCAGCTTTCCCAGCATCCTGTAGTTAGTATGATGGAGGTCACCCAGCTTTCCCACCATCTTGTAATCAGTACAGTGGAGGTCACCCAGCTTTCCCAGCATCTAGTAGTGAGTATAGTACTCATATTGTACTCATGATAGGAGTACATCCTTGTGCTGCCCCTTGCAATCAGAAAGGCCATGGTCGGCCACGGAGGAGGACTTTTGTGTCCTCCTGTGCGCTAGGGTTTAGGGGTGGCGCTCGTTGTAGTAGGATTTAGTCTAGGGGGGGGGGGGGGGGGGGGCGCCAAAAGAAAGTTTTGCACAGGGCGCCGTCTACCCTAAGGCCGGCCCTGCTTCCACCTACTATACTCTGAACCTACCTATACTTTCACTGCCAGCTTAGCCCGCCAGGAAGCTGCTTTTATAAGGGGGGGGGGGAGGAGGGACATGGCAGTGTGGCATAAATGGAGGACATAAAGGAAAGTCATAAAGGAAAGACTTCGGCATCTCCCCTTTCCAAATTAAATCCTGGCTTTGTACTTGATAATGGCAATTTACATCCTGAATGTCTGAACTCACTCTTCAAGGGGTAGTCCAGCAGAAATTTTTTTTCTTTTAAATCAACTGGTTTCAGAAAGTTATATAGATTTGTAATTAACTCCTATTTAAAAGTCACTTGTCTTCTTTGTATGTATCTTGATCAGTCCGAGCGGTCAGATCCTGACCGACTGTGAGAACAAGCCAGGAGAAGACCGCACTCAGCATGGTCCTCTCCCAGCTTTATGTCACAATGAGTCAGACTCGTAATGAAAGTCTATGAGCCCGACTCTTTTCAATGATGCAGACTGGGGAGCTGCCATGTGGTCCTCTCTCCGCTCATCCTCACGATCAATATGTCAACATTTGTTTATAATAACAGTGACACTTTCATTGTATTTTTCATGTAAAGCTATCAGACTGGTGGATCAGGATGTGGCAACATACATGACAAGTCAGAGTTCTGAACCAACATTTATAATGATGTTGTAATTAAAAGTGAGACAGACTTCACAGAATACATAGTCAATGTTTGGCAGTAAGATCAGAGTACTGATCACACGGAAGACCCCCAAGGGCACACTCCAATGCAACTAAATTCTCTAACAACCAAGGTGTGGTACAGGATGGCTATCCTGCCAGTCAGGGCAATTAGGGCCCTATGACACGCAAAGATTATTATGTAAAAATGATTTAATTGTTCAGCTTTAAAGGGGTATTCCTCCCAAGAGCTATAAAAATAAAATCCTCCAATGCTGGTCTTACTCACTCCCCCTGAGTATTTTGAGACCTCTCCCAACTTTATAGCTGCTGCCGTTCCATAGTTACAAGTTTTTTTTAAAAAAAAGCTGATCTACATCCAACAAGGCGCTGGACAGAAAACTACATCTCCCATCATGCAATGCTTATGCCTGATTGGTCCATGATGTAGCAGGCAGCGACATAGTAGAGTACAGGCAGCAATATAGCAGAGTTGAGGCAGCGACATAGCAGAGTTAAGGTAGTGACAGCAGAGTTAAGGTAGTGACATAGCAGAGTTGAGTCAGCGACATAGCATAAAGGACAGCCGACAGCCCGCAACAACCCCCTGCCCTGAAACATCCACCCACCCCCAAAACAGCATACACATGCTTAGCTGAACTGGTGTAGTGTCGCTGGTCATGGGCACGCGAGTGATGCCGAAATAACACTGGAGGCTGCGCTAGGCTGGGTGAGTATATGTGTAAGCTGGTCTGGGGTGGCACACAGGATTCATGGGGCCCCATACAGTTTTTTGCTATGGGGCCCCATTAATCTTAGCTACTCCCCTTCCTGCAGATGACTCTCTGTGGGCTATTTGTGCCAATGGATCAGTGGTTTTGCAGTCCATGAAACCAATTAGGAAAAAGCAGGGCTAAAAAATAGTCTTTTTAGGTGGCACATCTGTGTCAAGGGTGGTGCTCGTAGTAAGAAAAAAAATCCCATAGTATTATAAAAGTTCATTCTCGGCACTCACCATTTCATATATCATAAATTTTATTGTAGGAAAAAACGGCAAGAGGACGTTTCGGCGTCAAGAGACAATTGAGGACGGCTTGACACCGAAACGTCCTGTTGCCGTTATATACCTTGATGAATTTTTTTCTACAATTAAATTTATAAAGCATGAAAAAGTGAGTGCCGAGAATGAACTTTTATAAAGGAGGGCTAAAGGCACAGGACTATTAGGACTGTCCTGTCCTACATAGATCACAGGTCACTTTTGTTTTGCAATTGTTATCCTCTCTGTAATGTACAGGTTTGTTTTTTTTAATCTTTGAACTTGTTTTGCGTCTCAGACTTTGACCAATTAATCTCTGTCTGCTGTTAAACGTTCAGTATCACATACCCTGAAAGAGAGTATAGCTTAGGAGACACTTCACACATACTATTGTGGTGCTGCGACCGGTCACTTGCTAGATGGTTGTGTGTGACGCCACTTCTATAGTGGGTGGCAGAGGAATATAGCTCAGCCGGTTAGGATATTGTCGTGACACCAGTGATACCTGCTTTTAGTGTGTGGTTGGCTATATTGTTCCCCATTGGTCGATGACCTGCCGGGCTGTGAGGGGTCCATTGGGCTCTTATCACGGTGGTGGAGAGACGACCCAATGATCACCCAATAAGTCCCAGTAGAATAAAAAAACGTTTCTTAATAGCAAGTCTCTGGTAATGCAGGATAATAAGTGACTGTTGAGATACAGACTTACGTTCACTGAATCTGTGCTGAGAGATACCAAAGTAGTGAATAAAATAGCAGTGCTGACTTGGTTGCGTGCTGAAAAGAGTTGAGAGTTCAGAGGATTGGAGAGGAGTTTGTCGTGAGAGTACCAACCCAATTTAGTACTGTGCTCTGCCAGAACTTTAGAAGAAGAGATACTTGAGAGAGGAAGAATACTTGTGCCCGTGTTTCGACCTTTGTCGCTATAAACGACCTTCTGCCCTTAAGTGTCGAGTTACCCGTCCTACGAGGGTGACACAAGCCCCAGTCTTGGTTACCTGAGTCGAGCTAAATGTCTGAGCATGTCCCGGTGTCATCTGCACTGCGAGATAGAGTAAGTAGACCTTTGCGGTAGCTTTGCTCTATCCGGATCAGTTCCTCAGTTTAGGATACTGTCCTGAACTTTTAGAGATGTTCACAGCGTGGGTTGGGGTGTTCTCTGACTTGTCCTCCTTAAAGTGACACTGTCCTCCCCTTTTGTGCATTCTGACTTCTCTACACAGGTGTGAAGGGTAAATTTAGCGGTTTTCATACCTTATTATATATCATAGGTCATGGTGCTTGTTCAAGTAAAAAGTGATCTTTTATCAACTGCAGATTGCGTTAAGTGGGCGGGGCCTCACTGCATTATCGCCATTTAGCTCCGCCCACAACGCTACCGTTGTCCTGCCCCCTTGGCGGCCATTGGTGGGCCGACCTAGAGGGGGTGGGGCCAAGACCTTTAGGCCAGCCTGTTCCAATGGCTGGTGAGGGGGCGGGACCAACGGTGGCGTTGTGGGTGGGGCCAAGTGACGCTAATGCCACGAGGCCCCGCCCGCTTAACATATTCTGCAGTTGATAAAAAATCACTTTTTACTTGAACAAGCACCATGACGTATGATATAAAATAAGGTATGAAAACCGCTAAATTTACCCTTTACACCTGTGTAGAGATGTCAGAATGCACAAAGGGGGTCACAGTGTCACTTTAAGTGTTTAGCACTGTATCTTGACTATACGTGTTGCTTTAAGAAAGAGGGTCTCTGCGTTCTCCATACATGTCTTTCTACTACTACACTCCAGATTAGACTGAACTGTATTCTTGTCCCTTACAGGGAACCTGGCATAAGCCAGGGCTCAGCTTGACTACAGCAGGGACTGTCTTGTCTTGTGCCCTCTCTGTACAGGAACCTTAGACTGACTAACTTCCACTTCCTCCCCCAGTGCAAAACTTCTTCTCCAAGTGAACTTCCCTGGGATTGATTGGTGTGTGTGTGTGTGTGTGTGTGTAGGAATGAGAGGATAGAGATAGGTTGAGAGAAAGAAGCATTTCCGTTGGTCAGCACAGACTATGTGGTACAGAAACAACAGTAACCCATCATAAACTACAGCTGTGCATTACTCAGACATATACAACACTGACATCTAGTGGTGAAACACTGAAATAACTTCTGAACACTTTTTGATCAGGTGTGTGAGACCCAAAAAGAAAAGAAAAAGAACCACAGTGGTGGGACACCACACCTTTTCACAGTTTTTAATAGCAAACATTCATAGCTTTTCCCTATATATTTTTCATAGGCTTTGTACAAATATTTTGCTGGCTTTTTTGTTTTACCATAACATTTGTAGCATGCATATTTGGCATTTTAATTTGCTCAGTTTGTAGGAATGTATGACTGACCTCACAAGTAGTTTCCCCTGAATAACCATCCACGACATGTCCTTGTGCCAGTTGCTTAGCCTGTCAGAAGCCACATTAGTCCATTTAGCCCCTGCGGTAGTCAAAGTCTTTAGGTATGACATTTTGAGATCTTACACTTGGTCCTACCCCACACGCTAAAAAACATCTCCACAGAACCAGGGAGTGTGCCAGAGATAGAGCTGTCCTACGTGTCCTAAGCAAGCTCCCACCAGAGGGGCAAGAGGAAGAAGTGAGACAGGGACCTGCCCACAGAGTCCTTTGGATGTTGAGATGCAAAAGAGGCCCGCAGGAAGGTGGGGAAGTCAGAAAAACTTTTCACAACGTATGAGGCTCCTTGTACGCTCTGTCCCTTTTGGAGCCTCACATGAAGCCTGGTAACCATCCTGCATGGTTGTAAGAGGAGGCCATGTCTGTGTGGTGCACTGGAGCAGAGACTCCCCAAAGAGCATAGCTTACTTCCCACAATTGACCTCATCCTCTGAAGCCCCTCACAGGTCTGGTCAGTGCAGAGGATGTCGTCCATGTACAGAGAGCACTTGACCTCATGGTGATGGGGACCATGGCCATTTCTAGAGGCGGGCGGGCCTAGCGACAGCACGGGGCGCCGACAACTTGGGGGCGCTGGTGGCACCCCCAGGACCTCACATAGCGGCGTCAGCCCGCCCGCCGCCCTCATCACCTGGCCTGGCCTGACCTCCCCTCCCCATCACCTGCCGCGAACACTGGACCGCTCGCCGGACCACCGCTTCACCCCCCCTGGACAGCGCTTGGCCGAGCCGAGCACTCGTCACCCAGCGAGCTGCTGCCGCCCCCTCTCACATCGTCTCCACAGTGACGTCATATCACTGCGCTGGAGGGAGAAGATGTGTGCAGGGGCGGCGGCGGCCTGCTTGCTCCTCGCAGGCCGGAGGAGAAGAACAGAAGACAGGGACCTGCTCTATCTATTGAGGTGAGTATAAGGTTTTGTTTTTGTGTGTGTGTGTGGGGGGGGGGGTATGTTGCAGAGCACAGGGGGAGATTATTACTATCGGGGGCAGAGCACGGGGGGGGGGGGTTATTAATATGAGGACAGCATGGGGGGGATTGTTACTATGGGGGGCAGAGCGCAGGGGGGATTATTTATATGAGGACAGCATGGGGGGATTGTTATTATGGGGGGCAGAGCGCAGGGGGGATTATTTATATGAGGACAGCATGGGGGGATTGTTATTATGGGGGGCAGTGCGCGGGGGGGAATATTATTATAAGGACAGCATGGGGTGATTGTTACTATGGGGGGCAGAGCGCGGGGGGGGGGGATTATTATTATAAGGACAGCATGGGGATATTGTTACTATAAGGGGCAGAGCGCGGGGGGATTATTATTATGAGGACAGCATGGGGGGGATTGTTACTATGGGGGGCAGAGCGCGGGGGGGTTATTATGATGAGGACAGCATGGGGGGATTGTTACTATGGGGGGCAGAGCGCAGGGGGATTATTATTATGAGGATAGCATTGGGGGGATTGTTACTATGGGGGGCAGAGCGCGCGGGGGGTATTATTATGAGGACAGCACAGGAAAGGATTATTACTATTGGGACAGAGCACAGGGGGATTATTACTGTGGGGGACAGTGCAGGGGGATTATTACTATGGGGACAGCACAGGGGGCATTATTACTATATGGAGGCAAAGCAGGTGGAATTATTACTATATGGGGGCACAGCAGGGGATGCTACATACAGGGGGCAACCCACATACCTACTCACTTTACTGCACATGACACAAAAAAAGTGGAGGTTGTAAAAGTGCGGAGCCTAAAATGTTTGTCTGACAGATTCACAAGAGATGAATTGTTGCTGCAAGAAATCATCATGGTGGTCCAGGCCAGAAGGAGAGGAAAAGGGAACAAAGAAGACCTCACCTGTGAGTCACTGAATGACTTTTTTTGCCCCAAGTTGAAAAGAGTTGAATAACATGGCTCTATGCCATAATACACACACTGCTTCTCCCTCCCTAGTAACAACCGTTTTTAGCAAGATTCGCCCTGTAGTTCAAATTACCTAGAAACGGCCCTGATTGGACCTGTAGGAGGGGTGTAAGAGGACCGCCTTATCTGACCCCAATAAGGATAGGTAAGGGCTAAACAGTGACAGCCCATCCAGCCATAAGAATAAAGGTCTTCTAGAGAGCAAAAAACTTGTCTACCCTACGATCCTTAAAGGGGTACTCTGATAGAAGGGTTAAAGTAGCAGCGAGATATAGATATTTGATTCAAGAAGAGATTGATACTTGTACTATAACAATAAATGTCCGAACAGGATGGCCATTTTGGAAGTCTGGATTCCCTTTCAAAGTGGTAAGAGGAGTGTGGGTCAAGATGTGAGATTGCTTGGATTTTGTTCCACGATTTCCATGCAGACATAAAAAGGGGATTGTCCTTAGGGCCGATTACCATTCAGATTATCGTTAAGTCGTTCGAATCTAATGGAGCGATAATTCGCCCGATCGTACGTTTAACGATTTCGAAATAACGATTTGTTTTTTATAACGATTAGCGTTTAGAAGGAACAATAGATCGTATGGAAAAATCGTATCGCTTAAGCCTATCTCACAGGTTAAATCGGTGAAAGACTGTTTACACGAAACGTTCTGCGAATTTTTTGCGAATGACCAACGATGATTTGAGAACATGTTCAAAGATCAAAATGAACGATTTCTTGCTCGTCGCTTGATCCTTCGCTATGTTTACACGGAAAGATTTTCACTTGAATGCGATCGTTATCGTGCAAATTCGAACAATAATCATTACGTGTAAACGCAGCATTAGCGATAATCGTTTGGTTGAATAGCAGTTAACGTTTAACGACCGAACGAGAAATCGCTGATCGCTAAATAAGACCTGGACCTATTTTAATCGTTGGCCGTTCGCAAATCGTTCGCATTGAATAAGACGTTGTTCGCAGTAGTGATGACTGCAATAGCGACGACAAGACGACATCAAGAACAATCATAAGTAACGATTATCGTTCCATGTAAATGGGTGAACGATTTCAGGTCTTTCACAATAGTGGTCGTTTGAGATCGTTTATCGTTAACAATTATGCGAACGATAATCGTCTTGTGGAATAGGGCCCTTAGCCCATGGGGGTAATGTGGGGTAGGAAGTATAAAATAGGTTGGGATGCAAGAGGGTGAAGGCCATATGACGGTCTACAGTTATATCTGTGTGGATTTCAGTTGCGTATAATATAGAATTGTGCTGATAGATTTAGGGAACGGGGAAGCTGAGTCCACTGTGAAGTGTGTAAAATTCTATATGAGATTTTAGATTTTTTGATCTTTATTTTTTATATAATTGTGGCAATATACTAAAGAATTTTCCAATTCCGGAGTGCCCCCTTAATATCTCTAGGTTGGTGATATAAAGCATTAATAAATGATGGCCATAAAATCCCTTTATTCAACAAGCTAATAATCTATAAGTTATATCAAACCAATGAAAAAAAGAACTCAAAGCAAAAAAAAAAAAAATCAACAGCAAAATTAAAATGTTATGTCTCTCACAAGGAGAAATCACTCTATGGTAAAGTTCAGTTGAGCAGAATGTGGAAATGGTCTTGGTCGTGCTGCCTGGCTAGAAGAGGGTTAACAGCAGTGACAGCCTCAGCCTGCCTCCCTGCACTCAGGAGAACACTGCTGTGCTACCATGTGAGCGCCTCCTCCCGCCTACAAACCTTACACATTACATCAAGAAACAGGACAATTCCTTGCAGTGCTTTCTGTCTGCTGTAACCTCAGCCTTTGGTTCGCCTACAGATCATGGTCTGTGTTCCGCCCTGAGATCAGAGTCCTGCCTGGACTTTCTGGACTTATTTCTTAGCAGGCGGTCACAGTGCAACCAGTACAAGGAAGGCCCCAGCTCCCTGTACATGTGCACAATGGCCTGGTGGAAAGTGAGCGCTGCTGGGAAAGACATTAACCCTGACCTTGCCAGTGAGAGAGAAAATCCTTCCTTCAATGTTGAGACCCTCACTAACATTGTGGATGGAGGCGTGGAGGGGACTCGCTGCAGAAGAACAGTAGGTAAGCACTAGTTATTAATAATAACTTCTTTATATAGCGCCAACATATTCCGCAACAGCCCCTGTTGTCATTGCTCCCTCACAATCATAATTTCACATTAACTTATCATTATGTTTTAGACAAGTCCCCCCCTTCCAATAGTTTTTAGGTAATATGTACAGGTGTAGCAGAGCTGCATTTGTAACAGAATTCTACGCATAGTACTAGATTATATATTTAGTTGTGCATATTTCTAAGCCATATTGCTATGTCTGCCCATTCCAGGAGAGTCGGACACTTTAGAAAGCGCTTGTAAACTTCAAGAATTATATCAGATTCACATATGTGCCACAATGAGCCAAACGACAAACACGACTCTACTGCACCTCTGATAAATGAATAACCATGTCTGTTCTGTGAGTGCATTTACATGAACTGGCACTGAGGTGACAGAAACAACCAGTTATAATCTCACAATTCTCAAGTGACTGGGGCACAGGTGCATAATACCCTGTTCAGCCTCTAGGAAAAGTGCGGTGTGTGAATAGGAGCTCCTGTAAACAATGAATGCTGAAGTACCACAGTCCAGTTACACAGCTAATTGTCTGGAGGGGAGGGGAACGCTGGTATCCCACCAATCTAATATTGATGACTAGAGCAATAAAATGCTTGTTACCGAAGTAATGAACCCTATTAAAATCAGTGGGAGACTCCAGCATTTAAGAAGGTGGCCCCTACTCAGCAGAGCGTAGGGTGCCTGGTTCACCTTTAAGGGATCTGTATATTAAATATACAAAAATTGCAATAAAAATACAATGTTACTGCAAGACGCATTAGAACTCCGGCGTTATGCTGTCAATTCACAGAGCACAGCCGTCTTCTTATTGTTCTCCTTGTGGTCATGGCCAGAATGCAGCTTCTACACTGTTGCCAAGTGGTCCTGTGATGTCCCACCACGGGTGTTTCTAGTTTGGACACCTGTCGCAAAAATGCTGTACTACAAAGTGAAGTGGTAAGGAAGGTACCTTCTCAGGTTTTAGCACAAGATGTCACTGTATATACTTATGTATGTTGCACAGCTGTAGTAAGTCATGGGTTATTATTGTACCTTGTGATTCTGTACACCAATGAGAAAGGCTGTTCCTTCTTTCTAGCTATCTCTACCCTTTTCTCTTCTATGCACTCTCTTCTTCACCACTCACAGGAGCTGTTACATACACCCTGTAGGAAGTAGTCACATGGGGAGATGAAGTGTAGGACCACACTTAGTCAGTTCTTCTCTGATTCTCTGAGGAGTAGGACACACAGATCTGGCATCCCTGCTGAACTTAGCCAGCAGCCTGGCTCTGCCAGGTTCCCTGTCTGGGACAGACCAGCTGTAATGGACACACGTATGGAGAACTCAGAGACTTTTTTTTCTAAAGCACTACTTAAGATGCAGTGCTAAACACTAAAGAGAGGACAAGTCAGAGAACACCTCAACCGACACCGTGAACATATCTAAAAGTACAGGACAATATCCTAAACAGAGGAACTGATCTGGATAGAGCAAAGCAGCCAAGGGCCTACGTACTCTATCTTGCAGCACAAGGGACACAGGAAAACTTCAGACACTTTGCTCAACTCAGGTAACCAGGACTGGGGCTTGTGTCACCCTCGTAGGATGGGTATGCCAGTACTGCAGGGCATAAGGTGTTTATAGGGACAAAGGTCGAAACACGGGCACATGTATTCTTCTTCTTTCAAGTATTTCTTCTTCAAGTATCTCTTTTACTAAAGTTCCGGCAGAGCACATTACTAAATTGGGTTGGGGTTTTCCCAACGAAATCCTCTACTCTCCCGACAAACTCTTCTCTACTCTTCTGAACTCTCAGTACTCAACCAAGCTAGCACTACCATTCTACCTCTGCACACTGGCAACTATTAGTACAGATTCAGTGAGAGCAAGTCTGTATCAGTCACGTATTATCCTACTATCCTGTATTATCAGAGACTTGTCAGTAAAGATCAGTTTATTCAACTGGGACTCATTGCTGTACTAATTGCACCAGCACCCGTCTACACCAGCTACACTATCCTTGGGTCACATTCCCCTTTCTGTTGGTGGAGGTACAGACAGTCCAGATGGGTCATATCTCCACTCCGGACCACCATGATAAGCGCCCAAGGGACCTCTCACAACCCGGCAGGTCACCAACCATTGGGGAACAATATAGCCAGCCACACACTAAAGCAGGTATACCATCCCACCTGTATAGTGAACTAGCACTGGCGTCACAAGAGAGCTATAACCAACCACCATAAAAATGGCGTCACCCGGAAGAACTCAAGAGGTGGCTGGTCGAGCACACACCACAGTCTACCATCCGGACTCTGCCACCATTCTCTGAGGGTTAAGAGTCCATCTGCCCCATTGTTCTTCCTGTAGTTGACTCTTCGAGGTAGATGGAAGGTCTTCTTAGGAATTCTCTGTCTATCAACATGGTTTTACATGTGTCATCGGTACCACAGATTGCAAAAAGCGGATGGTATACTACCCTAACAACCTGGCAGCAGTGTGGAGGCTGCATTGTGGCCGTGCCCACAAGGAGAACAATAGGCAGTCAGCACTCCTCTCTTCCCGATGCCTAGGATTGTTTACTACTGAGCTGATTCTGATGCTCCCTGGGTGGCTTCCCAGCGCTTGAACATATTGTATTTTTTGTGCTCTAATTTTTGTATATTCTATTTCGAGGGGATTTGTAAACAAAATTTTCAAAAATTAGAATGAAAAACTGCAATACGTTACTGCAAGACCCATTAGAATTCCGGCGATATGCCTTCAATTGACCGCATACCACCGGTGTTCTATAGTGTCCTGCAGTAACGTACTGCATTTATTATATGGGGTTATTATATTATATGGGGTTATATATTATATGGGGTTATTATAATGTTTTATAATAAAGGATGTCAAAAACTATGACGGGTAGAGTACAACCACCATTCCTAAGAATGGGTCAGTTGTAGTCCTGTTTACTAAAGGAAAGCAGGTCAGGGTATTCTTTTCAATGAGAAGAGATTATGCTTGCCCGGCTTATTCCATTCCACTGAACTGGACTAAAACTGGACTGGAATTGTGGGAGTTAAAAGACATATATATATGGCCTGTGAGGTTGCCGCCAGAAATCTGGTGGATATGGTTAGGGGAGGGATCAGGCAATGACCATTTGGTGAGGTGGTTAAGGCGGCAGAAACATTTCTCTTTAACTGTCGGCTTTATTGTCATTGAGACAAAAAGCTTAGCTGTCCTCAAGTTACGTCTCATAGAGAACAGATTGCAGGTGACTGGCAGGCTAGCTGCCCAATAGACTTTAAAGAGCATGTACCAACCTTACTCTCTAAAAAGGGCCTCCTCAACCCACCCTGGTGTGATCGATTTAACGTATAAAAATGAAACATCCTTTTCTTTTATTCAAAGATGAAAAAGTCTGACAATCAATATCTCAATGTATAAGCAAATGTGAAAAGCCAGTGTGACATGAATAAAGATCAAGCTGATCTACTTTCTATGTAAAAATCTTTATAAAAAATGATATATTTTTTGTGGCCATAGACAATGGGGTAGAATAAAAGCTATTCTTACCTCCCCCCTAATCCCCCTGCTGCAGCTCCCGTTAGTCTTCTTCTGGTCCCACACCACTTGACCACCACTGTCCGCCTATGAGATGAGAGCTCAGAGCGGGAGCAGGGGGCAGGTAAGTATGTTTTTTTTTTTCTGTTTTTAAATTTAAAAAAGAGAGAGAGCAAACTGTTCAATACCCCTTTCAAGCCTGTTTCTCAATGTACATTACAGGGTTAGTGTTACTTTAACCTGTACAGGTTTGGCTGACTTTTGATTTTGTAACTTTTCACCTTACATAATTGACCAGTGCACATATCTTTTTATTCTTCTAGTGAGCACCATTAACAAGGACCCTGTCTTCAGCCGAGAATACCTGTACTTCAAGACCCAATCGGAGAGATATGAAGGAGCCATCAGGAACACTTTCCACTTAAAGAGGAAGATGAAGGAAATGGGATGGGAGGAGGACGGCCCAGTGATTGAATATATTTACAGGTTATTTACCTAGATTCTTATAAAGGAAGACATAATTTTAATAATGCATTAGGAAATCCACCAGTCTACTCAAATGCTGAGCTTCTTTGGCAATGTTCAAGGGAGTTTAGACCACTGCCAGCAGTAATCTCCATTGTGGCCATGATGGGTCTATATGCCCTTGGGTTGAGGCCAAAAAGGGACTGCAAGTCCCTGCCAAAATATATGTTACATGCAAGCATTGCAAAAGACTCTGTTGCAAACTTGCCATGCATGCTTTTTTTTTTTCATACAGTAAATCTTCCCCAGTGGACAGAAGTTATAAAAGCACAAAATAGTACTCCATTCTATATGTGCAGGCATGGGCCCCATTGACTTCAATGGCTGAATGTAGTCTGCTCTAGTGAATACTTTCTGGTTGGGACCCTAGACCATGGTCTGCATGTATACGTTCAGTAAATAACCTTAAAAGAGTCACTAATTGACTATATTTGACCCATTGAGGTCAATGGGACCCGTTCCTGCACATACAGTTAGAAGTCAGTGTCTCATTTTGACAGAACTCCAACATATACATACAATATGTCAGCAAATCATGGTGAGAACCTGGTCTAATTGTTTTATCTACAATACGGAAAAAAACCTACAGGAGCTTTTAAGAAATCCCATTCAGAATCCATAGGAGTCAATGTGCAGTTGGTCTTCCTTTGCAGTTATAACACCATTCACCATTCTCTGAAGATTTTATACAAGATTTTGAGGTCCATGGGGATTTTTGCCTTTTATTTAAAAGTATGCAAAAAAGAGCCTGTGGAGCCTCATTTAAGAGTCTAAAAACACAGGACTAGCCAGATATCCTTCCGGGAATGGCCCAGCCATGGGGTGGCTCATGTAGGGAAACCACCTAAATCACCATATTAAGTGGCCCTATAAGTCAATGTAATGACAAGGGAAAACCCAAGGTCAGGTATCCATCCACATACAGCTGTTTCAGGGTGTTGCCCTTCATCAGTGTGGAGCAGGATTCTGGTAAGGTGGGACCAATGCCTAGTAGAGCCATACGGGAAACAGATCAATGATCTCAGGGAGACCAGCTAAACGATAACACTGTCGGCTGCTAGTGAAAGCGCTCAATGCAGTTAAATCCTAGGTACATTGCTCCCTAGGATATATGAATATGCATAAAAGAGCCTGTGTAGCCTCATTTAAGAGTCGCAAAACACAGGACTAGCCAAATATCTCTCCAGGAAGGGCCTAGCCAAGGGGTGGCTCCTGTAGGGAAACCACCAACACCACCATATTAAGTGGCCCTATAAGTCAATGTAATGACAAGGGAAAAACCAAAGCCAGGTATCCATCCACAGACAGCTGTTTCAGGGTGTTGCCCCTCATCAGTGTGGAGCAGGATTCTGGTTAGGTGGGACCAATGCCTAGTAGAGCCATAAGAGAAACAGATCGCTGATCTCAGCCAAAGAAAACACACTCAGGTGCCAGCCACAGCGCGCAATACAGTGAAATCCTTGGTGCATTGCTCCCTAGGATATATGAATATGCATAAAAGAGCCCATGGAGCCTCATTTGAGAGTCTCAAAACACAGGACTAGCCAAATATCCCTCTGGGAAGGGCCCAGCCAAGGGGTAGCTCCTGTAGGGAAACAACCAAAACCACCAATGTAATGACAAGGGAAAACCATTTGAGGCCAGGCACTGATGTTGGAAGAGAAGGCCCAGCTTGCAATCTCTTCTTGTTCACCCTAAAGGTTTTAAGTGGGGTTGAGGTTGGGGTATTGGGCAGCTGGTCAAGTTCTTACACATCAAACTCATTCAAACATACCTTTATAGAACTTGGGTACTATGGCACACTCCTGCCAGAACAGACAAGGGCTGAACCCAAATTGTGCAGACAAGCCTAAAAGTCTCTCTGGACAGTTTTATGCTTCCAACCTTATCAGCCACCAAGGCTTGGGTGTGACGTTACCTATACCCCACCCTCATCGCTGCACCCACTAAGAACACTTTAGATCTGCTGCTGATCTAAGAATTAGATTGTTTTTCAAACATTTATAAAGCATTGAAAAAGGAATAGTCAGCATAGCGTCTATTAAGGGGAGGGATATACTTTATCATTTAATCCACACAGCTTTCCTATAAATCAGCAATGAGGGGAACGTTTAGTTCTAATATAAGAAAACCTCAAGGGCAGTAATTACCGCATTAGAAGAGATTGATATTGAATTGTACACTTATTAATATAGCGTTGATCATTTTCACCAATTATCGAAAGGAGTGCTGATCTGTTTGTAATGAGAACTTTTGGGTAATCGGATTAAAAAGGAAGGGCTGTTTCTCCATATTTAGTGTAGGTTTCCACTTTTCATTACATCTCCTAACCTAAATCTACATGAAAATATTAATTTATTAATTTAATTGAAATTTTGTTAAATGATGCCCAGTTATGTTCCAAAGCTCTTAATTGAGACTTAAATTTTTTTTTCAGTAATGAAATTTTATATGTGACTGATCACAGGGAGTCTGACCTAAGTGATCCCTTGTTATCATTGGAAACAGGGCCCAACTCTTTACACTGACTGGAGGGGTGTATCAGCAGATGCTCCATTCATTCTCTATAGAGCCAGCCGAGTACAACTCTCTCTGTGGATTCATAGAGAATGTGTGCTCTCTCCGGCCTACTGCTTAGCTTAGCTGGGAAAGTCATATACCTGTATTAACAATTGCAGGGGGTTGCCAAAGGTCCAACCCCTCATGATCAGACACTTTCCCCTACCTTGTGAACAGGGGATATGTTTTTAAGGCTATGTTCACACTACGTATATTTCAGGCAGTATTTGGTCCTCATGTCAGGTCCTCATAGCAACCAAAACCAGGAGTGGATTGAAAACACAGAAAGGCTCTGTTCACACAATGGTGAAATTGAGTGGATGGCCGCCATATAACAGTAAATAACTGTCATTATTTCAATATAACAGCCGTTGTTCTAAAATAACAGCAAATATTTGCCATTAAATGATGACCATCCACTCAATTTCAACATAGTGTGAACAGAGCCTTTCTGTGTTTTCAATCCACTCCTGGTTTTGGTTGCTATGAGGACCTGACATGAGGACCAAATACTGCCTGAAATATACTGTACGTAGTGTGAACATAGCCTTATACTGGAATACACCTTTAGGCTGGGTTCACACTATGTATATTTCAGGCAGTATTTGGTCCTCATGTCAGGTCCTCATAGCAACCAAAACCAGGAGTGGATTGAAAACACAGAAAGGATCTGTTCACACAATGTTGAAATTGAGTGGATGGCCGCCATATAACAGTAAATAACGGCCATTATTTCAATACCACAGCCGTTGTTTTAAAATAACAGCAAATATTTGCCATTAAATGACGGCCATCCACTCAATTACAACATTATGTGAACAGAGCCTTTCTGTGTTTTCAATCCACTCCTGGTTTTGGTTGCTATACAGCCTCACAAATACAGCCTCAAATATACATAGTGTGAACCCAGCCTAAGGCTGGGTTCACACTACGTATATTTGAGGCTGTATGTTTGAGGCTGTATAGCAACCAAAACAAGGAGTGGATTGAAAACACAGAAAGGCTATGTTCACATAATGTTGCAATTGAGTGGATGGCTGTCATTTAATGGCAAATATTTGCTGTTATTTTAAAACAACGGCTGTTATATTGAAATAATGGAAGTTATTTACCGTTATATGGCGGCCATCCACTCAATTTCAACATTATGTGAACATAGTCTTTCTGTGTTTTCAATCCACTCCTTGTTTTGGTTGCTATGAGGACCTGACATGAGGACCAAATACAGCCTGAAATATACATAGTGTGAACCCAGCCTTAAGGTGTATTCCAGTATAAGGCTATGTTCACACTACGTATATTTCAGGCAGTATTTGGTCCTCATGTCAGGTCAGGTTGGCAGGGGGACCTGCCAACTCTCCTATTTACTGACTCTACCGGGGGAGAGAAGGATCAGGCATATTTGATTTCAGTTGCCCGATCTTTTTGTTCTTATGGTGATAACTACAGGTCAGAGGAGTCTGAGAGCCTCACATGAACACCTCTATGGGGGATCAGAAAAGAGATCTGTTGGTTGTTTAATTTCACCTCCCATAAGTGGTGCCAACTTTCTTCCTTCTTCAGGAAAGTAAAATTTACCATAGGAACATGACACCAAAGATTAAAACCATGTTTTTTTTCATTCTGCTCGTCTAATTTTAGGGCATTAGGAGGAGAACTTGCCCTTAATATACACAATGTCTTTATGAAAACGATCAGCGCCCTGGGTACGGATGAGCAAGCTGCCAAGTGGCTCCCCCTTGCAAGTAACTGTAACATCTTAGGAACCTACGCACAGACTGAACTAGGCCATGGTAAGTTCCTGATTGATAGGGCACATATTAGAATCGAGACTCAGTACTCCTGCCAATGTCTAACCATGTTTTGAAGAAGCAATTTTTTACAGCCTAAATGATGTCGGGTCATAGCTATAATTTCTCTTTGCTCATTGTGACATACTTATATCACATACTAGATGTGATCATTTCCTTATAACGTTACAGGCAATTGTAGACAAAAACTGAGAAATTCACCTTTGTGACACTTGTATGTAAATTGATCAGATGAATAAATCCAATTCTTTTATAGACCCCCCCCCTCCCACTAAAATATGTGTTCATGTAAATACATAGCTCAGACTAATCATCTGACTCTAAGCACACAATGAACTGTTTGGATATGTATTCTTGTCTATCTGACTTGTTAAAGTGTTATACAAATTGAAGACAAATTCACTCTCCTCCAGATAGAAGAAAACCTTCATGCTTGTTCCATACAGGGCAAGGTACTGGCTGACTAGAGAGATACCTAAAGTTGGCAATACACCCAGTGAATTGGGGTATGGGAGTGGTTTTGTACTATTAGTGTAATGCAATGCATTTATGTTGTGTATTTGCAGGAACCTATCTCCGGGGTTTAGAAACCACAGCCACCTTTGACCCTAAGACCCAAGAATTTATAATAGACACTCCACAGATAACTGCAACAAAATGGTGGCCAGGGGATTGTAAGTCAAATTTTAATGAGTCCTGTGTATATTATAAATCTCCTGTACTGGCTCAGGTACTTACATTTGTGTTCTTGTTTTGTATAGTAGGAAAAACCTGCACTCATGCTGTGGTCCTAGCCCAACTCTATAGCAATGGAAAGAAGTATGGCATGCATCCATTCATAGTCCAGATTCGGAGTCTGGAGGACCATACTCCACTCCCAGGTAACAATCTGAGTTAAATGTCTATGGCTTTGTCCATGTCCATGTTTTCCAGGACTTCCTTGGGTGGCATCCATTTTCTCCAGGACCCGGGAATCGAATGCCTAGTGTTTGTGTTCGGCCATGTAGCCGAACCCGGATGTTTTTCTGATGTTCGCTCATCACTAGTCATAAATATGGAGTTGATGCCTTTGCGGATCTTGATGTAGAACAGGGATGGGGTACCTGGGCATGATGGGAATTGTAGTTTTGCAACAGCTGGAGGGCCGAAGGTTCCCCTCCCTGATGTAGAAACACTAAAGATTTTACTGCCATGGTGGCATACCCTAATTGTATGGAAATAGTTGTCACAATTACTTTCTATTAAGTATTATTTACTCTATAAGAATAGCAGCTTTGGTTGTAAATATATAAACCTGCCATATCAGCCAATAATTTCTATGTTACTTTTTACTTGGCCAATTGAGGTATCCGATGTAATATTACATATAGGAACAGATCATGCACCCTCTTTTCCAGGAATATTTGTTGGGGACATTGGGCCCAAGATGTCCTTTGAGCATATTGACAATGGATTTGTCATGATGAGGAATATTCGAATCCCAAAAGAAAACATGTTAAGCAGATACTCGCAGGTATATCTACCTAAACTGTATATATCATAAGTGTCTTGTATGTCATCAGATTGTTGAATAAATAAAGGTTGAATGTCAACAGCAAATTCTTTACCAGCCATTGTGCTACTGCGCCCACTGAGCTATAGCCAAACCCTTCCTTAGAATGGAACTCCTAAATACACTGAAAGCTACTCTGTACCCACAATCTGACCCCCCAAACCACTTGTACCGTCTGATAGCTGCTTTTAATCCAAGATCTGTCCTGGGGTCCGTTCGGCAGGTGATTCAGTTATTGTCCTAAAAAACTACTTTTAAACTTGCAGCCCTGTGTCAAACTAACGTGGCCTAGAGTGACTATGCATTAGGCTGGCACAACATCTTGGTCCCTCCTCCCCGCCCTCTTCATCATTAGGAATGCCCCAGGCAGGGCAGCTGTGTGAACACGGCACATGGGCTGGATCGTTAAGGCACCTGTGCAGCGGAGAGGAATAGGAAAAATCCTGCCAGTGGCATTCCTAATGATGAAGAGGGTGGGGAGGAGGGACGAAGGGTTGGTGCAAGGTTAGGGCACAAATACTCTAGGCCACGGCAGTTTGACACAGGGCTGCAAGTTCAAAAGTATTTTTTTAGGACAATAACTGCATCACCTGCCGAACGGACCCCAGAACAGATCTTGAATTAAAAGCAGCTATCTGAAGGTACAAGTGGTTTGGGGGGGGGGGACAGATTGTGGGTACAGAGTTGCTTGAAAGCTACATAGTCTGTAAGGCTAAAGAAGACATACATACGTTCAACCAGTTCAGCCTGTTACAAAATAGTGTTGATCCAGAGAAAGGCAAGAAAAACAATTTATCTCAATTTAGGGGGAAAAAAATATTTCTGACTCCAAATTTGCCACTCAGAAAAAAATCCCTGGATCAATATCACCTGTCCAGAATCTAGTGACTATAACCTGTAATATTATTACACTCCAGAATTTCATCCAGGCTCACTGCTCTTACAGTAAAGAATCCCTTTCTAGAGCGAGATGATGTTCCCTTTGTTAAAGGGGTACTCTGGTGAAAATCTTTTCTTTCAAATCAATTGGTTTCAGAAAGTTATATAGATTTGTAATTTACTTCTATTTAAAAATCTCAATTATTCCAGTACTTATCAGCTGCTGTATGTCCTACAGGAAGTGGTGTATTCTTTTCAGCCTGACACAGTGCTCTCTGCTGCCACCTCTGTCCGAGACAGAAACTGTCCAGAGCATTAGCAAATCCCCAAAGAAAACCTCTCCTGCTCTGGACAGTTCCTGTTTTGGACAGAGATGTCAGCAGAGAGCACTGTGTCAGACTGAAAATAATAGATCACTTCCTGCAGGACATACAGCATCTAAAAAGTATGGGAAGACTTGAGATTTTTAAATAGTAGTAAATTACAAATGTATATAACTTTCTGAAACCAGTTGATTTGAAAGGAAAAGATTCTCGGGAAACAACCCCTTTAAAGATACTGTACTGTGTATAAACAGATCTTTGTACTGCCCCCTAATATATTTATATATAGTTATTAGGTCACCCTCTCTGACATCTTATCTAAATTAGCCTAATTGTGATAACTGTAGTCCTTCCATACCATATCCATAAGGTTACCTATATATCTCTTTAGTTACCCATCTTTCGACCCTTTCCAGTTCCTCTGTTCCAAAACTGTGCAAAGTATACAATGTGTGATCTGACTAGTGCTTTGTGGAATGGTAGAACTATTTCTTTGTCATGTGCATTTATGCCCCTTATGATCGATCCACCCCATGATCTCATTTGCCTTGGCAGCAGCTGCCTGACACTGGTAGAATAAAATTTACTGTCAACTAAAACTCTTTTTCTATATCTAACATATACAGTGGACGTCATGACCCTATGGACTTATATCTATATCCACCCAAACCATATGTCCATCTTTGAATGTCAGTTTACAGTTTTTACATAATCTACATAAATGTTGAGTCCCCTTTGTAAATATATTCTACTCCTCATACTTGACTGATCTCCAGTTGCTGGATGATTGTTTGCACTACAAGTACCTACCCAAAAGCTCTTAGCAATCTGTCTGTCAATATGTTCATACATCCCTGAGCTATAGCAGAATTTTTGTTCCTGTGTACTTTCTCCAGGGGCAGAGTAACTTTACAATGGGCCCCCAGGATGTTCACCAAGCTTGCCCCCTCCAACCCACTGTTACTATGGCGGCACTAGCTTTAGTCTTTTTTTCTCCATAATGCAGCCTGTAAAGGACCTGTGGTGACATCATTGTTGTCACATGATAAGGTCCTTCAGTTGTCTCCTAGCTGCAGTTTTGCCCTGATTTGTGCAAAATTGCGGTAAAAAGCAGCGATTTTTATGCAAATCATGGCTGAACTGCAGCCTAGAGATAATACACCACTGAAAGTATAAGTCTGTTTGGGTGGCCATGGGTCCACCAGGAGCTCAGGGCCCCGGGCTACAGCCCAAAACTGACCTATTATAATCCGCTACTGACTTTGTCACTTGAGAGTCAGGGTATTTGCACACTGAGTAATTTTGATGAAAACTCCATCCGCCCGTGCATAGAATGGAGTCTATGATACGGGCGGAGATGTGCGCGCCACAGTCCGCGAGAGGGTGCGAGCTGAGAATTCCGTGACTGAGTTTCCGTCAAAATTACTGAGTGTGCACATACCCTTAGGCACTTTTTTTTTAAGCTTTTGCATGTTATGAGTGTCACTTTGAGGACTGATCACATGCATTTCTTCTTCTTATATAAGTATTACCCTGTCCTCACACACAGTATGCTTAGGACCTGGCTAATATCTTGAAATATTATTTAACCAAGGCCAATTTTCATTTTTGCGCTTTTTTTTCCTTCTTGTGTATATAAGGCCATAGCGCTTCCATTTTTCCACCTAGAGACCCAGATAAGCCCTTATTTTTTGCGAAACTAATTGTACTTTGGAATGACAGACTTCATTTTTTTTCATAAAATATGCTTTGAAAGGGGGATGATTCAGACTTTTATTAGGGGAGGGGATTTTTCATTAATAAAAAAAACAACTTTTTTTTTACACACTAACTAGAAGTCCCCCTGGGGGACTTTTAGTATTAGTACACTGATCTCTCATTAAGATCTATGCAGTTCATATATACTGCATAGATCAGTGAGATTGGTAATCTATTGCTCTCTGCTGCTGAAAGAGTCTGAATACTTATGTAATAAATTTCAGTATTTATTTAAATACAATACTTCTAATAAATGTTGGTGGAGACGACATAACCCCAGCCATGTGTGCTGTTTTTCATTTTTCACATATTGTGGAGGGTGCCACATGTATTACCAGAGAATATGATGATATAGTCATTCATTAGACTGTACAGTATAGATATTTAATGTCACCTTTCCTCTTGGAACCAGGTACTGCCAGACGGTTCCTATGTTAAAAGTGGATCTGACAAGATAAACTACTTCACCATGATCAATGTGAGGGTCAGCATGATGAGTAGGGAGGTGCTGGAGCCACTGATGAAGGCCTGTACCATCGCTGTACGATACTCGGCTGTGAGACGCCAGTCAGAGTTAAAACCAGGGTACAGTATGTTTGCCAGTAGTGGCTGACTATATAATATATATATGTGTGTGTATGCTATCCACTATGTAAATTTTTGGACAATTCTATTTAGCTGCTTTTAAAAGACATGACAAGTAACATGACACCATAACACCTACCACAAGGTGCTTATTGGAAACCACATATACCAAGGGGTAGGTAAAACCTTCCAAGTTTATTATACATGCTGTTACATCTATCTATCTACACACACACACAGTATTTTCCTGCGTATAAGACTACTTTTTAACTTAGGAAAATCTTCTCGAAAGTCAGGGGTCGTCTTATACGCCGGGTGTAGTCTTATAGGGCGGGTGCTGAAAAAATTTGGAACCGTACTGGAGAATCTGCGATCCCTGCATATGGTGGGGGGAACTCAAAATGGCCACATTCCCGCCGCAGAGCAAGCTGCAGGCATCCTGGGTATGGAAAGAAGAGATATGGTAGAGTGGCGCTGTGCCTAGAAAAACACACCTCTTTTACCCGTCTGGCCGTCTTTGTATCCTACCGATATTACTGTACCACCTTCTCTGCCTCTGAGATCTCGCTTCTGTTGTTTTTTATCAATTTTTACTTGATGTGCCTTGGAAGAGGGGTAGTCGTATAGGGCGAGTATATCCCAAACTCTATATTTTAACTGGAAAAGTTGCGAGTCGTCTTATATGCCGGAAAATACAGTATTATGATTTTATACAACATGGAGAGAAAGGAACTGCTGCACATCCCATCTATGGCTGATACTAATGCTGCTAGGCCTATTTTAAAATTCAACACCAGGGTGTCTGTATATAATTTGATCAAACCATAATAGCCCCGTGTACCACGTGCAGGTCCCCTGGTTCACACGGGTCCCTACGCTAACTCCACACCGTGTCGGTCAGTGACAGACAATCCTGCGAAGCGTGCACATGCAGGGAAGGGAGGCCATGGAATGGCCCTGCAACCCCAATGTCACAGGACCAAACCCAAAATGCCCCACCAGAACCCAGCCAGCACCACCGGCAGGAAAGGCTGCCCCCAAACAACACAAGTATGAATAAGGTATTACACTCATCACTGCTGCTCACACAGAATGGTGTTGAATTTTAAAATAGGCCTAGCGGCATTAGTATCAGCCATAGTTGGGATGTGCAGCCGTTCCTTTCTCTCCATGTCGTGTTTTACAGTTCTCTCTTTTCTGAACAGCTCGCACTCCTTTATAAGACCCACATGACCAAAATTAGCAGGATATGCCTGTATTCACATGTCAGTACCTTATGTCTTTCCCATTCTGTGTGAGCAGCTGTGGTGAGTGTAATACCTTATTCATACTTATGCTGTTTGGGGGCAGCCTTCCCTGCCGGTGGTGCTGGCCGGGTTCTGGTGGGGCATTTTGGGTTTGGTCCTGTGACATTGGGGTTGCAGGGCCATTCCATGGCCTCCCTTCCCTGCATGTGCACGCTTCGCAAGATTGGCTGTCACTGACCGACACGGTGTGGAGTTAGCGTAGGGACCTGTGTGAACCAGGGGACCTGCACGTGGTACACGGGGCTATTATGGTTTGATCAAATTATATACAGACACCCTGGTGTTGAATTTTAAAATAGGCCTAGCGGCATTAGTATCAGCCATAGATGGGATGTGCAGCCGTTCCTTTCTCTCCATTATGATTTTGTTTTATTTTCCCTAGGGATAGAGAACCAAAAATCCTAGACTACCAAACTCAACAACAAAAACTTCTACCCCTTGTGGCTACCTGTTACTCCATCAGATTCATGGCGAAATATTTGGAGAACTTTTACAATAATGTGTACAGTGAAATTAGGGAGGAGAACTTTGACTCTCTGCCAGAGGTAATATGATGGGCTTGCTAATTTTTGGAACTGGTAACATTGTATGATAGACAGCACACAATGTTCTTCTGTATGCATTGTGTACACCTGTTTTAGCTAGTGTGGTATGCATGTGTTGTCCGTCATGTTGATTTCTATTTCCCGTGATATGGTTTCCTAATGCAGCCTATATTTCCCTTAATGGCTCTGGCTTTGCAAACACCGAGGGGGCAAAGTCTCACCACTTCACTTGCTCTGCAGTAAGTTATAGATCTCTGATATATCCTTTAGCAGGGATGGGGAACCTTTGGCCTTTCAGCTGTTGGAAAACTACCATTCCCATCATGCATGGACGGGCAAAGCCAAGCTTTGGCTGTCCAGGTATGATGGGAATTGTTAGTTTGGAGTGCCAAAGGTTCGCCACCCCTGTTTATAGAGAAGGTTTGGTGAGAGCTTCACCAGTCTCCCTTTATTTCTTGCAAGCAGTTTCCAGCTGCATTTTTTATAGAACACACTAGACATCTACAAACAGAAGAGACAGTCAGGGGTGTTGTATACCTCTGCAGCTGGTCTGTGTTTGATGTTTGGACTCATCTACTATATCACTGCTCTCCTCATCTCTATAGATAAGGCAGGAATCAAATTTTTAGCAGCACACTGTGTTTAGGGAAACATACAGAGGAACAAGTAGAGTGGGTCTTACAGGGCAGACCACTTCCTGTTACACATGAAGCCATGTAATTTTCTAGTGGTCTAGTGGTGATCACATGGCCCAGCTGCACTAGAGAGAGGTATAGATGCAGCAGAGCTTGGATTAAAAAAAAAAAAATGACACAGCTAGTGGTGAATTAGCATTATATCGGTAAAAAGGAGTGCTGCTTTACCTTGAGAATCTTTGGAAGTCGGAGGTACTGTGGGTGGTGTTGTCATAGGATTCTGTGTGCATTACATATCAATAACAGCTCAAAAGTCAGTCACTCTGCATTCAGAACAATACCAGGGACTCCTTCACTTGTTGTGTGATCAGTTAGGGTCCTTGTCCTCACAAGTAGAACTAATGAATGGTCTAGTTGTTATACTGTAGTTTTATACTTATTATAATGGCTTTTGATCATTCTGTATACTCAGCTCCATGCTCTCGCAGCCGGAGTGAAGGCTTACGTAACAGAGATCTGCTCAAATGGGGTAGAGATCTGCCGCAAGGCGTGTGGGGGCCACGGCTACTCCCTCTACAGTGGTATACCTTCCCTCTACACTAAAGTTGCTGCTTCATGTACATATGAAGGGGAGAATACTGTCCTGCACTTGCAAGTCGCAAGGTAACACTATATAACAATATTTGACTGACATCACTAGAGAGGATTCAACTTGTGTTTTATTTCCCTCTAAATTTTTACTTATTTTTTCCAGATTTTTAATGAAATGTTTTGCTGGTGCCCAGTCGGGAAGACCATTGCCAGCCAGCATAGGGTATCTATCTTCTCCAGCCACTAGTGGTTGTCAGGCAAGGACACCTGGTGACTTCCTGAATCCGGAGGTGTACTTGAAGGCTTACCAGTATAGGGCATACAGGTACGTGAAAGATGTCTTTAAAGCGTGTCAGCTTTAAGCAATATTTGAGCTTTTGGTTAAAGGAGAAGTCTGGCGAATTATAAAATCTGACAGCTGGCAGGGGGGAAATTAATTACTAGTACTAACTTACCTCTCCCCGTGCCCGCTGTGAGCAGCAGGACTGGCCTTGGGACCTGAGTTTTGATGACGTCACAACTCGAGGGGTGGAAGGCCTGTCCCAGCTACTGTGCCAATCAGTGACTGGAGCGATCAGTCTATCAGCTGGGTTGTCATTTGGCAGCTCTGGGGATCCTGGAGCCTGGTGGGGGTCCCGAGCCCAGTCCCGCCACTCACCAAGGGGAGAGGTAAGTTAGTACTTTTAATCAATTTCCCCCCTGCCGGCTGCCGGATTTTGATCATTTTTGGAGAAAATCTACCCATGTATGATAGCATATTACAGAACCAGAATAAAACCTGTCATCCTGTAGTGTATCTTGAATGACATCAGGAACCTGATGCAACTGCTACCTCTGCAGCCCCTATAGCTACACCTGTTTGCAGCACCATAAGCAGGGTTTCATATATTTTATGTTACCCATATTTGCATTGGTGGCACTGTCTGCTTGCTTCCTAAGCTCTGCCCTATAGATGCATGATTTCTATACCCAGCAATAATGAAGGCCAATGAGTTTAAACCCTAAGAAAAAATGCATAACAATTATATGATCATTTACGGTAACAGTAGTGACCTATCCAAGAAAATACAGCAAGTTAATCAATGGAAACCTAACTTGGCATACAGTTTTACATTGTATCCCTATGAGGCATCCAGTAATAAAACAGATCACTACATTACAGGTATACAATATAATATAAATAAATATGTCTTTTTTTTCAGTCTGATCTCCTCTGCAGCAAACAAACTCCAGAAATTATTACAGTCAGGAGCCGAGCAATACCTGGCATGGAACAGCACCTCTGTGGAGCTTGTAAAAGCCTCAATAGTAAGAGATTACTCACATTATGCCTGACACAGTGTCCTTTACGTCAGGCTGGTCTCCATCCTGCTATGGGTCAAAACTAGTTAAGAAACCTGAGCAAAAAAATCGCTGCAGGGGGCGTACTACCCTATGTATTCACTTCTTATATTGTACTGTGTACACACGTTGAAATTTGGTTTTATTTTGGCAATGCTTACTTTTAGAAATGAATATATGAATTATATATATATGAGTTGAACATAGAAATAGCTTTTCTTTCTTTATGCTCTTGATAATACTTAGGGAGGAATTACAAAGACCAGCGTACTCTTACACCGGTCGTAAGTTAGGCCCTGTCCCCTTTTCCCTGAGTCCTTTAGCGAATCCGGACGGCCAGGCGCTCGAACCTGCGCCCAGCGTACCAAAGCTACACCTAATTCCAGCAGGTGTAGATGCTCTTCGCTGCAAGAAAAAATATATACAGTAAGAAAATTATAGAACCTGTCCTATATCCTTTAGGATTTTCTGAACAGATGCCCCCATAGAAGTCTATGGAAGCTCAGGAAATCCTGACAACACCCCTGATGAATTCCTGATGGCCTCATGTGCAGAGGATTTTTTAAAATTATGTATTTTTTTATCTTCTATAGAAGTTAACTAGTGAAGTTTGCCTATATACTTATACAGCAGCATAAGTTGGAGGCTTCCGTTTTAGATATAAAAGGCAGATATGGTTGTGCTTCTCTATGGAGATGAGTCATGCCATGCTCCTATTATTATTATAGTCAGTGGGTATTGTATGCCACCATGTACACCCATACAGTGTAATACATCTGAACTGACATAAAGAATAAATCAGAGATGAACAGAGCCTACAGTGAGACCTTACCCAACAGAGATACAAACTATTACCAGGGGCGGATTAACTTCACCACAGGCCCTGGGCTGTTGACCAAGCCTGGGCCCCCAACCCTACTGTAACTATGGCAGCACTAGCGTGGTGTTCATAGTACAGGATAGATAATCTCATGATGACCTGATTTATGCAAAAATGTGGTGAAAAAACAGCAAATTTTGCAAATCATGGCAGAACGGTAGTCAGGAGACAATATACAACTGAAGTCTTCTTGGGTGGTCATGGGCCCCCCAGGAGCTTAGGGCCCCGGGCTACCGCCCAAAACTGACCTATTATAATCCGCTACTGACTATTACCTTACCGATGAAACATGATATTTGGTCATTAACGCATCCCACCAAAATGTTATGTCTTTTAGGCTCATACCCATTTCTTAACTGTTAAGATTTTTATTGATGTTCTGAATTCACTCTCCAACCCACCTGAAATAAAGGCCGTCCTGAAGCGGCTGTGTGACCTGTATGCATTGCATGGTATATTCACAAGTGCTGGTGACTTCTTACAACATGGACACTTGTCAGGGAAACAGCTGGACCTGGCTACTACAGCTTACCTGGGCCTCTTGGCTGAGCTTCGGTGAGTTACCCTAACAATTCTGCAGTTTGGCACATGACATATAGGGGGAGATTTATCATAGGGTGTAAAATTTAGACTGGTGCAAACTGCCCATAGCAACCAATCACAGCTCCTCTTTTCTTTCACCAGAGCTGGAAGCTGAGCTGTGATTGGCTGCTGTGGGCAGTTTGCAACAGTCTAAATTTTACACCCTTTGATAAATCTCCCCCATAGAGTTGTACATTGTTATATTGGGATTAAAGTGGTTTTCCGGAAAAAACAGACTGATGGTCTATCCACAGGATAGGTCGTCATTCACTGTTTGTCGGGAGAGGGGAAGGCATCCAGCACCCCCACCCATCTGCTGCTCGGTGTGTGCACTACACAGAAAATAAGTCTGGAATCAGTTGTTTCCATTCACTTTGTAGTGGCCGGACATGGTTACTGCAGCTCAGTAGCTGTTCACTTGAACAGGAGCTGCAGTTACACTTGGCTACCACTACACAGTGAACAGAGACAACTGCTTCCTGTCCTGTTCTCTGTGTAGTGCGGGTGCTAAACAGTAGAACAGCCTGGGTGTTGACCTATCCTGTAGAGATTCAATCAATCTGTTCTGGCCAGAAAACCCCTTTAGGGTGTGTTCACACGTACAGGATCTGCAGCAGATTTGAAGCTGCAGATTCAAAGCAAATCAATTCTAGGCCATCAAATCTGCTGCAGATCCTGTACGTCTGAACACACCCTTAGGGTGCCTTCACATACACCAGATCCGCAGCAGATCTGATGGTGCAGATTTGATACTGTGTTCAGTTATTGAGATCTAATCTGCTGCGGATCCGCAGCAGAAAATCCGCTGCGATACGGTGTGTGTAAAGCTATCCTTAAGGGAACTTTCAAGGCTTTGTTCTGAGATAAATTGTTATATTTGTAGGAAAGATGCAGTTCTGCTTGTTGATGCTTTCGATTACACAGATGAAGAGTTGTTATCAGCCCTCGGAACCTATGATGGAAATGTGTATCACAACCTGCTTGAGTGGGCTCAGAAAAATCCTGATAACAAGAAGGTAAGGGGACTCATTAGTTCACACATAGATGGGTCAGTGCTGCAGTCACTGGTTGGGTTAGTGGACACTTCCTTGTGTCAAAACAAAGGCCAGTAAGTGCTGCAGGATCAGGGCTGGTGAGTACACTTTTCTTGTTTTTACTCAGCCTGATCCCATTTATCTATATAAATATTTTCCTGGATATAGATATTGATTATCAGCTGCATGATCCAGTGATTGTGGTGAGCTGCATGGAACTGCATCTACTCTTTGCAAAGGCCATCACCGCAATAAACAGAAATGTTTATTAAAAACTTCTCCATCTTTTTTTTTTAGTAACTCCTTCCCCAGTAGAGTACTTAGCGGGGCATGATATGGTGCCACATGTGGGTCCCTGTTTTCTGCCATGTACATAATGAGTTTTTTAGGTAATACTAGATAAGAATATTGTGGCTTCAATGAAATTCCTGTTTTTAATTTTCTGCAGGTTTCTCCGGTATTCGAGACTTACCTGAAGCCATACTTGCACGGCAACCAATCCAAATTATAAAAAGGACTCATCATTAGTGAACAGACTGTAATCCTGGCTATCACCCAGCCATGTCTAATGTATGCCCAATATGTCATAGTGCTCTTTTAAAATGATCAGCTGGCTTTAGTATACATGCCCACAGTGGAGATATACAAAAACTCTCGACTACTTAGACTAGAGTTTCCTTACTTTTAAGCAAAAACTGTGCCTCAAAATTTGGTGCATTTTTGGCACACATTATTTAATTTAAAGTGTCCCTTTTGTTATAACTTTCAAGATCTAAATCAACAGTAGATGTGATATAAAGCAAGTTTGCAATATACATTATTTTTTTTTATTATCATGATGCTGTAAAACAAAGCTGAACTTACCAAAAATCCAGGTCCAGACTAAACCCAGGAATTCTGGCCAGTACAGAGTCACGGCTGAACGTGTCAGTCAGTCACATGACTGCCACATGACTGTGAGCGCTCAGATGGCCTGGGATACACAGGACTTCCTGTTTACTGACTCTAAGAAGAAATAAAAGAGTCAGAAAACAGGAAGTGCTGTGTTCTCCATGTTAACTTAAAAAGAAAAATAATGAATGTAAATTGCAAACTTGCTTTATATCACATCTTTTTATGGTTTAGATTTTAGGTACACTATAAAGCCTTAAAGAGTTTATCAGGAGCCACCCCAAAAAGTCCCAGTGTAGCCCCAGCCTAAAGAGTCTTGGTGATAACAATGAGAGACTAACGCAAGGAATGTGTTCTGGTGTGAGGCTGAGCGGTTCTTTTCACGTGAGGCCTATGGTCTTATACTCAACACTTTCTTGCTGAGCTTCTCATTTAAATATAATTTCTAATAGATGTATTTTACAAATTGATGTTATATTAATCAAACACAGCGTTATACAGGAAGATTTACTTGAAAGAGGCCCTGAATATTCTCTAATAACTCTCACTAGGGGAAATCTAATGGAAAGGTGCAATATGGTCCTGTCTCTTGAGCTTCGAACAAGCTGGGATGGCGCCATGAGGTGGGCACCGGACAGCTGTCGTAATTTTAAATCTCCTATTGTGACTTCTTCTAGGTGCATATCCCCGTGCCCTCTCATTCTCTTAAGGATGGTGCTGCACAATACTGAGCAGCACGTCTTCATAGTGTGAACCTATTGGGTCACCAACTTAAATGATGTAAGAGTGAATTTAGGAAAAAATATGGTGTTTGTAATGTACCCTCAAAGAGTGTTATTCAGGAGATGGTCCGGAAACAATGGGATCACTGATCCTTTCTCACAGAGGAGAGATGTCGGAGGACACAATTGATGATGTACACCATTTGCACACCACCTGATGGTACATTCGCTTTAACCCTTTATGACTGAGAATGATTTAGTAATGTGTGAATTTTTTCGGCTGGGTGGAATTCCATGTTACCATACAGAATAGGAATGTATTAATGTACAATGTAAATGAAACACTGAACAGGCGGATGTTTTTATTAGAATATCTTAAGCAGGCAATACATTATTATTTTTTATAATTAACCAGATTTACAAAATAATAATTCCACCAGTTTATAATTAAAATCTGTCTAGAAACAAAAGTAGTACTAATCTGAGAATAAAGTGGGGTTTGGTCACTTGTATCTGCATAGATTCGGCTATCACACCTGTACACAGTTTATATAGAAGAGTCGCCCACAAGCCTCCCCCCACATCTCCTCCAACTAATACTGATTCATGTGCGAATACGCAAACTGCGCCATTCCATAACCTTCAGCATAACTAATGTTAGTACCAGTTCTAGGGGATAACTATTGGGCAGAGAATCCCACAAATGTATGAAATCTGAATTCTACTGCAGCCACTGTACAACTCTAGATTCTGAAATGGCAGGAATATATTGGGCAAATGGGCATCTCCAGATGCCTACTGTAGGCTCTGCGATCTTGCTGCCTTTGTCTAACAAACAAGCTGCCGAACCCTGCCCTGGGGCAATACCAGTACTCGGGTAATTGGGCAGAGGAGGCAACAGGAGAAATATTCCACCCAAATAAAAGTTGTCAATTTCATGAAAGTTAGATATCCAAGTTCCATATGCTTTGCACTTACATACCATTTTATCAATAATAATAATTATCGTTTCCAATGGATTTGATATAAAGCGCAATTCCCTCCAAAAAACATTTATATCAAAGGTTTATATTTTCCATTATCTTATGAGAACAAAGTTGGTAATTTAGTCACCACTTTCCTGTATCGCATTCATAAACTGTGGAAGTCACTAAAACAAGCAGCACCAAAAACTTTTCCTTTTCACGTTCCTTGTATGAATTATTAAAGACCCGTATTCCACACATGCTATAACTTTCTCATGATCGTGACTAGTTCATTTGCAGAAGGCTATCTGTGAATATGACTGCTGTGTTGCAGGTAACTCTGATCACGTTTTCTAACATTTACTGACATGAGCCCCTGGCGTATGCTAGCCGTACCCCCGCTGGCCTGACGGGCAAGCAGGGGAGTTGTGACACGATGGGGAGGAGGGGTAGCCTCCTCCTGCACCTGATTTATTAAGGTTTACGCCTGGAAACCAGACAAAAATGTACACCAGCTCCAAGCAGGTGTAGATTTTTATGCAATGCCTGGCGCAGGGCTGGCCAGCTGTACTAAGGCATGCGCCTCTTAGTAAATCCGTCCTGGGAAAAGGGGACGGGGCTTTATTTAAGACAGTCTTGATGCCAGTCTCCATAGTATTTTCTGGGCCTCAATCTACAGCACACAACAGCCGGGCTGCGAAGCTGAAGTTAAAATCCAGCAACAAAAAAAAACAATTAAAGAGGATGTACCAACTAATACATCCTCTTTAACCTACACCCACTGATCGAACGGCGCCGGCACAGAGAAGCCAATGCCGCGGTCCGTTTTTCGGACAGAGGCCCGGTCCCCGTGCACGGCGCTGTTCTATGCACCGGAACCGGCAGGTGCTCAAGCACTGGAGGTGGGCCGGGCCGCCCCCAGTGGGAGGGAATTCCCTCCCCTGTATGACGCGGCTCCCTTAGAATGAATGGAGCCGCGTCATACAGGGGAGGGAATTCCCTCCCACTGGGGGTGGCCCGGCCCGCCTCCAGTGCTTGAGCACCGGCCGGTTCCAGTGCAAAGAACGGCACCGTGCACGGGGCCTCGGTCCAAAAAATGGACCGCGGCACAGGCTTCCCCGTGCCAGCGCTGTTCAATCAGTGGGTTTAGGTTAAAGAGGAAGTACCAGGTGGTACATCCTCTTTAATATTGTATAATTAGTTTGACTTTCATAAGAAGTTTGAAATGTTAATCATAAATAGCAAATCTAACAGTGCAACAAGCAATTCTTGTGTATCCTAAAATTGCCAGAGATGTTGCCTGGTGGTTACGGCTTTGGTAAGAAATAGTCATTTTACACAGCACAAAAATTATTTTTATAATTAAATCTTCAAAATCTTCATACTTATTTTGCTACTGGGACATTATTGTTAGCCATGCTCTGCTAGATGAATATTCAGCCCTTTTTAGGCTATAGCAAAATCTATAACCCAAAGAGCGTCTTTTTCATTTGGGAGATATTGAAAGTCTGTACACTGCTGAAAAAGTGGACCGACACTTGTTTTGCAGCCGTAACAATTACACGTAAACTAGGGGATGTATTTCCAACGCAATAGGTAACATACAAATGTTATTTTGAGCCATACAGAGTCCATTTTTGGGCCATTTACAAACCAAAAAAACATGTTCCATGTTCGCTCCGTGAAGCACGGACAACACAAACAGGTAATCTCTGTACTGGAGCGTTTTCCAGCACTGCATGATGTGTTAATATCATGCCGGGAGCGGGAAAACTGTTTGAATGATCGTACCACTGTAATGAGACAGCTGCTCAATCATTCAGTTTCCCCGTTCTCTGCATGATAATAATACATCATGCCATGCGAGGAAACGCTCCAGTACAGGGACGGAACATGGGAATCCAGCCTAAGGGCCATGCAGACAGCTGTAATAAGGTCCCATACAGGAGCTATAGATATAGACATTACATGTACAGTATTAATGAGGTTGTCCGGAGAGCAGAAACTTATTAGCTTTCCTCAGGGTCCTTTAACACTTACAGATAAACCAGCTAAGTGCTTGTTTTACGAACGACAAGCAATTTATTTTTTCTTTTAAACGAGTTTAGACGAAAAGATAAATTGCTATGAAAAGTCATTAATATGACGGCAATTGCTTTAGCAATATATACTGTGAACGATGAGTGTGGACACTGAAGGACTTGAACGATTAACTATGATTTTGAGGTCAGCTCAAAAGATGCGATCAAATTCGTTGTTTGGTCGTTGGTGCGTTTACACCAGAAGATTAGAACTTAAATTTGAATTATTAAAAAAGTTATTCCACGATATTTGGCGCATTTAAAAGCCCATTTACTCCCCAGCTCTCCACTGCTTGCCTACTTAAAGGGAGAACTGAGACGGGGTGGGTACACTATTGCGATCATTCAGGCGAAACCATGTTCATGTGGTGGTCAGTGGCCACACACTATTGTGGCACATATGATGATTGCAATACAGTACCCACCCATGTGCTCAACCCACATCTACAAGCTGGGAGGATGTTATACTTCCATGATAGGACCAATCCAGCAGGGAAGAGCAAGGAAAAGTAATACCCTTTCCATTCTCTGGTCAACCCCTTTAATTCCAAGAATTAGACTCGATCCAGTAAGGACAAAGCAGGAAAACCTTTCCCATAAGTTGTGTGTGGCAAAGGTTTCCCTACTTTATCCCAATAACATCCAATCCCCTCTTCGTGCTAAATATTCAGTTCCAGTGTAGCACCATATTATGGCCTAAAAGTGTGTAGTTTAAGGTTCTGTTCACATCTGCACAATTCTTATCAGTACAACATCTAGTATCATGGCAGAAATCGCTGGTATTTGTAGTGTGATGAATCTAGCACTGTCCTGAGGAATTATAATGGAAAACATGACACAGACATTAACAGAACCTAAGAGCTGTTGGCACAAAGCTTTTGCTGTGAACAGGTAGAAATTCCAGTATTGAAATATTTAAAGAAACACTCGGACAAAAAAGCTGGATGTAAAAGATAGGTGGCTAGTGCAGTGCAATTTGTTTCATCCCAGCTCAGCTGCATCCCTCCATTTTGGACCCTTTCATTATTACCATTTATGTGATAACTACTCAGACTCCCAATAAATGTCATGCTCTACTTTACACAGGACGTTTCAGATTTCCTGTGGACTAAAGAATTACAATGTCATCTATAAGATCCTTCCTGACAGTTTAGACCCTTTCTGTTAATCTGTATGTTCCGGTCATGCACAGAATACTGCTAAACAGATCATGCCTTACCTAAGAGACCAGGAGAGTAGTCATAGAGAGTAGTCATAGAGAGTCAATAAGAGAGTCATTGTCATAGAGAGTCAATAAGAGATATACACTCACACTGCCTGCCTCTACAGATACAGCTTTAGGCTATGTTCACGCAACATATTTTTTTTAATTGTACATAACCGTTGTTGCAATTTGCAACAACGGCCGTGATTAATTCAAAAAATACTTTCAATTGAAAATGAATGGGATCCCGGACGGAGTGTATACACATAGTATACACTATGGCCGGGAAGGCTAGCGGCAGCAGTAAAAACTGACATTGAATAGCGGCCGCACAAGCCTGACAGGTAACACAATGGAGAGTGCGGCTCCGGCAGCAATCTCCATTGTCTTCAATGGTGAATTGGGATGCGAGCGCACACAGATGCACCCGCATCCCAATTCAATAGAATTGAAGTTTATGCAGTACCGGCCGGGATAAACTTCTCTGACACCAGCCATTCTGTGACGCAGCCGGGTCACAGAACGGCCGGTGTCCTATGTAGTATAAACCTGGCCTTACAATTAACTCCATTTGCTTATGCAGCTTGGCAGGGAGAAACCTATCACAAGCACAGAGAACAGGCTGAAGCTGCATCTCACGAGAATACAGTCAAACTCTATGGTGTAATGTAGCTAACTAAATATGCCACTGATCTGCCACTTGGTACAATCAGGATTCAGAGCTGAGCAAAAGCAATGTGATGAGACGCCAGACTCCACCCTCCACCTGTGCACAGTCAGAGGCATCATGGGAAATGTGGGCTGCATTAAGAGAAACAAGGGATCAACATGGCAGGCGGCCCATACATCAACTAAAACCAGTATACACAACGGTCTTCTCATTGCCTATGCTTCACTATATGAGCAAAATAAAATTTTTGCCGGACTGCTTCTTTAATCCACATATTTGTGAAAATTCTTGATACACAGAATAAGTTTTCATTGGTCACAACCAATCCAACCACTTGTTTGGCTGGACTGGTTAAGAAAGAAAATACTAAGACATACTAAGACAGATGGTCTGTTTGAGTCTTCTATGTTACCAGTATGCCTATAGCTATCCTCAGAACTTACAATAATCCAGTAGGTATCAACCAACCAGGTATCTCCAGGTAAGATGCTTTTTTGCTCCGAGCACAAATCAAACAAGGACGCTGTGATAGGCTGGACCATACAGGTTGTAATGGGAAGAGGACGCTACATAGATAGTGGTTATTTGTGATCCAAATGATCATGAAGTTACTCTCTACCATTCCATCAATCAGAATATTTAGCGACAGCATTGTTGGGGGAAACCCCGCTTGTAAACGGCTGGAGATGTCTAAGTCTTAGAGTTGTAAATAACTGCATATCTGAAATCCCGTGATGCCATCAGAGTCTCTCACACATTTTGTTCTCTGTAGCTTTTTTTTTTTTAAGACAAAAATCTGACCTTAGACAATAATTGATCGTGATGGTACATGAGGCCGAAACGTCATCAGATCATCAGCGAAGTTTCGGCACTAATCTTCAGCCTGTGTTACAAACAAGCCAAGTGTTCACATATCAATACTGAGGAGGGTAATGTGCGTTAAGGTTGGAAGCCTATGACAAAGCATGGAAACTTTTCCATGTATAGGCACATGCATGCGTGCTGAGTAGCAGAACAATGGAGGAGTCACGTTAGCGGGACCATCCAGTCGCAATGGCTGTTAATAAATAACAATGTGCACAGAAGCACATATAGGTCATGAGGACACTCATCTACACTGGTGCCTACACCCAAGGCATCTCACTTGTGTAGACATCAGTCATCCGTCTTCCTAGCTAGCCTGCAAAAAGTCCAGTTATGTTCCACTGTGTTCTCATTGGCTCGCTCACTCATGTGGTGGACCCGGGTGTTCCGGATCGTGAAGCCTTGCTTTGTAATATATTCCATCAGGTGGACTCTAAGGGAGACCTCCTGGTGGTAATCGCATGGCCCAAAGGTAAAGGAGACTTGGCAATCCCGAGTGTCCATCATGTGCTTATTCCATTTAGTGAAATGGTTGGCGATCCCCTCTAGTAACGCATGCACCTTGGTGGTGATGGTAAGCTGGGTGATGATTACAGCCACAGGGTTGGAATACTTGGATAGTTTCCTTGTACTTGACAGTTCCACAACTTCTTCAAAAGTGTCCGTAGGATATAAAGGTTTGGGGTCATTGAGACACTGTATTAAAGGTTCGATCTGATAAAAATCGGCTTCTTTCCGCAGCAGATCAAACTCTTTGAAGTCTACGGGCACAGTAAGTTCTGATGTCCGTAAGAAGTTCAACACATACCGGAAAAGGGATCCATCACGGTCAATAAAGTAATTGCCTTGGGAGTCTCTAGCAGTGGGGAAGTCGCCCCGAAACATGGCACCCAACATGGAGTCTGGATATCGGGTTAGTGTTGAGAGAGAAGTTGTGTAAACATGGCCCCCAACATTTAGCGTGACTGGATCGGTTGTCTAAGAAAAAAAGATTGAACAAAGTTTTTTAGACGGCACTTCTGTGTCTAGGGTGGTGCTCGTAGTAAGAAAAAATCCAGCAGTATTATAAAAGTTTATTCTCGGCACTCACATAAAGCATAAAGGTGAGTGCCGAGAAAGAACTTTAATAAGAAAAAAAGAATAACATGGGAGATCAAAGTATTATATCAAATGATATGTAATGACTGCTTGTCTTATTAGGTATAACCTCAGGAACCACTACCAACCATGAGAAAAGGAGAGGCTGAGACCCCTACTGCATTTGCTGCAGTGCTAATGCGGTCTTTCCTCTGTACACTGGCATTCCTGATGTGCTGGGGTACTGCGGTACAACTCCATTCAAGTGAATTCAGTCAGCCGCAGTCTAGGCAGGATTGCCCTTGTCCAGGAAGAAATATGTAAAGTGGCTGCAGCCCTATTCTCACTAATGGTAGCATACTACAGCTAAACTTGCAATTTGTTTATTTATAGTCACATCAGTTCAGTAAAAATACCCATACAAAGGTCAGAACGGGGAGAGAATCCTCTTAGTAAAGGCCGTATCACACAGGTCAGCACTCGTTTTCTCTTCGTTCCCCACTCCCTGCCTGTGCTATTACACGCACAGACTAAAGCGGGAGGGGCTTTCCAGACGATCCTTAGATCGTCCTGGCTGCCCGCTGAAGCCAGCAGTGGTCTACTGGCGATCCTATTACATAGAGTGATGCAGAGCAAACCATTGCTGCACTGATCGTGATTTTTCAACATGTTGAAAGACCACGATCGGCCAATATTGTGCATGTCAACTGAACATGATCTTTTAACATGTGCTATTACACCAAACAATTGTCAACAGGAATGGCTGGTAATTGGCCAAGTGCAAACGATAGTCGTTTGGTGTTGTAGGGCCTTAAGGGTCTCTCCTGGATATGCAATAAAGCTCATTTGAAGATAAATCTCTCCACTGGATGCTGTTGAATTTCTTTTAAAAGTGTCACTGCCATAGAGAAATGTCAAAAATTTATATCGGTCTGGGTCTGAGTTTTCAGACCCAGAACGATCGGGAGTTAGAGCTGGGAGAAGACACGCTGCAGCGCGTCCTCTTCCAGCTCTGAGTCACCTGATCAGTTGGACAGATCAGTCGGGCTCCATTGTAAGTCCGACTGATCACATGACACAGAGCCATAAGAGGACGCGCTGTAGCGTGTCTTCTTCTGGCTCTAACCCCCGATTGGTCTAGGTCTGAACACTCAGACTCGGACTGATTAAGACTTTTGACATGTCTCTATGACATGTCAAAAGTTTTCTGAAGTGACAGTGCTCATTTATGAAAATGGTCATACTCACTTAACTTATTTAAGGATAAAATTAAGAAATAAGTCTGGAAATGTTATTCCGTACCATGTATCCCCAGTCTCCATTATCCATTTGATCAAATGACTGATGCTTGGAGTGAACCCGACGTCTGAATGCTGAGGAATGCATACACCGACCGCTCAGTCCAGCTTCTGCAAGACACATTACATAAGAGAAGAAACACACATGTGATTGAGGAGATGACATCAGCAAAGGAACATTATCTAAGGTTTGTAAGGCAACATGCATCTCCAGTCAATGATCGAGACATGTACAGATTGCTACTTCGGTACAGAATGTTACAGGAAACTCTTACAACTCGACCTCAACCAACTCAAAAGAAGTTTGATGGCGGTTTTGAGCCTTCAAAAATGTTGACTGCCCAATACAGAGGTTGGGGCAAGTGTCCAGGAGGCGGACTTCTCACATTAGGTGCAGAGCCCCCCCCTTCCCTCCCCCGCCACCATCTTCTCAGCTATGACTGACAGCTCTGGCAGTCTCCTGAGCACAAGGAACATAAGAGAATCTGGTAATACCTCTATTACTGACCTATGTATTTAATTGTAGAGTCTTTCTCACAATGTTCTGCACATCAACCTTGGTAAGTGTCTGTAAGGATGAGCGGATTTGGATATTACCGCAGAAAGATCAAAACCTGGAATAATAGACATATTTAATGAGCCAGAAGCATTGGCCACATACAACGTAATTCTTTACAATGAGCAGGAATCTCGGGACCCTTCTAGCTCAGCAGTTTTCCATTTCATGCTCTGAAAACTCAGTAGGTACAGTCTCATCCTATAGAGCACTGCCTTAAAGTGTACCTGACATGACATAAAAAATCCTTACTGTCAGCTCCTGGTGTCAAAAACTGACCAGCCCTTTACACGAAAACATAACAATACCAATCTCTCGCCATGCCCAGGTAAATGTCTATCGAGGGTGATCTCAGCTGTATCATCCATAATAAATGAGGATGAGACAGCGGCTCCATTTGTTTTGCTCATTGCTGTGAACAGAATATAATAGAGGTACTGTATCATTACACTAATACTCCCTGTATCCTCACATCTATATACTTCCATAATACAGGAGGCTGTCTATACGTATTACACATTAGACACTGGTTGTGCTGTCCTTCACATTGTGCCTCCCCGAATACCAATATAGCATAATGTTAGTTGTGGAATGATTCCGGCTGTCCCCATACTGGAGGTGACAGCCGAGGCTAATAACCCATAGGGGTTCACATAGGACGTTCTCCTGTGACACGTCCTCCAGATATTTGCTGAGCGCCCTGGGTAAACAGATGTTCACGTGTATGTGCTGTGTGTACCTGTGTTATGTACACATGTGGTTTTATCAGGTGCAGGATGATGAGATCAGCGCTCAGCACTGTGGATACATGGTGGGGACCGCAACCCATCAGGAATTAGCATAGGGAAAATATAGGTGTAGTGTCATAAAGCAGTTCATAAAATCAGACGTGTACCACATGGATATATAAAGGGAAACATGCTGTTTTTAGTAAAATAACTTGTGTCCCTGTACAGTTTTTCTCCCCCATGGATTTAATCACTTCCTGGTTTTCTCTCTTAACTGTGACCCTGCGGTTGCCATGCAACTGCACAGACACTTTCCCACAATCCCGCTTGTTGCAGGCTCAGTGGAGACCAACTGCCAGTACTTACTGGAGATTGCAGTTGCACTGAGTATACCTGGCCCACATTTGTTGATCATAACCAAGGGCAACAGGCTATCTACAGTTTCAGAAATGCTAGTACATGAAATATATATTTAATTTCACATAAGGCACCAGTTTAGACCTAGTTTTCTTAATGACACAACCCCTTTAAGAAATGCTACCTGTTCAATTCCAGCTTAATGATCTCCATACAGGCCTCAAAGCAAATGTTCCATAAGGTACATCAATTTTTTTTATTTTTACATTACCTAGTGGCAGAGATCCCAGTGGTGCAGTGCTTTTTTCAGGTTCCAGCTCTCTGCGCCTTTTTCTTCTTGAGCACCGGCCCAGCTCTATGCACTGAAGGTAGGCCGGCTCCCCCAGTGTGACGATATCCCCTCCCCTCTGTGACATAGCTCCATTAGAATCAACAGGACTGCGTCACAGGATATTGTCACACTGGAAGGCGCTGGCCTGCCTCCAGTGCATAGAGCTGGGCCGATACAAGAGAAAAGTTCGGCGCTAAAAGTAGGAACCGGATGATGTTTTGAAAAAAAAAAGGACCACGTCACTGGTGAACCCCTGTGCCGTCACCCGGCAGAGTGATGTTAAAAAAAAATTAAAAGTGATGTACCTTATGGTACATCAGAAGCATACTTTGAAGTAAGCTTATGCCGAGGTAAAAAATATATATTTATATAGTCTTTGTCTATTGAGTGTAATGGGCCACCCTGTCAGATAGCCACAACTGCATCCACTATCTAAAGCAGGATATACCTATTAGAGAACAGGCAGACCAGGAATTCTAAACAAAGAGAACTTGTTCTGAATTTCCCCTAAATTTTGGGAATCATTCTGGGCAAACTGCTTATAATGGTGGCTTGGGTTAGGATTACATTGTGTTAAGAAGCTTATAAATTCTTGGGGGGCGTGGCTTGAGCATGGCCGGGTAAGGACGCGTCTGACCGCAGCTCCGGGCCCTACGCTCCATAACGGGGACATTACCTGCCGAATCGCCACACCGTTATGCCCGTCGGGAGTAGGAAGACTCCAGCTACTCGTCTGACCACCCCACGAACTTCCTTGCAGAGATCCACCCGGGAAACACTGAGCGCACCGCGTCTCTCCCTGCCCTCCTCACCGCAGGCAAAGATGGCCACTGCACCAGCTACAAGGCGCGCCACGCAGAAAGCCGTACCGGCTTTTCCAGAGCTGAGCCAGTCTGTGCCGAGGATTCTGCGGACACCTCCAGATGAAGGTCTGTCTCTCTCTCCCTCCGTGGGGACTGAACCCCTGGCCTCCGTGACCCCTGCCTCGATCCTTGCCGAGGTAAAGAACCTGTTACAGGCCCTCCCCACCAGAGATGAACTGACGGCGCAGCTGGCGCGTATGGAGGAGCGGCATGCCGGGGACATGGCGGACCTGAAATCCTCCATGACCACGATCACTGCAGCGGTTGCGGGGTTGGAGGCTCGCCTAGATACCACAGAGCAGGCCCTCGCCACCCTGCCCCCTCGGGTGGACTCCCACGATGTTGTGCTGCGGGACTTGATCGCCCACGTGGACGACCTCGAGAACCGGGGCCGGCGTAACAACGTCAAGATCCGGGGTTTACCGGAGGACATTGGCCCCCGACTGCCTCACGCGAGCAGTCAGGTACATTTTTAATACCTGGGGGACCCCAAGGATACCCATATAGAGTTGGACCGCACGCACAGAGTAGCGGGTCCACGCCTGCCTGACCGGAACTGCCCCCGAGACGTGCTCTGCCGGGTACATTACTTCCAGCAGAAGGAAGCCATCCTCCAGCGAGCTTGGGAGAAAGGCCCCCTGGACTTTGAAGGAGCAGAGATTGTCCTACTCCCTGATCTGTCTAGGCGCACCTTGGCTATGCGCCGAATGCTCCGGCCCCTACTAGACGCTATGCGGGACTTGGGGGCCTCCTACCGTTGGGGATACCCCTTCTACCTCATCATCCGCCATTCCGGGATGACTTACCTTCTCCGCACGCCGGCAGACCTGCCCGGGGCCCTGCAACTACTTGGTCTCTCCACACTGACCCTGCCAGACTGGACGGAGCCGGTACTGCCGCCCCCACCTTCCGGATTGCTGTCGGGTGGCCGTTCCCCGCGACAACAGCCGCGCGCCGGGGCAGTCCCCGCTCTCCACGTCACCGAGACCGCCGCTCTCCAGCGCATTGCCCGACAGAATCCCGTTAAGGGAGTCCTGGTAAGGGACGCCTGGCTCCCCTCGGTGAATGGCACCCAAAGCCCTGCTATGATCCATCACGTGACAGGACAAGGACTGGGTCGGTAACAGTGCGGCTGTCTTGAACTACCGCATTCTGCTGCCTGGTAACCAAGTAAGATGTCATCGCTTCATAGACTCCGCTGGCCTGCAGCACTTGCCCAGGATCCGTCAACCTCTAGAGCATGGGTCTCAAACTCAATTTACCCGGGGGCCGCTGGAGGTAGAGTCTGGGTGAGGCTGGGCCGCATCAGGTTTTCCACAAGAAGGGGACTGGGGGGAGCTGGGGGGTGACACAGGGGACTGGAGGGAGCTGGGGGGTGACACAGGGGACTGGGGGGAGCGGGGGGGTGACACAGGGGACTGGGGGGAGCAGGGGGGTGACACAGGGGACTGGGGGGAGCTGGGGGGTGACACAGGGGACTGGGGGGAGCAGGGGGGTGACACAGGGGACTGGAGGGAGCTGGGGGGTGACACAGGGGACTGGGGGGAGCTGGGGGGAGACACAGGGGACTGGGGGGAGCAGGGAGGTGACACAGGGGACTGGGGGGAGCAGGGAGGTGACACAGGGGACTGGGGCAAGCAGGGGGGTGACACAGGGGACTGGCGGTGACAAAGGGGACTGGGGGTCCCTGAGAGGGGACTGGGGGTCTCTGAGAGGGGACTGGGGGTGACACAGGGGACTGGGGGGAGCAGGGGTGACAGAGGGGAGCTGGGGGGTGACACAGGGGACTGGGGGGAGCAGGGGGGTGACACTGAGGACTGGGGGTGACAAAGGGGACTGGGGGTCCCTGAGAGGGGACTGGGGGGTGACACAGGGGACTGGGGGGAGCAGGGGGGTGACACTGGGGACTGGGGGTGACAAAGGGGACTGGGGGTCCCTGAGAGGGGACTGGGGGTCTCTAAGAGGGGACTGGGGGTGACACAGGGGACTGGGGGGAGCAGGGTTGACAGAGGGGAGCTGGGGGTGACACAGGAGACTGGGGGGAGCAGGGGGGTGACACAGGGGACTGGGGGTGACAAAGGGGACTGGGAGTCTCTGAGAGGGGACTGGGGGGTTACACAGGGGACTGGGGGGACCTGGGGGGAGCTGTGAGGGGACTGGGGGAAGCTGGAAACACCCCTCCCCCTCCTCTCACCCCCGGCACTGGCGTGCTCCTCTAAGCCGCACATGCAGCTCCTCAATCTCTGGAGGAGGAGGCCGCGGGGACTGCAGGGTGAGGTGATCGCATCGCTGCAAGTCCTGGGGCTGTAAAGCAGGATCGGGGATCTGCACTGCATCCCCCGATCCTGCTGAACAGCCCCAGGACTTGCAGCGATGCGATCACCTTGGAGTCCCTGCGGCCTCCTCCTCCTCCAGAGACCGGGGAGCTGCATGTGTGGCAGGGACGCTAGGGGGCGGCAGGTCTGCCAGGAGGCTGTTGGCCCCTGCACTGCACAACTCCCCTCCCACCACCACCGCCGCTGCCCACCTCTCCGTCGTCTTCGGGAGGCCGGCCGAACAGCTGCAGCCGTCCCTGATGCCGGCCCCCCTCTGCCGCGTCATCAGCTGCTCAGCCGCGATTGGCTGAGCATAAAGTTAAGCTCAGCCAATTGCAGCTGAGCTGCTGATGAGGGCCGCACTTACAGGGAAGCTAACATTGAGGTGGGGGCCGCAAACTAGTGTCCCGAGGGCCGCAGTTGGCCCGCGGGCCGCGAGTTTGAGACCCCTGCTCTAGAGGGACTATTATCCCCACCTGCACCTTACCTCACCTCATCCCGATCTCCCCCCTCTCCCGGACCTGTCCCCCGGACCTCTATCCTCCCCCCGACCTGACCTTCCCCCCCCCCCCCCCCCCCCTCTGGAGGCTACTGAGTAGCGGTCATGGACAATTGGCACAAGGACTTCCGCGATGGGAGGGGCTGGATGCCTCGGCTCCTCTACTGTCAGATCCCTCTCAATGTCCCTCTCCCAGACCTCTCCTTCCCCTTCCCCCCGTAAACCCTCCCGCCTCCTAGAGTCCTTTCCTTTTTCCCCCCCCTTCCCTCCCCCATACCCCCCCACCACCCGTCCTGACCCTCCCTCTCCACCTGCCCCCTCCACTCCCCCTGTTCCCATCCCACTGCTCCCCTCCTCTGCCCCCCCCACTACCATAATCTCCAGAGTGGTCGACCCGGTGACCTGGGGTCCTTATACTACACCGTGCCAAAATGTGTTGGATCTTGTTGGGTGCTATGATATATGTCATTTGTTATGCCTCACTTGCTCCTTTCCTGGTTCAGTTATCTGGGGCTCTGTCTGTATGTCTGCTTGTTCCTCTACTTACGCTCCCTTACCTCCTGCCTTCTACTCGTTCTGTTTCTCTCTCCTCATCGGCATCACCTGGTGCGTGGACTTGTAGTTAGCAGTGACCACACGTGGCCGCTCTGACTCCCGCTGCCCTATGGCAGGTTGACTGGGTGTCTAACTCTCACTCTAGTTCCCATTAACCCTTCCTCACCCTGGGCTTCTACTTCTATGCTTAAATCCCCTCTCTACTGAATTTCTGGTTTTGGGCCCGGACTGGGTCTTCCGGCTCGCTCTTCCGCGTTCTCCCGCAACCCCTCGCACAGGTCCTCGGGCGGAGGTCTTTGAGGCCCCGACCTCCCTAGTGCTTGGAAGGTTTTTTGTGCCTTCCCCTTCTCTCTCTCTCTCTCTCTCTTCTCTTTCCCCCTTCGCTTCCTCGGTTTTTGTCCCCCCCCCCCTTTTTTTCTTTTCTTTTCTCTTTCTCTTCTTTCTTCATTTCTCCTCCCCCCCCCCACCCTCGCTCCCCCACCCTACTAACCTAGGTTTGCTCCTCACTGAGTCATGTCAGCCGTGCTCTGTCTATCGATCAACGCACAGGGCTTGAATATCCCTGAGAAGCGCTCCTCCCTGCTGCGCCTTCTATGGGCAAAACGGGCCTCTGTGGTACTCATTCAGGAGACCCACTTCCATAAGGATCAAGTACAGAGATTAACAGACCACCATTTTCCGGAGGTCTACCACAGTTGCTCCCCAGACTCTAAAACAAAGGGGGTATCGATCTTGGTCGCGCGTTAGGCCCCCTGGGAATTTATAGATCAGAGGTCGGACACTGAGGGACGGTTCCTTTTTGTTAATGGTAAAATGGCGGGTGTCTTGTGCACCTTTGGCACAGTCTACCTTCCCAATGCGGGTCAGGTGGCTTTCCTAGAACGGTGCCTCTCGGAGGTGGAGGAATTTGTGGAGGGCATGAGTGTCTTCGGAGGTGACCTCAACATGGCTCTCGATCCTCTTCTTGACTCTTCCTCTGGCCACTCTTCTCTCTCCTTCTCCTCTCTGCGACGGGCAAAACAACTCCTTCATTCCCATCAGCTAATGGATGCCTGGCGGATTCTGCATCCCCGGGACAAAGACTATACCTTCTTCTCACATCCCCATAACACATACTCTCGCATTGACTACACGTTCGTCTCTCACGCCCATCTAGACCGGGTAGCTGCGGCCTCTATAGACCCCATCACCTTTTCAGACCACGCAGTGATCTCCCTTTCTTTGGCTTTCTCCCCCTCCCAGCCGCGGTTGTGGCGCTGGCGCCTTAACGACACTCTATTACGGGAAAAGGAGGTCCTGGCTGAAGTCCGGGCAGACCTGTCCACCTACTTTACTTCCAACACATCACCCGACTCGCCCCCGTTAGTCGTGTGGGAAGCCCATAAGTGCTTGATTAGAGGCACTCTTATTAAATTAGCCTCTCGCATGAAGAAGGAAAGAGCGGCACACATCAGGTCCCTGATCTCACAGATTGCGGACCTCGATAAACAGCACAAGCGGTCTCTCGCGCTTGCCACGGGGGCAGAGCTAGCGGCCTTGCGCGGGAAGTTACGAGACCTCACTTTTGCCAATGCCAAGGCCTCCTTAGCACGATGCCGCCACCATTACTTTGAGTTCGGCAATAAGCCGGGCAAGACCCTAGCTCGGGCCCTACGTCAACAGAGAGCACGTTCTTTCATCTCCCACATTTCCACCCCTTCGGGCTCAAAGCAGACCCTTTCCTCCCAAATAGCTGATTCTTTCCGGGACTACTATGTATCTCTCTACGGCATTTCTCCGACCTCGACCACCTCTGCATCCTCATCCCCCCACTTGCCCATACTCTCTTATCTAGCAGACTCCGGCCTCCCGGCGTTGTCTGGGGAGGATGCAGCAGCTTTAGAGTCACCCATTACGGCCGAGGAATGGGAGTGGGCGCTTAAGACATCTCCCACAGGCAAAGCCCCGGGCCCAGACGGGCTTACATTGCCGTATTACAAAACCTTTGGACCCCTTCTAAGGGACCACTTCCTTTCGGCCTTCAACTCTGTGTCCACTGGCTCCCCCCTCCCCATGGATACCCTCCGCGCTCACATTTCTGTCATTCCCAAGGAGGGCAAAGACCCTTCCCACTGTCAAAATTATCATCCCATCTCCCTTCTAAACCTGGACCTCAAATTCTTCTCGAAAATTCTGGCAGCTCGGCTCACACCCTTGCTGCAAAACATCATACATCCCGATCAGGTGGGGTTTATGCCCATGCGGGAGGCCCGCGACAATACCACTAGAGCTATAAACATTATTCATAAGGCCCGTTCCTCTGGCCTCCCTGCCATGCTCCTATCAACGGACGCGGAGAAGGCCTTTGACCGTGTAAGCTGGCCCTTCCTCTGTGCCACACTCAGACACATCGGCCTTGGCCCTCATATGCTGGAGTGGATTGGCTCTCTATACTCCCACCCCACGGCTCAGGTATCGGTCAACGTGAGACATGTGAGACGTAACCCGGACATTGCGGGGGTACGGGTGGGGCCAGTGGAACACAGAGTTGCAGCGTACGCGGATGATCTCCTCTTCTTTCTTACCCAGCCTTCTATCTCCCTCCCCAATCTCCTGAAGGAACTTTCCAGTTACCATTCTCTTTCTAACTACAAGATCAATTTGCAGAAATCGGAGGCACTAAATGTCTCCCTCCCGATGGCGGTGGCCTCCTCCCTTGAGGCCTCCTTCCCCTTCCGATGGTCCCGTATCTCCCTAAAGTACTTGGGGGTTCAGCTTACGCCCTCCGTACCCGACCTGTATAAGTTGAATTTCCCACCCATGCTCCAGACGGTGGAAAAGGACCTGATTAGATGGCACAAGGGTACCTTCTCATGGTTTGGCCGCTGCGCTATCTTCAAAATGAACGTCCTGCCCCGCCTCCTGTACCTTTTCCAGAGCCTACCAATAGCGGTGCCCGTGTCGTTTTTCCGACGACTGACGTCTCTCCTCACTAAATTCATATGGGCACACAAACAGCCGCGTCTAGCAAAGGCAGTCCTGCATCATCCCAAATCTCAGGGAGGCCTGGGTCTCCCCAACCTTTACCAGTACTACGTGGCAGCTCATCTATCCAGGGTACTGGACTGGCACCGCCACTCTGCCACGAAGATATGGGTGGCCCTGGAAGAGGCGTTGGCACCTCTGCCTTTGCTGGCCGCGCCCTGGCTTCCGGACTCGGCCCGTCTAGTACCCCACCATCGCTCCGACACTTAGAGTCTGCCAGAAACACTTATCTGCCGGCTTTTTGGCTCCGCACCCCTCTCCCCTGTTCCCGATTCTGGGCAACCCATCCTTTCCCCCGGGGATGGAGGACGCGGGCTTCCGCTCCTGGTTCCGGGCGGGACGCTTCCGTGCACTATCCTTTCTCAGGGGAACGGTCTGGCCCTCGTTGACGGACCTCAATGCCTTGTCAGACCCCGCTCCCCTGGGCTTCTGGAGGTCCCTTCAGCTCCACCATTTCCTTCGCACTCTCCCCATGCCCTCTCGCTACGCTCGCACCCTCACGCAGTTCGAGTCTCTTTGTACATGATCGGGCCCGCTCCGTCACTCTCTTTCTATAATTTATGCCATGTTGAACTCCCCTCCGGACCAGTCACCTCCCCCCTTCCTCGCGGCCTGGGAGGAGGACTTGAACACCTCTTTCTCCCCGGCGCAACTGGACAAATTGTTCACATGTACACATTCCTCCTCGATATCCTCCCGCATCCAGGAAGCGGTGGTACCGTGTCCCTACCCGTCTTCATCGGATCTTCCCGGAAGTGTCCCCACAGTGCTGGAGGAATTGCGGCGAGGACGGCTCCCTCCTGCACACGTTCTAGAGCTGCCCCAAGCTTGTACCCTTTTGGCATGAAGTGTGGCGTATTACCTCCACCTTCACTGACCACTCACTCCCCTTCTCTCCTGCCCTCTTCCTCCTGCATGTGTCCGACATTCCCCTCAAGAGCTACCGTTCCTCAGTCCTCAGACACCTGATTAACGCAGCCCGAGCCTGTGTTCCCGCTCTGTGGCGACAACCTGACCCCCCCAGCCTAGCCATGTGGCTCCGGAAAGTAGAGGATATCAAGCGTATGGAGGATCTCACTGCTCAGCTCCATGACCGGAATTCTCGGTTCTACTGGGATCAGTACACGGAGACTCCCGAATACAGCTCTCTGCTGGCTCAGTGAGGAGCCAACTGCCCTTTAGACCCCCCTTCCCCCGGCTCTCCCCCACTAAATACCCCCCCTCTTTTCTCCCCTTCTTACTTTCTCTTTCTTCACCTTTTGGGTTTTTGTCCGTTATGCCTCCTATCGGAGCACCAGCTCTCTTCCCAACCCATATTGTTTGTTACATATTGCCTTCTGGGAGTTATGGTTTGCTGGGAATGTCCCACGGAAGTTGTTGAGATACAGTTTCAATGGCAATAGATATATGTTAAGTGTACGCTTGCCCTAACGCCCTACGTGGCATCATTGGTACCCATTTTGATGTGTGGCTTGTTCTTGCCCTGCTTCGCTTTGTTAAAAAAGATGGGGGGGAGGGGCAGTACCCAAAATGTCCAGATGGGGGGGGAGGGGCAGTACCCAAAATGTCCAGATGGGGGGGAGGGGCAGTACCCAAAATGTCCAGAAGGGGGGGAGGAGCAGTACCCAAGATGTCCAGAAGGGGGGGGGGGGGAGGGGCAGTACCCAAGATGTCCAGAAGGGGGGGAGGGGCAGTACCCAAGATGTCCAGATGGGGGGAGGGGCAGTACCCAAGATGTCCAGATGGGGGGGAGGGGCAGTACCCAAGATGTCCAGATGGGGGGGAGGGGCAGTACCCAAGATGTCCAGATGGGGGGGAGGGGCAGTACCCAAAATGTCCAGAAGGGGGGGTGGAGGCAGTACCCAAAATGTCCAGAAGGGGGGGGGGCAGCACCCCACCCTCACACTGGCAGCACCCCAGCCTCACACTGGAAGCACCCACCCTCACACTGGCAGCACCCATGGCTGCAGATCCAAGCAGGGATATTGTGCTGCAGCAGGATCTACACTCTCCGGGAGGTGACATCCTCCTCCTCCCGCTATAGGAAATACAATGATACACTATTGGCCCCATCCCATCTCCAGGCCGCACACCCCTGTCCTCACCTGATCGCTGTCTGGCTAGATGTACGGAAATCCAGTGGGTAAGAACCTCAGCGGAGCAATCACCCCAGTGTGTACAGCGGCAAATCCGAGGCCTGCTCCACCGACTCCTCCTCCAAACCCGTGAAAATGATAGAAATGGTCCTCCCCAGCACCCGTACACCTTCTGAAACTCCGCGCTGTGATTGGAAGTCGCTCGGCAACATTTTCTAAGACCACGCCCCCAATCCCTAAGTGAAGGCACGATAGAGGCGTGTAGCGTATATCACACGTGATTGGCGTAATCTGATCAGCTGATAAGCGGTGAGTCACGCCGCGTTCTGATTGGAGGACAACTTGGAGAAGGGCGACGGCTTGTCAGAGGACAGAGGCAACATGGCGGCGCTGAGGAGTCTGCTCTGCAGGGGGAAGGTGAGAGGGGGAATGGGGTGTGAGGGGCTGAGTGTCACCGGGGACTCGTATTAACTGTGTCCGTGTCTCCACAGAGCCATGTGGCCGTGTTCCTCCGGAGAGAATTCCACAAGAGCTCCCCCGCCGCCCTTCAGGTATAGTGTCCGTTACTGTGACCCTCAGCCGCTGCTGCTTACACTGGGTGTGATGGCGTCTGTCCTCCCTATACACTGGGGGACAGGTATCTGCCGGCGGGGTCACACTCTGCATACCTCCGCTGTGATTGGTCAACTCCCGCTGTCATTCAAAAACTTCACCAATCAAAGCAATGGCTGTTAGAAACGCAAGGTGTGAACACAGCCCAGGTTACATCTACAGGACAGCTTCACCTGTCTGGTCAATGGGATCCTATGAAGCCAGACTGGGATCCTAACCCATGATAGATCCAGGTTGTCAGTCACTTATGGCGTCTATCCAGCGTCAGTGATGCAGAATACAGTAGCTGGTACACCTCCAACACCGGTCACTGCCATACATATGTACATGGGGCCCTTGTCAAAGTGGCTAGACCTACTGAAATCAATGGGGTTGGCCAACGTTTCCTGTGTCCGGTGGCCTTAATGCAGGAAACTGAGCAAAACTAACCTGACGGTACGGACTGTAATCTTCAATGATAACCGGTTCAGCGACCAATCGGATTGTTACCTTTGATAAAGAAAGTGAAAGATGGGATATGATTGGTGGCCTGGAAAGTGCTGGCACTAAACACTAATGTTGAGCGGATTGTCAGACTGTTTGGGGTCGACAATGTTCTCTGAACCCGAACGCTCTGCATTTGATTCTGCACGGTTGGAGAAGTTGGATGCCACCCTAGTGAATCCTGGGAAACAAGGATACAGCCTAAGGCTGGGTTCACACGCAGTTTATTTCAGTCAGCATTTTGCAACCTCAACCAGAAGTGGATGGAAAACACAGAAAGGCTCTCTTCACACACTGTTGAAATTGAGTGGATGGCCGTCATATTTGCTGTTGTTTTAAAACAACGGCCGTTGTATAGAAATAATGGCAGTTATTTACCGTTATATGGCGGCTATCCACTCAATTTCAACATTGTGTGGTCAGAGCCTTTCTGTGTTTTCGATCCACTTCTGGTTGAGGTTGCAAAATACTGACTGAAATATACTGTGTGTGAACCCAGCCTTAGGCTGTATCCTTGTTTTCCCGGCAAGCTTAGAGCTGCATCCAACTACTTCAGCCACCAGTATCAAATGCTGAACAATCGCTCAAGTTGCGCTCATCTTTTGCTATAACTATGCTCACGCTCTTTACGCGCTACATGTTGTGTATATTACATATATCATTATGCTATCTTCTTCCTTTTTCCTGTTTCTGGTTGGATCATAATACATCTTTCCTGCTTTAGGTCACCGTGCGAGACGCTTTAAACCAGGCTCTGGATGAAGAGCTGGAAAGAGATGAAAGAGTGTTCATGTTGGGGGAGGAAGTTGCTCAGTATGACGGAGCCTATAAGGTGCAGTATGTTATATAGTGATGGTGGTTACATCTACAACAAGTATCACTTGGCCCTGTGTACTACATGGATGAGAAATGTTGCCTTCTGTCATTCCTTTCTTAGGAGGAGGGTGGAGAGCCCTTGGAATAGAAATTCTTCTGATCGGCATGCAGGGCACATACAGGGCTTTGTTTCTGAACCCCACTTTGTTCTGAAAATTACCTTTCTACACGTCTTCTCTTAAAGGGCATGTACACTTTCCGTGCATGGTCTGTGAATTTTGGCAATGTGCTATGGAACAGAGTTTGGAGTTCTTTGCATCATAGTTCATGATAATGCCGGGATCTCAAAACATAGTGTTCATGCTACTGTACTGATACAGCCGCACATCAGTGTCAGTACAGTAGCGCAAAGATTTAATCTATTTTAGAGCTACTGGCATCATCATGCTGGGAGTTCCTTGATTCCGGCCCATAGCGCATCTTCCGTGCACAGATTGTAATCACTGAACGTGTGGATGGCTCTTTAGTCTGTTTAAAGGGGTTATCCAGCGCTACAAAAACATGGCCACTTTCCCCCCTCTCTTGTCTCCAGGTCAGGTGTAGTTTGCAATTAAAGGACAACTCCGGCGAAAAAATTTTTTGGCTTATTTAACACACATTACAAAGTTATATAACTTTGTAATGTGGTTAAATACCCGGTCTTGCCCCCTTCCCCCACTTTTCGACTCCCGACCCCCCACCCCGGAAGTTAAAGAATGTATACATATTACGGTCGTCACGGTCCTCTTCTCCTGGGCGGCATCTGGTGACGGGTGACGTCAGAGCTGGGGGGCGGTCCGGGTCTTCTTCCTCTTCGGCGTCTTCATTGAGAGTGAATGGGAGAGAAAAGGCTGCTGGTGCACATGCGCACCAGCAGCCTTTTCATTGGCTGGAGCGCATCACATGGCTTCCAGCTTGCTCAGCCCTGATTGGCTGAGCTTGCTGGAAGCCATGTGATGCGCTCCAGCCAATGAAAAGGCTGCCGGTGCGCAAGCGCACTGGCAGCCTTTTCTCTCTCATGGACCCGGAAGCAAGAGACCTCGCTGGACGGCGGACGCAGGTGACGGTGAGGCGGACGGCGGGCGAATGGAGTGGCGATTGTCACCCGAGGGATGGTGTCTGTGTGTGTCTGTGGTTTTTTTTTGTTTTTTTTTTGGGGGGGGGGTCCCGCCGGAGTTGTCCTTTAAGCTCCATTTACTTATATGAAACTGAATTTGAATTTGAAACCGCACCCAATCTGGAGACTAGAGGGGGAAAAGTGGCCATGGTTTTGTAGCGCTGGATAACCCCTTTAAAACAAATGTACCAATTCGCTTACTAAACTTTTTTTTTTTTTTACACTACCTGGCATGGTTACACTAGTGTGATCCATTTTTCAACACTCCTGACTCTGGAAATCGGCATTGGCTTTTTCATGTGCAGTTCAGCCTGCTCTATGGCATAGTGCTTAGGGCCGTATTCCACCAGACGATTATCGTTCGCATAATCGTTAACTATTAACGATCTCAAACGACCGCTATTGCGAAAGACCTGAAAACGTTCACTCATTTCCATGGAACGATAATCGTTACTTATAATCGTATTTGCAATAGCTTTTTCTTCACTATTGCGTTCGTATCTACTGCGAACGACGTCTTTATTGCGAATGATTTGCGAACGTTTTGCGAACGAGCAACGATAAAAATAGGTCCAGGTCTTATAAAGCGATCAACCATTTCTCATTCAGTCGTTAATCGTTGACTGCATTTCAACCGAACAATTATCGTTTAGATTCGAACGATTTAACGATAATCTGAACGATAATCGTCCGGTGAAATAGGGCCCTTAGAGTGGGCCGAAGTACACATGAAGAAACTGGCACTGATTGCAGGGAAGGTTTTGAAAAATGGAACCTTGCCATTGGCATCTCAGCACTGGCACCAACCAGGTAGTGTAAAAAAAATTAGTAAGCAAATTGATATTAATGGCAAATAACAGGCATTGCAAAGGAATAAGCATACACAATGGTTCCTACATTAAGAAGGCAATGCTACCTTGAATATTTAGGTCTGCAGTAAAAGTTAAACATTGAGACCACACTTCAGGTGGCGAGCCCTGACAGCCAGTGGCACACCTTCCTTTACTGTTGTCGAGCACATTTACCACAACATTTACCGCAAGTGAGCGCCGGCTCTGGAAATGAGATGCAAGATAGACAGCGGGCATTTCAGATGTACAAAGTGTGCGGCATTTAAATACCAGTGGTGCAGATGCAGCCATAGGGAGTCCTGGAAAAGAATCTATGGCTGAATCCATGTTTTCCAGGCAGCTCATGTCTAGTTTTCGACGATGCTTTTTATTCACAACACCATTTTCTTTACTCCTAAATTGTATTGGTCTGTAAATGGTGCACAGTTTTTGACAATAGACTTCTCGTTTTTCAGATCAGCAGAGGACTTTGGAAAAAGTACGGTGACAAAAGAGTTATGGATACCCCTATATCTGAGGTATGACCTTATGTATTGGTATTTAACGCTATATAAAGGCCGTGTTCACATCACATTTTTCCTGTATGTTCAGGTACACCGTGGCATACTAAACAAATTCAATTTCCCAATCAATCCATTTCCCAAACATATACCTTCATTGTGCAGGACTCAAAAACACACCAGGCTAATCTTTCGAATACTGCAAAAATGTAATGTGTTATAATTGGGATATGGACTGATTGTAGTCGCTTAGTAACTCAGTTCAGTCGATTGAACTCTGGTCCTATTGTCAGTGCACTACAGTATATATCGGCATACCTTTCTGGCAGGCTGATGATGTATACCTTGTACGTACAGATTCTGTAAACACAGTTTTATAGTCAGAAATATTTGCAACATATCTTGACCTGTTTGCATGTGGATAAGCTGATCCTTCTTTGCTAAAATGTAATATAAAAGGGTGTTCTCCTTTATCAGGAGACTTAAGAGATTTTCCCTAAACTTGTAGGACTCATAAAACTAAAAATTTTTTGCAAATACATTAATTTAGCGAACTTGTCTCCTCCTCCTGATATGCTGCTCTTTCCCTCCCATTGTTTATAGCTTGGTGTCTAGATTACCGCTAAAAGCAGTGGCCTGGCTGGTGTGTGTATATATAGCTATAATGTAGATGTAGAGAGTGTTTGTGTAGGTACTGTAAAATATATGGGGGAGATCTATCAAACATGGTGTAAAGTGAAACTGGCTCAGTTGCCCCTAGCAACCAATCATATCCCACCTTTCATTTTCCAAACAGTCTGTGAGGAATGAAAGGTGGAATCTGATTGGTTGCTAGGGGCAACTGAGCCAGTTTAACCTTACACCATGTTTGCTAAATCTCCCCCTATATGTATACCACAACTATATAAGCTCCTGCTGTTTTATTTTTACTGGACTGGACAACCCCTTTACACACAGTAAAACCCGCACATTTACTTACATTAGACCAATAATAAAGTCCTAACTTGGCTGTCTTGCCCAACTTTTTTTTTTTTTTTTTTTAAGCTGAAAAGGATGATGTGTTTTATGCTAAATTCATATGTTCTCACTTTTTCAGATGGGATTTGCTGGGATTGCGGTTGGTGCTGCTATGGTAGGTGAAAGTTTTATTTTATGATTTAAGAAATGTATTGCTTAACAAGTATCAGAAATTTGAATTTTTTTTCTATTTCTACAGGCTGGGTTAAGGCCAATCTGCGAGTTCATGACGTTCAACTTCTCCATGCAAGCCATCGATCAAATCATTAACTCTGCTGCTAAAACCTATTACATGTCAGCAGGACTTGTGCCCGTCCCAATCGTCTTCCGGGGGCCAAATGGTGCATCTGCCGGTGTTGCTGCCCAGCACTCCCAGTGCTTTGCAGCCTGGTACGGACACTGCCCTGGATTAAAGGTGGTGAGCCCCTGGAATGCTGAAGATGCTAGGGGTCTTCTGAAAGCTGCAATCCGAGACGATAACCCAGGTGAATGTACTGATCGTCGTATAGAATTCTACCCTTCTACCTGCAGTCTGTGGATCTAATCCTTGCTCATCTGTCACCGGTTTATTTTTAGTGGTAGTGCTAGAGAATGAGCTGATGTACGGGGTTCCCTTCGAAGTATCTGAGGAAGTCCAGTCGAAAGATTTTGTTATTCCCATTGGAAAAGCAAAGATAGAGCGACAAGGTAAATAGAGTATCATATTTAATTTTTCTCCTACATAAAAAAAAATGAATGTCCTGAAATTGGAGAGCCAGGTGTTAAGTCTTCCTTTTTCATTCTCTCTCACTTATGGCATTAGCTTTAATAGTACATAATGAATCATGATGCCTGGAACTTCGAATTCTATTCCGTTGCACACCACCTGTATATATGGATGCACGAAATGTGTAAATAAGGCCTAAGTGAATGTAAACCTATATCTCTCCTAAGATGGAAATAATATAAGGGCAGACAGGATGGACTGGGTGGTCTTTTTCTGCTTGCAGTCTTATGTTTCTAAAAAATTGTTAATTGTTTTTTTCCCCCTCTCTCACCAAAACAGGAAGCCAGATCACTGTGGTGTCTCATTCCCGATCTGTGGGTCATTGTTTGGAGGCTGCCAGCGTGCTGGCCAAGGAAGGAATTGATTGTGAGGTAATTGGTTTAATCGTCACCATTTATCATATAATATACAGTATATGCCTTAATGATGTGTGCCAAACGTTACTACATAGATATGAGTCTCCCAATTATCTGTAAGCTTAGTCTATGAAACTGGTACCAGTCAAAAAGAAAACCCCTGTTTACCTCTCTCATATAATGTGTGTGTGTGTGCTGGGAAAGCCCTATTGTCCCATAGAGGCCAAAAAGTGTCTGTTTAGCCTCCATTCAGGTAGTATACTTTTGAGAAGTGAATCTGTCATCTGCATTTTATGTTCCATCTGCCAACGCGGTTAGGATATGTTCTCACCCGTAGTTTCATAGCAGTAGTGTTGCAGTATGGCAGCATCTTCACAGAAATGATGAAGTACTGCAATGAATCTGCAGTGAACACAGCCTAAGGGTACCTTTACACAGAGAGAAGTATCTGACAGATTTTTGAAGCCAAAGCCAGGAACAGACTATAAACTGGGAACAGGTCATAAAGGAAAGACTGAGATTTCTCCTCTTTTTAAAAGCATTCCTGGATTTGGCTTCTAGAATCTGTCAGTTGAATCTGTGTAAAGGCACCCTTAGATACAGGTGTATATGAACAAATTAGAATATCATCTAAAAAAAAATTTTGTCAATAATTTACTTTAAAAAGTGAAACTCGTATTATAGATTTATTACACACAGAATGATCTCTTCCAAGCGTTTATTCTTTTTTTTATTATTGATGATTATGGCTTATAGCTAATGAAAACCCAAAAGTCAATATTCAAGATGAGCATAACTCCAGAATGTTCAATGTCTGTGACATTCAAATACCAGTGGCTTAAGAAGTTGGATGCAGCCCTAAGGGGAGTCTTGAAAGCCATGGATACAGCCTATAGCTTTCCAGGAAGCCTTAGGGCGGCATCAAACTTCTCAAAGGGGTTATCCAGCGCTACAAAAACATGGCCACTTTCCCCCTACTGTTGTCTACTAGAGGTGCGGAACACCATAATATCTATGCGTCAAGCTAACCAGGCCTGAACGCATCCCAGGCGTACCAGGTCCTATCAAATAGGGCTGGTTTATCCGAGTCGGCCGCCACCAGTTCCTCCATGGGCCTGATCCTGTTAAGAGTTTCCACCAATTCTACTTAGGAGGGAGAGCAAGACTGTTTCCAGTATCTTGGAATGACTGTCCTGGCAGCCCCCAAGAAATGCCTCAAAAGGCCTTTCTTGACCAGGGGCAGGAAGCCCTGAATAAGGGACAGTAGGGCGTAGCAGGCACAGATGCGGCACACACCTTTTGGGTGGGGTTTTGAAATTCAGTTCCATTGAAGTAAATGGAGCTTAATTGCAAACTGCACCTGAACTGGAGACAACAGTAGGGGGAAAAGTGGCCATTTTTTTTGTAGCTCTGGATAACCCCTTCAAAGGGGTTATCCAGCGCTACAAAAGCGTGACCACTTTCTTCCAGAGACAGCCCCACTCTTCTTGTCTCTAACTTGGGCAGGGTTTTTTTTTGCTCAGTTCCATTGAAGGGAGTGTATCTTAATTGCAAACCACACCTGAACTGGAGACAAGAGTCGTGTTGTCTCTGAAAAAAAGTGGCCATGTTTTTGTAGCACTGGATAACGAACCCGAACTTTCAGCAAGTTCACTAATCTAGCTGTAACATCTCTTCATTTTCTCTCCTATCCTTATAGCTGACTATATAATAAATGCCTTTTTAACCATGAACGTTTTTTCATATTGTCATTGCATAAAATAATGTAATCCATTTCTACAAAGGTCATCAATTTGCGCACCATCCGGCCAATGGACATTGAGACAATCGAAGCCAGTGTTGTGAAGACAAACCATCTAGTGACTGTAGAAGGCGGGTGGCCACAATTTGGAGTAGGAGCTGAAATCTGTGCTAGGATCATGGAAGGTGAGTCAGGATGAGCGTGTACAAAAATCTTATATACAGTATTCATGTAGAAAGGAATATAGAGCCAAATCTTGACTAAACTGTAGTTAAAGCGTTTCTTTTATAGAACACAAACACTTTTGAATGTAAGGCTCTGTACATACAGAGCAAAACAGGCTGAATCCCACCAGCCTCCCTGTCATAATGACAGTCTATGGGAGGCTCGCTCGCCTCCTACCTCCGCACTGAAGAATGAACATGTTCATTCTTCAGCGCGGAGAGATGCTGAGAGCCTCCCATAGACTGTCATTATGACAGGGAGGCTGGCGGAATTCCGCCTGTTTTGCTTCGTGTGCACGGAGACTTATAAAACAGACTTCATTCTTTAGTGGCATGTCACTAGACTCCTTTACAGCGAATGTACCATTTCGCTTGGTGTTTGTTTATTTACATTGCCTAGTCGGCACAGGGATTCTGGTGGCGCCGTCCATTTTTAAAAATGCCACCCAGTTCCTGTGATTGGTGCCCCCCGACTAGGCACTGGAGGCAGGCCGGGCATCCTCAGTGTGATATCCCCTCTCAGATCTGCACTCCCCCCACTTCATTAGTTATCAATGTTATAAATTTTGGTGAATGCTAGACTGAGTGGACACCGCAGCTTATTTCAGTGTATATCTCAGGCTTATGTGCCATTGAGAACAGTGGGGTGTGGTATGTTGAAACCACCACCCCCCTCTTGGAGACTAACAACTTGTTCCAAACTTGTCATGATCTGTTCCGTCACCTTCCGCCAGTTCAGAGCATTCTGTTTTCTGCAGAAACTGTGTGTGAGCTGTTCACTCCGTCCCCACTCTGGTCTCACTCCTACCCCCACCCTTCCAAGGCTGTCTCTGCTCTCTGTGGTCCTGGGAGGGTTAATCTGAGGCCACATTGCTGGGGATCACACTGTGAATACCCAGGTGTGTGTGTGTGTGTTTGTGTTATTGCACCAATAGCAGGTGACCAGGGAGGAAAAAGTACTCAGGTCTGCAGGTCTGTGCATGGGGCAGCATCTTCACAACAATAATGATGGGAAACTTTTTTAGTTGTTGTATACAGTTAGATTTCCTTTTAGTCATTTTGTCAATGTCACAATGTGGTTGCTTCCTCTAGCCATTTAGCAGGTTCACTTATACTTTCTAATCCAATACAATAGCATACCTGTCATTATGTACGCTGACCTGACCGGCATGCAATCCATTCTGCTGCTGGGTGTCCATCAATACAACCCCATTGGGTTAGTTCTGTGCTCGAGCTCCATTCTGATCGCCCACAGTCCCATTTCTTGTAAGGGTACATTTACAGGTATGCTTTAAGAAAATGTCTGCTACAGAAGCTGTGCCACACTTATACATGGAATGTGTCTGGTATTGTGCGGGTTATACATTTATGACTACTTGTCTGTAATAGGACCAGCATTCAATTACCTGGACGCCCCTGTGTGCCGTGTGACTGGAGCGGATCTCCCCATGCCTTATGCCAAGATATTAGAAGACAACTGCACACCACAAGTGAAGGACATTATATTTGCTATTAAAAAGAACCTTAATGTTATCTAGGTATCCAGGTACTTCCAGAGGGTAACATGTCATTTTAAACCATGAGTCTGAACATCAGTCTCATACATTGTGGTCTGGGTAACTTTTTTTTTTTTTTTCTATGTGCTCTTTCATTTCATGTTCGGAAACGGACTTACAACCAGCGGAATGATCTGTACTACATGTCTTCTGATTTTCAGTCAATGTTAGACACTCCCCCCAGTTTACCTGGCACATATTGGAGACATGTTACAAGGAGGGCAATATTTATTAGAAATATCTCCTACATCTGTATAAACTCTTCAGCAGCCCACATGCTGTATCTATGTGGACATGTACAATGTTGCTTTGTATACTAATAAAATCTGGACTTTATTAAGTTTAGGGGATCTATTTGTTTCTTCCTCTACACTTGGTGGCAGATTCATGGATGATCTTTGCCCATTTCCATTGTGGCCATGTAATGGTCACAGCTGAGCGTTGGACATATCACATAAAACTGCTTGTAAACTGCACCTATTCCCCCCCCCCCCCCAGAACATTAAGCACTTATAACCAGTAAAAAACTGATACAGCCTGTTAAATATCTGTAATACAAAGGGTGAGTTCACATGTGAATTTGCCTCAACCAGGAGAACAGTTTTTCAGAGCAGGTCTTCATTCTCTTGATGTAAATGTTTACAGCTGTGGATGGCAAACAAAGATCTAGAAAATGTTCAAAAATTAAAAATGTATCCTGTATATATGTTTTGTAATTGTGTTTTTTTTTTTTTTTTTTTTCCCCTTCAGTATATGCTTGCATGTAGACTGATCAGAGGCACTAGTAGATTATGTATGGTCCATTAACCTCAATGAACCTGGCTTGGGTATACCGCTGTCTATATCTGCATACCATTTTATATCCTAAACGTAGACTACTTTTCAGAACATAGCCTAAAGCTGTGTGGGCACATTATTCTGAAACCGACTGTGTAAAGTCTCTCAAACTTTGACATTTCCTCCCCCTGTCATTTAGATTATTTTGTTTTACTTTTGTCTGATTTTAAAGTCTATTGCACTTAACTTTTACATCTTAATTATCAATTAAAGTGCAATTTAGTGGGGGTAAAAAAAAAAAAAAAAAAAGACCCAACCCAGGGATTGGGAACCTTTTGGCTCTCCAGCTATTGCAAAACTAGTTTCCATCAGCCATCAAGGCTTTGGCTGTCCAGACATGATGGCAATCGTAGTTTTGCAACAGCTTGAGTGCCAAAGGTTCCCCATCCCTGGCTTTAACCAATTTTCCTTGAGATCCTTTCTGTTGAATAATGTGGTGGTTTAGAACCCACATGCAGGTAAAACTACACCACCATTATTTCACCAATAGCTATGAAGTGTTGCTGGGATTATAGGCAACGTTGTGTGACTTTTTTTTTTTTTGCGGCTGTTACTTCTGCAAAAATTACAGATGCTCACAGACTTCTATAGGACAATCTGTGCTGCGGTTTGCACAACTGCTTGTCAGTAACTTGTCCGGCAGCCATTTTTGTGGATTACGGATCTGAAAAACTATGGGCTGTGTGCACAGCCCAACTGAATGAATAAATTTGTCTGTAATTGCTGATGTACAATTACAGGCAAACTTACAATGCGTGTAAATGTAGCCTAAAGCTTTCACAGTCCACAGAATGAGAACATGGGAAATGCTCATACACATGTTCTCCATTTGGGGTGGTAGGAACTATGCATATAACACAGGAAGAAAGGGGTGGAGATGTCTGGTTGTAGAGAAGTCCACACTTTTATTACCAGTATGGATGGAATCATTTAGAAACTCACACACTGAGGCCACATGTTGGGTTTATTATTTTAATAAAAATATGACTGAATATACATTGTATTACTGAGCCCAATAATACACAAGATCCCTCTGAAAACAGGTTTAAAGTGCAAAAAAAAAAGAAATGAGATTCCTCACCAGCTGTACCTTCTCTAGTAACACAATCTCTTCTGTCCAGGTCATAGCATGGGTTTTGGTAATAGTGAACAATGTAAACACATTTGACTGTCCTAAAGGAAATGTAAAAACGCTATATTCCTTAGTCATGCTGCCAGGAGCCGGGTACCACCGGGGAATGTGTTATGTTATACTGCTGTCCTGGGTTTTCAGATCTTACAGTATTGTGTAAGATATGGATATAAATGGCTTCCAACTAAATAGGAAATTAGAATTAAGTGACTAGACCCGCTGCTGGTAAACTGGCATCCCGCAGCAAAGACAGGTGATCTTGTCAGTGCTGCTTGCCATCAGCTCGATGCCAGTACATAGTTATCCTAGGGAGGAAGCAAAGTAGGATAGGGATGGTATCTAAAAAGGATTAACTGTATTACTACCTCCTGTGCCATCACATAACTGAGACATTAGATATAAGGCAGAGCTGTGTACTATGGAGCTGTAGGTATTTCAACCACTCTTGGCTATGCATGGCCCTGTGGGTAAGTACAGCCTATGGACAGTGATGCTCCCCCTTTTCCCTCCAGGGTAGGAGGAAGACAAGTTTCCCTACCAACCTCATCTCAACCCCACTTTCTGTTAAACATCTTACCATACTACTTCAGAATATAGTAAACAGCACTTTAAGGCTGAGACTTATCAAACTGTTTAAACAAAAACTAATGTTGTGCTCAGTGACCAATCACAGCTCAGCTGTTATCTTATGGTAAAGTAAACTGTGGTTGGTTGCTATGGACAAATTCACACCGATTGATAAATCTGAACCTATGTGTAGAGAAGCTGGGTGTAAACTCTCATGTTGCAAAGTTTTAACTTTCTAGAATGGTAAGGACACAGCTTCCTAACTAGGGATGAGTGAATTTACAGTACTCGGGCCTGGCTAGGCTCCGCTTGTCAGCCTGCTGCCTTTGAACTTTGTGACGATCTGCTCTGGGTGCTTGGAAAAGTTCTCCCAGTTTCCATATTATACCTACACCTGGGATATATGGTGTTTAGCCTTTTACTGTTAGTGGACAGAGACATAGTGGCTGTGATTTATACACTCAGTATAGTCATGGTCTAGTATGGTCAGCATGGCTTACAAATGATTGTTACTGCCACTTTTTTTTTTTGTAGGTGTAAAGCAAAATGACCTGCAAAAATATGACGACATTAAAAGAAAAAAAATTCTGTCACTAGGTCCATGTTACTCTGTCTAAGCACAGCATAAACTAGTGATGTATTACTTACATTATTTAATGCAGCCATTCCCCTGATATTGTTACAGATCTTGAGGGCAGTCTATGCCATTATGCACATCGCAGTAGTGGATAATAATAGGTCCATTTTGGGCGGTACCCTGGGGCCCTGAGCTCCTGAGGGGCTTATTCTGCAATTTTGCACAAATCAGGGCAAAGCTGCAGCCAGAAGACAATGCAGTAACATTAGAGATCATACTGAAGGACCTTATCATGTGACTGAAAATGATGTCACCACAGGTCCTTTACAGGCTGCATGATGGAGGAAAAAAGACTAAAGGTAGTGCAGCCATAATTACAGTGGGTTGTAGGGCCCAAGCTTGGTGAACAGCCTGGGGCCCATGGAATAGTTAATCTGCCCCTGTGCACATACAGTTTGTAGCCCCCTCTATCAATGAGCATCTGTCTGGGTGCAGCTAGTCACTTTAAGCAGGGGAAGTCCATGTACTGCCCGCCATGAGCAATGATTCACTGCAGCCACTAGCACTTTGGAACCTCTGCCAATTGTGGCCGATGGATGAACTTGCCACTGCCTAAAACTGCATTCCCGCATTTGCAATCTGAATGTGGTCACAGTCTGTGTGGTATCAGCCACATTTAGCAACACAGCCTAAAGCAGTAGGGCCAGCTACTGTCTGCAATCAAAGGTCACATGTGGCAGCTGCAGGTCAGTACTGCCACATGTAATAGTGCTCTCTCTGTCTATTGTGTGGATGGGAAGACAGCTATTTATCAGCAGGAGCCCAGTGATAGTGAACCTTGTTCTTACAGCTGTTGCAAAACTACAATTCCCATCATGCCTGGACAACCAAAGATATAGCTGCCCAGGTATGATGGGGATTGTAGTTTTGCAACAGCTGAAGGTTCCCCATCACTAGGTTAAGGGATAACAATCCCTCTATAATACATTATTATAATCAGATTCATTACAGCACTGCACAAGTATACAGTAACAGCTTGGAGTTTGTCTATTTCATGGCCACTAAGTCTCCTTTCCCTAAATACTGAGCAGCAATACAGGTAAAGATGCATTGGTGGCAAAGTTATACCATGACCCCCTTACTCTATTGCTGTAGCCATACCAGGCAATGCACTGATGTATATATTTTACTCATTGACTATATGGGAACTTTCATTAAAAAAATTATATAAAAACAAAACCGTGCAGGGCTGCATGGTTAGGAGATGAGGAAAAGCAGCATCTAAAACTATTACCATGGAGAGAAGGGAAGGGGCCAGGGAAAATGTACAGTCTTCAGCAGGTGTAGGTTGGTCATTGTGTGGCTACAACGCTCTGCTCCTATACAATATGCTTCCAGTTAGTTGGAAATAATATATAGATGAAACTGTCTGAATAAAATTACAGGTCCTGCCTTTACATGGTCCCTTGATGGGGATCTGTTTCTTGCAGTGCAGGAGGCTGAGGACACATACATGATGGCCAGGTAGGCAGCAACCTCTGGGGTCTTTTCCTCTACTGGGTCTTATAGCACCCATACAGTAAAGTTGCCCCCCAATTTGGATTAAGTGCTATCCTCTCATAGTATCCTCCCAATACACTTACTAAAAAGACGATTATTGAAGGGGATGGTCAGCAAGGCATCAGGTGCTTCTAAACACAGTGAATACATACTTGAGATGTTATAGAAGATCCATGGCCTATAAATTTCTACTCTCAACCTTTCTTAAAACGTAAGGTGTTCTCCAAGGAAATCCTGTTACAAAACATATGACTAGAGGACAGGTTGGGTTGTATACAACCCCTTTCTGTGCCCCCAAGATAAGTGCGTTCAGCTGATCCGGGGGGTGCTGTGGTCATTTGTCACGGCTTTCTTCAGCCCCCCTTTCTTGAAGGATTTGATGGAATTCAGTAAGGCTCCACGGTCTGTACCATTAACAGAGGGCAGGGCCGAATCTGTTGGCATATCTTTGCTTGTAGGCGAGAGAGGCGCAACTGGTGGCGGGGGAGGAGGCGGAGGAGGAGGAGGGGGTGCTGGTATCGGAAAGGTCCCTTAAAAGATAATGAAAAAATAAAAGTTTAGTGCTATATAAAATGCTTTTTATACAATGCAAAAACAATTCACCCCGTGAACAGTCATAGCCATGGTAAGAACATAATCTTGGATGAACATGGAGGTGACGGAGTGGAGTTTATGGTTATCCTGGATCAGTATAGCTGATCGTATAGCTCAGATAGAGGATTCTGGTAGAGATGTAATGCCACAGAGCCCTGTCAGCTGTCATGGGGCAGCACAGAAAAAGCTGTTGTACAAGGTCAGATCCCCATATGTCGGCTGCCTGGCCCTGACCCCTGTGAGTATTACAAAGCTACAGGCTATTCACATCTGCACTTTCTTTTTAGCAGTTTTGGCTGTAGAGAATAAATTTACACGTCAAAGTTCAAGACATGGGATCAACACGCTAACTTTTTTTTTGCAGCCATTTTTAAGCCTTATTCATGGCCCTTTTTTGGCCTATAGGTTTTGCCATATGCCCAGACTCTTCAAATGGCTCCCCAAAAAGGGACAGGAGAGATACATACATTATACTGCAGTAAAAGTAAGTTGGAAAATAGCCTGAAGACTACAGGGTAGGAAGGAAGGTGACAGGCCGAAGAGTAGACCCTATACTACTCTCAGGACATGAAATGTAGTTGTGTCCTGAAGCAAAGTTAAAATCAAATACCAGGTGGTTATCTGTAAAGGAGAACAAATGTGTTGTTTTTACTCCCCCATGGATCTATTGTCTTCCGGATATCCTCTGTGAACAGTGACCCTGCTCTTTCCATGCAACAGTGCACACTTTCCCACAATCCCCCTTGCTTGCAGGCTCAGTGGAGACCAAATGCCAGCACATCCTGGATATTGCAGATAAATTGAGCAAACCTAGCCCACAAAAGGCTTGTGACCAAGGTCAGCAGGTCATCAAAACAAAGCAGACACATTGGGGATTAGTCTATATCTCTCAAACAGTGCCGTTTCAGAAATGTGAAGTATGACTAAAAATGAAAATATATAAAAGTATAGGTCTAATGACATAATCGCTTTAAGGCCAGTTTTACATCAACATATTACATGCGCATTATTGCATCTGTCAATTCAGGTGATTAGAACCGTAGTCAGATCGATAATCATGGTTTCCACACTTGCACACCAAATCCACCTCTTCATGGCAGTGGTATTCCAGGATAGCAGTAATACCCCAGCCACACTACCAAAATTGCTCAGGAATGGTATTAGGAACAGAAAAGTTCAAGGTGTTGGCTTGTTTTCCAGCACATTTCACAGACGCTCAAATGATTCAAGATCTGGGGAGTTTGGAGGCTAAGTCCCATTAATGGAGGCATTAACCTTCAGGACTGAAGGGAATCTGTCAGCTGTATATCATGCTTAGCACTGCAGACATGGGAAGTTGGCTAATGGGGCATAACACAAATGGCACTGACTCTTGGCTGATGGCCGTTTGCAAAGCTATAAAAACATTTTCCCTCTAAGCTCAAGAAATGTAGAAGCTGCAGCATGCATGCCTACTTCTCCTCCACCCCTCCCTGCTTGATTCCCAGCACTGAGCCTGTACATCAACCAGTCAAGGCAGGGTGGGGGAGAAGGCATGCATACTGCAGCTCAGCAACACCTTCTTGACACATTAGCTCTGAGTATGATATCATACCTCCCAACTTTTGCAAAGAGGGACATGTGCGCTGCAGTCCCCATAGCCACGCCCCCATAGCGACCCTCCATAGCCACTCCCCTACAGTCACCACATGCTGCTGACTAAATAGTGCCCTATACAGTATCCAATCCCCCCCAAAATGCCCCACATAGTATCCAATCCCCCATTATAGTGCCCTACATAGTATCCAATCCCCCACATAGTAGCCAATGCCCCCATATAGTGCCCCACATAGTAGCCAATCCCCCATATAGTGCCCTACATAGTAGCCAATCCCTCCATATAGTGCCCCACATAGTAGCCAATCCCCCCATATAGTGCCCCACATACAGTAGTAGCCAATCCCCATATAGTGCCCCACATAGTAGCCAATCCCCATATAGTGCCCACATAGTAGCCAATGCCCCCATATATGCCCCACATAGTAGCCAATCCCCCATATAGTGCCCTACATAGTAGCCAATCCCCCATATAGTGCCCTACATAGTAGCCAATCCCTCCATATAGTGCCCCACATAGTAGCCAATCCCCCCATATAGTGCCCCACATACAGTAGTAGCCAATCCCCATATAGTGCCCCACATAGTAGCCAATCCCCATATAGTGCCCACATAGTAGCCAATGCCCCCATATATGCCCCACATAGTAGCCAATGTCCCCATATAGTGCCCTACATAGTAGCCAATCCCTCCATATAGTGCCCCACATAGTAGCCAATTCCCCATATAGTGCCCCACATATTATCCAATCCCCCATATAGTGCCCCACATATTATCCAATCCCCCATATAGTGCCCCACATAGTAGCCAATCCCCCATATATGCCCCACATAGTAGCCAATGCCCCCATATAGTGCCCTACATAGTAGCCAATCCCTCCATATAGTGCCCCACATAGTAGCCAATCCCCCCATATAGTGCCCTACATAGTAAACAAACCCTCCATATAGTGCCCAACATAGTAGCCAATCCCCCCATATAGTGCCCCACATAGTAGCCAATCCCCATATAGAGCCCACATAGTAGCCAATGCCCCATATATGCCTCACATAGTAGCCAATCCCCATATAGTGCCCCACATAGTAGCCAATCCCTTCATATAGTGCCCCACATAGTAGCCAATCCCCCATACAGTGCCCCACATAGCAGCCAATCCCCCCATTTGTGTGGCCCGACTAGAAAAACAATAAACCAGTAACTCACCTGTCCGCCGGTCCCAACAGCTCCTCTCCCGGCAGGGTGCGCATTCCAGTCATCCTCCGGGGCGGGCAGCGGGGGACAGAGACACTGACTGTGCCGGAAGTGACCTGCAGCCTCTATATAAATTACTTCCGGCACAGTCAGTGTCTGTATACCCTGCTGCCCGCCCCGGAGGATGATGGGAGTGCACGCTCTGCCGGGAGAGGAGCTGCTGGGACCGCCGGACAGGTGAGTTACTGGTTTATTGTTTTTCTGGTCGGGCCACATATAATGTGGCAAAACAAATTTATAAAGGGCCAAAAGCCCAGATCACATCCAGTAAAACTACCACTAAGTAAAACGTAACTTTTAATAACTTTCAAATAGAAATAATAAGTATAAAGTTGTGCTCATTAAAATCACAGAGCTTCCATAACCTTCTACAGTGAATCAACCTATATCTGTATAGTCATAGTACCTGCAGACTACTGACTACCTCGTAGTATATTACTATCTAACTGGGCTATGAAAGCAATGAATTTAAAATCAACCGCACAGCCCCTCAACTAGTTTCACCCACACATGGGCTTCATCATTTCTATTTGAAAGTTGTTAAAAGTTACGTTTTACTTAGTGGTAGGTTTACTGGATGTGATCTGGGCTTTTGGCCCTTATAAATTTGTTTTGGTATTTGAACCATCCAGATTACCTACCTTTAGGGCACTTTATTTTTGGTTTGTTTGACATATAATGTGGGACACGGGGGGCCGTTCCAGGACCGCGGGACAGCACCCCGAAAACGGGACTGTCCCGCAGAATCTAGGACAGTTGGGAGGTATGTGATATAGAGCTGACAAATTGACTTTAAAAGGATCCTCTTCTAATATCTTGGTGCGATATACCAAAGGGCACCTTCAGAGGTCTTGTAGAGCCAGGCCTGTTGTAGATCACATATTTATTACAGATTTTGCCCACTGACTTCAGCCCAAAATAAAATCTTCACACAACCTTATTGTTGAGGATTTTGCTGCAGACTACCTACCTATCCACAAGTGTGGATTTTAAATGGAGTTTTATCCCCTGAGGTAACGATCAACAGCAAATTACACCAAATACTTCCCAAGTGCATTTACCCTTAATGTTATGGCTGATTGGGGTACACGTACAATACAGAGGGGAGATCTCTAGAAGATGCTCTTATCTATTCTAGCAAAGAATGTGAAAGGCAAGATAGTAAATAGGGCTAGATTTCCGGGTAGCATAGAAAATGCACATCTGGCCAGAGATGTCTGCATGACATACGGCAGCTGATAAGTATAGGAAGACTTGAGATTTTTTAATAGAAGTAAATTACACATCTATATAACTTTCTGACACCAGGGGATTTGAAAGAAAAAGATTTTTGCTGGACAACCCCTCTTTAATCCCTTGCACCCTATAACAACATCGCAGACAACATGTAGCGACATGACAATGCTGTCTCCTGTAACATCCTAAGTCAATCAAATAAGAGCACAAACACCACCACACAAGTGAAATATTCCCCTATATCATATACTTCTAGATTACTAATAATCTAAAATTGCAAATTCCTTTAATTATTACCTTTCAGAGACTGAAAATTAAAGAAGCAGCCCATTTTTTTTTCTCCCCGCCGTAGGCTGGCACATATACTCACCAATGATGATCGGAGCAGGACTTCTTGCCAATCTGAGCAGCACTGTAGGACTGGAATGAAGATGTGTTGCTGCACACCGATCATCATTGGTAAGTATGTGTGAGCCGACGTGCCGAACCAAAATATTCAGCATTTGACTCCTGGCAGCTGGAGAAGTAAGATGCAGCCCTGCATCCAACTTCTCCAGCAACCAAGAATCAAATGCAGAGTTTGGGGTCAACTAAACGCGAATGATGCATCCATGTAGCATCCGATAACTTACTAGAACTGAGCAACCAAGGATCCAAATGAATCAGAGAAAGCAGAGATTCTGAAAACTGAGAAGTAGATATATAAAGTATACTAGAAAGCTGCAGGACCCATTGAACAATTACTAGGTTTTCTCCATTAAGGGTCCCTTCACAAGTACACGATATGCGGCAGATACAAAGCTGCAGATATCAATGTAACTAAATGATAGGACACTGCATCAAATCTGCTGCAGATCCTGTATGTGTGAAGGACCATACATCTAAAATAGTCCTGTGAGGACTACCACTACTACCACTGGGCAATGATTTACACACTGCCTTAAAAGGAGAAGTCCGGCGAAATTTTTTTTATTAAAGTATTATATTGTCCCCCCAGAAGTTATACAAATCACTAACATACACTTATTACAGGAAATGCACATAAAGTGCTTTTTTCCCTGCACTTACTACTGCATCAAGGCTTCATTTCCGGGACAAAATGGTGATGTCACGACCCGACTCCCAGAGCTGTGCGGGCTGTGGCTGCTGGAGAGGATGATGGCAGAGGGATGCTCAGTGTCCCTCCAGTGCCCAGTGTCCCTGTGTCCCCCTGCCTGCATCCTCTCCAGCAGCCACAGCCCGCACAGCTCTGGGAGTCGGGTCGTGACATCACCATTTTGTCCAGGAAGTGACATCACCATGTTATCCAGGAAGTGAAGCTTTGATGCAGTAGTAAGCACAGGAAAAAGCTCTTTATAAGCATTTCCTGTAATAAGTGTATATTGGTGATTTGTATAACTTTTGGAGGACTTCTCCTTTAAAGGATTGGTGTCATGAAGACAATCTCTGTCCATATACACTATCAAGGCATATGAACGTAATAAAGGCAGGTGTCCCTTCAAGTGCACCTCCCTCTGTGGCTTGAAATGTCCTTGTGTTACATGGATAGACGGTCATCTGAATGGCTGCCATGTAATATCAGATTTCAGTAACTGCTGCAATGTCAATGCCTGTCTGTCTGTGGCAAAGCCAGAGGTTCTTTGTAGTGATACAAGACAATTAAGGTGTCCATGCCACTAAAAAAAGGCAAACACGTCAAACATTTTGATTCCTATAAATTGTCTTATTGTGCTATAAGCATCGCACCCACGGATGAAATGTAAAATGGTATTAAAAAAAAGTGGGAATATAAAATAAAACATGGCCACTGCGGTGACAGGATGACACTCCGCACTGCCCCCATTTCTCTTTTAGTGACAAATGAAGCATTTTGCTTACTTTACCGATATTTCACGTTCAAAATGATGCATGCTCTACATTGAAGACAGCAGAGGGGAGAAAAGAAGGACACCGATCATTATATACATTAGAGACAAAACACGTACAAACAGTATTATTCATCTGCTATCAGGAAGATAAAAAAATAAGTGTGTACACTAGTGGGGGGCTTTATTCTTTAAAGGGAAGCTATCTGCTCTATCCAAGTGTCAAGAATGTGGTGCTGATCCGTAGCATAAGTGTCTCCTTCCTCCTCCTCACCCCTACCTACCTTAAATGATTGATGGAATACGAGCTATGGTTATCAGTCACTTAAAGGGGTTATCCAGTGCTACAAAAACATGGCCACTTTTCCCCCTCTCTCCTGTCTCCAGTTCAGGTGTGGTTTGCAATTAAGCTCCATTTACTTCAATGGAACGGAGTTTGAAACCCCACCCAATCTGGAGACAAGAGAGGGGGGGAAAGTGGCCATGTTTTTGTAGCAACGGATAACCCCTTTAAGGCAGGGAGGGGTAGAGGAGAGGCATGTATGCCAAGGTTTGGTACCACCTTCTTGGCACTTGAGCTCTGAGCAAGATCCAGAGCTGCCACTTTCCCTGTAACACTTCCTTCTAATTTTTGCATTAATCCCCTCCCATTATTTCTCACATGTGATAGGCAAAAATAATAGGAAGGGGGGGTTTTGTGAATAATTAATCACATAGAGGCCACTACTCTTCTAAAAGTGCAACTAGGTTATACTCTTCCCACAGAATGAAGAGTATTGGCTCAGACAACAGAAGGGCTGCTCTGCTGCTAGAGTAAAAAGCGTTTCCATCCAGAAAGCCTGCTAAAGATAGTAAACAGCAAGTGAAGCAGGAGGAAAAAGACAATCTCTGAAAGCATTTTAATGCCTGCCTTGCTCTTATTTTGGTGCAAAATACATTTTCTTTATAGGTCTTCATTAAAAAGATCCCATCCACAATCTGAGCTTCTCCCCAGCAGATTGCCTTGGCTCTGCTCCCTTTTCTACAGCCTGTGTGAGCTGTCCTCAAAGGTTTCTCTCCTCCCATCCACAATCTGAGCTGCTCCCCAGCAGATTGCCTTAGGTCTGCTCCCTTCTCTACAGCCTGTGTGAGTTGTCCTTAAAGGTTTCTCTCCTCCTATTCACAATCTGAGCTGGTGTGTCCTTGCTGCTACCTCAACAGCATTGATAGTGTGCATAGTCTGTCTGATGAATTTATCATTCTATGAATAGCAGGTAACTGGTAGGAAATTTAAAAGTTGCTTCTTTTTTTCCAAATTTTTAATTAAAGATTAATAATAAATAGTGCAAAGTTGTCCATGGCCTTTAAGGATTTTATTCAGATAATCTTATAACAGGCTCTGTATATACAGCATTTGAGTCTTCTGTCTGGGGTATACACTCATGATTTATATATATGATGTCAATGCCTTCAATCGGCATAGGTTGCCCAGAAAACATTTTTTTTAACCCTTTAAGGACATGGCCCATTTTCGTTTTTACGTTTTCGGTTTTTCCTCCTTGTGTTTAAAAGGTTATAGCACTTGCATTTTTCCACCTAGAAACCCACATGACCCCTTATTTTTTGCGTCACTAATTGTACTTTGCAATTACAGGCTGAATTTTTGCATAAAGTACACTGCGAAACCAGAAAAAAATTCAAAGTGTGGTGAAATTGAAAAAAAAAACGCATTTCTTTTATTTGGGGGAAATGTGTTTTTACGCCATTCGCCCTGGGGTAAAACTGACTTGTTATGCATGTTCCTCAAGTTGTTACGATTAAAACGATATATAACATGTATAACTTATATTGTATCTGATGGCCTGTAAAAAATTCAAACCGTTGTTAACCAATATACGTTCCTTAAAATCGCTCCATTCCCAGGCTTATAGCGCTTTTATCCTTTGGTCTATGGGGCTGTGCGAGGTGTCATTTTTTGCGCCATGATGTGATCTTTCTATCGGTACCTTGATTGCCCATATACGTCTTTTTGATCGCTTTTTATTACATTTTTTCTGGATTTGATGCGACCAAAAATGCGCAATTTTGCACTTTGGGATTTTTTTGCGCTGACGCCGTTTACCGTACGAGATCAGGAATGTGATTAATTAATAGTTCGGGCGATTACGCACGCGGCGATACCAAACATGTTTATTTATTTATTTATTTGTTTACTTTTATTTAAAACCTGGGAAAATGGGGGTGATTCAGACTTTTATTAGGGGAGGGGGCTTTTTACTATTAACAACACTTTATTTATTTTTTTTACACATATACTAGAAGCCCCCCTGGGGGACTTCTAGTATATACACTTGGATCTCTCATTGAGATCTCTGCAGCATAGATATGCTGCAGAGATCCATGAGATCGGCACTCGTTTGCTTTCGGCTGCTGCAGCCGAAAACGAACGAGTGCCGAGCCGAGGACGGCGCCATCTTGGACGCGTCCCCGGCCGGCATCAGTAACGGAGATCGCTCCTCCGGGACAAGGTCCCGGAGGAGCGATCTCCCCCACTAGACACCAGGGAAACGTTGCCTCCGGTAATCGGAGGCAGCTGTCAACTTTGACAGCTGCCTCCGATTAGCTAATTAGCGGGCACGGCGATCAGACCGTGCCCGCTAATAGCAGTGGTCCCGGGCTACTCGAGGCACCCGGGATCGCGGCACTTCAAAGCGGGGCCGCCGCGCGGCCCCGCTTTGAAGTGCAAGTGCGGACATATGACGTACCGGTACGTCATATGTCCTTAAGAGGTTAAATGTATAGTAAAAAAAAATAAAAAAAACTTAATATATACATATCTAATGTAGGAAGTATTACAGTTCAAGGGGAGGTCTGCCCGGCCAATCAGCGGGGACTAGAGCAGCATAATATTGGTGGTGGTGCTGAAATCAAAATGTGCTATTTCCTGGAATGGTCTGGAAAAAGACATTTCAGACTTTTCTGGGTATCACAACACTAAGATAGTGTTATAACTTTTTTTCCAAATGTGTACAAACTGCACCTAATTTAAGGTTCCTTTTTTTCTGGCCTGTCTGGGAAACACTGGGCCTGTCAGCAGCAGATATATACATATCTATGCCACATGATGTTGTCATGGCTGATTCATTAAATAAGTTCAAGGAAGGCCTAATGGCTCTTGACTCCTTTCAACTTTATTAACTATGTTACTATCTATGCTGGCAGTTTACCTTTATCGCTATCAGTCACACTACACAACAGACGATCAGCCTAGGATCAGGCGGTTTCCGGGTCCCCAGCTGATCGCTGCCATTTTTACAAGGACCGAGTATTGACTGCAGGACGTTTCTAGCAACGCTCCTGACCGATAATCGGGCCGTGTGAAAGGCCCCTTACATTTCCTTCTTTCCATTCAGGAGATCTGCTGGTGGTATTTCATCATTTTATTTAGTATGACACTGGCTGCTAAGGATCCACAGCCTCATTTATAAGGATGGAGGACCCCCGCTATTTAAAAGGGGTTTAACTCTTATGAGGAAAACTGTCTGGTCATCAAAGAAAAAGCCACTTTGTATGTGGAGGTTATTCCTGTGATCTCAGGTTCACTGAAGGCGGTCAACAGTATAAACTATAGTATCTGTTATGGCTGCCATAGACAATTTCAGGTTAGACAAGCTTAGCAAGCGCATGTATAACCACAGGCAAGATCTATACATGTAGGAAGTCATAGCAACCAGGAAGAAAACATTAAATTTTCACATTGCGTAGATACATAACACAATGTACATATAGATAGACAAATATCAATTAGCCGTAACATTAAATCCACTAACAGATTTGTACTGAATATCATGAATTATCTCATTATGATGAGGCCTGTTGCAGGGTTGGGTATACATGTCCATAGGATTATACATACATACATACAAAAGGCATGTATTATGTCATGTACTACCCTTTTAGGCCACGCACTCGCATAGCACAATTTCATTTCGCCTTAAAGGGGTATTCTAGGAAAAATTTACTTTTCATGGGATAGGGGAAAAGTAGGAGATTTTTTTTATTTTTATTTTTTTTTTTTGGGGGGGGGGGGGGGTCCAACCTCTAAACACCCCCGCCAATTTCTGTATTGGGAGTCAGCTCTGTTATGAATAGAGCCACAGCTATGGCGAGGGACCCCTCTATTCATTCCTATGGAGCGAGGGAAAGAGCAGAGTATGCCAGAAAGAGCGATGTACTCTGTTTTTTCCATCGGCTCCATAGGAATGAAAAGAGCCGCGGGTCACACGCCATAGCTGTGGCTTTATTTGTAACAGAGCCGGCTCCCAATATGGAGATGGGCAGGTGTGTTCAGAGGTTGGACCCCCTGGGATCTCCTACTTTTCCCCTATCCTTTGGATAGGGGGAAAGTTAATTTATCCTGGAATACCCTTAAGGGTACGTTCACACTTACCGGATGCGCAGCGTATTTTCTGCTGCAGATCCGCAGCAGATTTAATTTAAATAACTTAACACAGCATCAAATCTGCACCATCAAATCTGCTGCGGATCTGCTGCGGATCTGCTGCGGATCCTGTAGGTGTGAACGCACCTAAAAATATTTCAAGACTTCAGTGTCATTATACAGAGAGCAATGATGAGACAAGACATCTTTTACAAGCAGGGAAGACAACATTCTCCAGGTTTTGTTGGGTAAAGACGCCGCTGAGAATAATGTACAAGCAAAGCCGACAATGTCTGAGCATGATGGTGTAATGGGAGCAGGCAGCACAGTGGATGGACCAGCACCTGCAGCACCTCTACTAGTCACTTATCCAGAATCCATGACAACAGATTACTGGATTTACTCTGCTCTCACACCTAGTATTTTTAGAAAATTGTTGCTGCAATAACATTTTTACACCCCGACCAGTCAGTTGAATGAGCTGCAGTGGGCTTCTTTCCCCATTTTGTGTCTGAGACTTAGATGTCCCCCTAGACTTTCATCGGAAACCTGTCCGTGTCATGTAACACAGAGGGAGGATAGATTGCACAAATCCCATACTTATTCCCGCTAGTTCTAAGGATTTGACAGATAAACTTCACATATCAAAAGGTTTCGGTAAGGACAGGTAGTGCGCTTTAAAGTACATGTGGTAGAGTCCTATGTAGAATATGTCATTGGGATCTGTCAGAGGCAGTAGACATGTGATGGCTTTGTTCACATCAGGTTAGGTGGGTACCATGACAGCTGACAATCCTCCACCTCATCTGGTGTAATGGACCAGACCTGGAGTATGGTTTCCTGCAATGCCTGATGTGACATAAGGATAACCTAAGTGACAATTGTTCCTGCCATATGTCTCTGATCAGTACCAAAGGAAATACAGAATGCTATAGGGAATCCAATCCACTTTATCTGGAGGGAAATCCCCACCAATAATGATCTAAATAGTTTTAGATACTGTATGTCTAAGATCAAGGAAACTCAGTTTTTAATCAAATCCGTTTTTAATCAAATATATTTAAAATAATTTTTCTTTGTGTGTTATTAATATTTATCTAATAAAGAATCATTGATATTTTATAGCGGCTGTATACAATTTTTGGCGTAAGCCAGTGTTTTTGTAGGATTAAGATCAAGGAAACTAGTAGATTGTAAACATCTGTGCGGCTCATCCTTCATGTTCTACATCTATCAGTCCGCCATTATACACAGCATCACATGCCACATCAGGGAAATGCTTCATCCACACAAAAAAACTAACCATACACCAACCTATACAATACACAACATAAAAACTGTTTGTTTGTTGTCCATAGCAACCAACCACAGCTCAACTTTCATTTTACAAGGGTAATGTGAGAAATGAAAGCTGATCTGTGACTGGTTGCTATGGACAACAACGTGAATTTTATAAGTTAGCGTGATACATCTTGCCATATATGCTTAGCTAATAGCAGTGTATGTGATTGCAAAAACCTGGTTGTATGCAAATATTGTGCACCAGAATTTTGGCATGTTTTAAAACACTTTGATCACAAGTATCAACCACGATATGGTGTATGGTGTAACATTTAAAGGGGTTATCCGGAGAGCAGAAAAGGCGATACCTCCTCTGCTTTCCAGGACTCCACTTTCTCCCTCTGACCGTTGCTGATAACTTCTGAGACGAGAGGGGGGCAGCAGCATGTTGTGTGCTGATGAAACCATACCCGTAAACGCAATGTGTGGTATCCCACAAGGGGTGCTACAGTTATATACACCCTTCGCAAAAGTCTGTAGTTTTTGTATTCTTATTATGGTGAAAGTAGTACTAAAAGTTAGCTACTAGATGTTGCTGTATTATGTATGTATATGTGGAATTCATAACAGAGCCACAGAGCCAGGAACTGATCCAGGTGGAGCAAAGTTGCAAGTAGCCTAGGAACTCTGTCTCACAGCGCAGGTGTCAGCAAGGGAACCCTCAGCACTCCGCTCATCCCAGGTAACAAGGTCTGGGGCCTGTGTCACCCATTAGGAAGGTTCAGCTGGGTCTAGTGGGCATAAGATAGTGTGAAGACTAAAGCAAAGGTCAATACACGGGCACAGGTGTTCTTTTCATTCTTCTTCTTCTTCTACAAGTATTCTACCTCATTCTCCAACTTCCCAGCAAAGCACACTACTATATGGATTGAGACTGTCACGGCATCCTTCTTTCTGCTCCTCTACTTCTCGTATTACTCAACACGACTATATCCTACAGATCTGGTCGCTCTCTTATCAAGTGTTTGTCGGAACTTAGTCAAGTGTATCTCCAAGATTTTCTGTATTACCTGCTGCACCTTTACAAGTAGTAAACCAACTGAACTTTTTATTTTAAGAGTCTGTGATTATTCACCACCAACGACACAGTACACACCACAACCTTGGGACATTCTCCCCTTTCTGTGGGTGGCGGGTCCTACTATCCGGGAGGGTCACTATCCCACTCTGGCCATCCGTGACTACATCATCCGTGATTACACAACCCCAAGGGACCCGGTAGTAACCTGGCAGGACACTGACCACAGGGGAAAAGGGTACAGTTGACCTGATAAAATAAAAGCAGGCGAAGAGCAGAAGAGATAGCACCATTTCTGCTCTCTGGATAACCCCTTTAAACAGCTCCTCTCTTGTCCTCAGTTTGGGTGTGGTTTTGCAGCTCCGTTCCATTGAAGTGATTGGAACTGAATTGTAATACTACACACAACCTGAGGACATGGGTGGTGCTGTTTTTGCAAAAAAATTAACTGTTTTCTCTTAAATTCTGGATAACATGCCCCCATGCGTGACACTGCACGTCATCAATGTTATTCTGTGAGTTTTCAAGTAAATGCTTTTTGAAAAGCCACTTTTCAGGTGCTGTGAAAGGACAATTTTGAAAGGAATACAGAGCTGAACCAACACTGTGGCCCGTTCATTATTAGGGTTAGCAGGAGTCTTAAAGCTCAGACCGCCCCTGACCATAGTGGTATAGCCCTACCCACTCTTTAGGGTGCAATACCCCTTTAAGGGATTCTTCTGATTTCATAATGCACTGTTATGGAGACCTATCACCTGGTAATTTGCAACATGTATGTTTAGGCTTGTGAGTGGCTGCTGTCCATGACTACACTTACCAGCAACATGCACTAAATAAATCCCTAACGCTGAAACCGAAACCAGGTTATTTCTACATTGTGTTTTCCTTTTCATTCTTATGTAAAAAATCCTTTATATTATAGATTTCAGCAAATCCAGTTACCAAAAGTGAAGGGTTAATTTTACAGTTGCTATGATGACTCCAGAGAAATGATCTGCAAAGCTTCTTTTATCTAATACACCACAGTTTGCTGGCAGTATAAGGGTTAAAATATCACAGTGCCGGATATTTCAGGTAAGACAATAATGATGCGTTGGTGCAGGAGATCAGGCACTGTAATGTGTGAACACAGAGCGTGCATGAGAGGCCGTAGATGGAGGAGCGTGGAGAAAAGCAGGCAGAGGAGACTTTATATGACAACTTACCATGTAAGTCTTCTTGGAAAGCAAATACAAGCTGTATGCGAGTTAGTAGCGACGTTCCCTTTGTCTGAGCAAATACTCAAACGAGAAGTGGCCTATTAACCACAAGGAACCAGTGCTTCACTATATGAATAATATCAGTGTCTTCTAGTGACCTGCTAGAATAACACTGCCTACTACTCCCCACTAGGAACTCATGCAGTGGTGAACATAGAGAGGCAAGTGTCCAAGCTGGTAGGCTCTTAATTGTGCTTCTAATAATATATAGAGACACTTGCATTCTTAAAGGGATCCAGTCACATTAGAAATGTAGTCAAATAAGCAGGCAGCACATTTGACTATAGGCTGAACAGAGTTATATACGTATTGAGTAGAATTAGATTTTTATTAATTTTAACCATTTGCTCATTCTGAGCTTAGGAGTCCAGTGGGCGGTCCAACCATCGACTGACACCCAGCCTTCTGAGCATCTACTCCGCTCCTCCTGCTTTACAACATGCTGCCTGCTAATTGGACTGCATTTTCAACACAACAGGTTCCCTTTAAGGGGGAAATAAGGAAGACTCTATACAGACCTGCTGTTGAAGGTGGTGTAGGAGATGAGGGCGACGTCAGAGGAGAACTTGTTCCAGAGCCTACAAAGCAGAAATTAAGACATTTGTATGGATGTATATTGTTAGGACTATGTTTGACATGTTTGCTACCACTTTTGTACTTCATTTGCAGTTGTGGCACCTCTTTTATACTGTACCTACCTATTCCCACACCTTTATCTTATTGCTAGCATTGGCCTGCTGCAAATCGTCACACACAGTATGTGTGTGTGTGTGTGTGTGTGTGTGTGTGTGTATATATATATATATATACATACACACACACATACACTGTATATATATATATATATATATATATATATATATATATATATATATATATATATATATATATTTCTGCACTGTGGTGCTGGTTTACTACAGGTGGAGCAGTATTTATTTCTGCATTGTGATGGTGATTTACTACAGGTGGAGCAGTATTTATTTCTGTAGTGTAGTGCTGGTTTACTACAGGTGGAGCAGTATTTATTTCTGCACTGTGGTGCTGGTTTACTACAGGTGGAGCAGTATTTATTTCTGCACTGTGGTGCTGGTTTACTACAGGTGGAGCAGTATTTATTTCTGCACTGTGGTGCTGGTTTACTACAGGTGGTGCAGTATTTATTTTTGCACTGTGGTGCTGGTTTACTAAAAGTGGAGCAGTATTTATTGCTGCACTGTGGTCCTGGAATATTGTGTGCATTACATGGCAGTATTTGGCGCTGTATAGTAGTATGTGTTTATTAATAAGGCCCAGCATCAACATGTATCGCACGATGAAGTGCAGGTACAAAAACCTTGAAAAACCCTGATGTAAATAACTAGCTTTGAACGTACCTGAATTATTTGAGTTGTTGCATTTCATTGACTGCTCTTCTGCAGATTCGCAGTTTGTGCGCTTTGACTTCTGAGGAATTCAAGAAGAAGGTCTATTAAATGAATACTTGCAGTGGAATCATGTTTAACTCAACCACCAGCAATGGATAACACCATGCAATGGTTGGCTCTAGGTGGCACCAACTTCCTAGCAACGTACGTAATCCAGTACAAGACACTGAAGCACTGGCCTTGGATAAAGTTGCACATAAAAACAATGAGAAAGGCCATAAAATAGCTGAAATGCTGCTTTTCTGCTATTAGCCCTGCTATGAAATGAAAAGTGGATAAAATTGTATCAAGTCTAGGCAATACTCTGAGCTAAACAGCCTAAAGTCAAAACTGATAGAGCCTTCTACCAGAGAGTGCGGCAGCTGCTGACGTATCTAGCTCGCAGGGGATTTATACACACATAAGGGAGCAGAGCATTTAGGTTGTACTGTGGTCAAGGACAAGTGTAACCGCTATATAGTGTTACAGGACAGATCTTATTTACCTTCCGTGCCAGAATTTTCCTCTTTTTCTTCTCTTCCTCTGACCCGTGATGTGACTGTGCTCGTGTCAGACGCCTGTGCTGGTAGATCTACACGATATGTACAGGGCTGGGTTACATATCTGGGAGCCATATTAAAGGTATTATAATGCACATGGTAATGGCCCCATATTAGCTTCTATTGTCAGTCATGATAACCTGCTGATAGATTCCCTTCCAGATAATACTTGAATTCATTGTAACCTGGGAACTATACACAAAGAACATACCGATTTCTGCTCCTCCGCGAGCCTCTTCTCCATACATTCTTTGGCTGTTTTCAGGGCTTCTTTTAACTTGGTAGGAATCTACAAGATTAGAAAAAAAAATCCTTAATCTGATTGTTTCCGTAATATTACTTTCTCCTGCTGATGTGTCTAGTCCCCACCTACCACCTACTAAACTAATCCCCCTGCTGCATCCCCCTGTGTAGTGACACAACCCCTATAAGTGTCACCAATGGTGTTGTTCTATACCTCTACCTATAGGTGGCATGCTAGTCTCACTAAACTGCTTTATCAGCAATACGTTTTGCTATAATGTTTGGCCAGCTGTAGCTTAGAACGGGAGGATTCCCATATAAAAGATATAATGGATGAATCTATAGCGTGAAAAAAAATGACTTAGGAATTGGTACAAAAACGTGCTGGAGTACATCGAGACATTTAGGAAGAACAACCATTTTAATCAGGTTGCTATGGCCCACCACAGACAATGGTAGAGATCCCAAGACCTTGAATTTATCTCTGAACAGAGATACCCTGATTCAGAGAAACCAGGGCAGTAGAACTCGCAATAAGTTTTATTCCTAAGTAGCGGAATTTGTTTACTACGAGGAGGCCTTCTACACTAGAGCCCAGTAAATGGTATCTATCTACATGGGTGTATAATAAAAAAGATTTAGTCTAGTTCACGCACAGACCAGTATAAGTACCATACATATCTTGGCTCTGGGCAGGGAGTTATCCACCTCCAACAAGAAAAGCAGGAGATTGTCGGCATAGAGACCAACACGGTCTTCTAGACCAGTATATGGTACAACTTTATAAATGGGGTCTGTTTGCAATGACACTGCAAGAGGCTCCATAGCCAAGATGAAGAGAAGCGGAATGAGGGGACACCCCTGTCTAGTGCCCTGCTCCAGGCTGAAGGAGGGCGACACCAAGACATTAAGGGATGTAGCGGCTTTCGGACAGTGATATAGGAGGCGGATCCATGTGATAAAGTTAGGTCCAAACTTAAATTTACATTAGACCGCTATTAGGAAGGCCCATTCTATAGAATCAAACGCCTTGGCAGCGTCTGCCTGACTCCTCTCTGAAGAGTTATCTGCGCCCGTCTGAGGTACTATGTTCAGGGACAAATCCAGACTGGTCGCGGTGAATAAGAGTAGGGATTATCCTATTGAGGCAGTTGGCCAGAATTTCTGTCAGTAGTTTCTAATCTACGTTGAGAAGAGAGATCGGGCGATATAAATAAGGACAATATTTGCAGAATAAAAGGAGTCAGGGAGAATTTGTTAATAAAAGGACTTCTGATAAGCTTGGAAAAATTGAGGTAATAGTATATCTTGGTATTGAATAAATGCCTCCAGAGGTAGCCCATCGGGGCCAAGTGCTTTTCCTCTCGAGCAGGCGTGTCAAACTCAGGCCCTTCAGCTGTTTAAAAACTACAATTCCCATCACCCCTACTTTTGCCTTAGCACATATATTTCTGTATGGTTACATAACAGATTAACTGTGCAAGGCTCTGATATCTAGAATATATAGCAGGAACTGGGGCAGCTCTAATGAATAGGGCTAGGCTGCAGCTCATGGATAAGAGTGGCGCTATAGGCTTTCAGTATCCACCAACTGGATACAAAAGGCCTATTTTGCCCCCTTAAAGCGACTCTGTACCCACAATCTGACCCCCCCCTAAACCACTTGTACCTTCAGATAGCTGCTTTTAATCCAAGATCTGTCCTGGGGTCCGTTCGGCAGAGGATGCAGTTATTGTCATAAAAACAACTTTTAATCCGGCAGCGCTGTGTCTAAGAGCCGGGGCTTACATTTGTATATGCATTAGGCTGGCACCACCTCTCCGTCCCTCCTCCCCGCCCTCCTTATTATTAGGAATGCTTCAGGCAGATTGCTTCCTATTCCCCACCGGTGTGCATAATGAACATGGGCTGGATCGTTAATACACCTGTGCAAAGCTCAAACAGCAGTAAATGTTTCTGGATCATTGCTAATGATTAGGAGGGTGGGGAGGAAGGACAGAGAGGTGGTGCCAGCCTAATGCATATACAAATGTAAGCCCCGGTCGTTAGACACAGCGCTGCAAGATTAAAAGTTGTTTTTAGAACAATAACTGCATCCCCTGCCGAACGGACCCCAGGACAGATCTTGGATTAAAAGCAGCTACCCAAAGGTTTGGGGGGGGTCAGATTGTGGGTACAGAGTCGCTTTAAAAATAGCACCACTCCTGTCCATGAGTCGTCTCTATTACTACAGCTTAGCCCCATTCCCTTGAGCTGCAGTACCAGACACGTCCTGTACACAAGGGTGGCATCATTTCTGGAAAATAAAGCAGACTCTTGTCCTATACAATACAACCCATTTAAAAAATTAACTGACTAAAATGACTTGTCACCACATACAGTAAATCTACAGTAGCTTTACAGTAGATCTACAAGTCATGGCGAGGTCAGTGATTTTTCTCCAGGATAAGGTCTTTAATGCAATTTTGTCTCTCATCATCCACAAATCTGTAGACAATGGAAACATGTAAAGCCTGTCAGATACAGCCACTACTAGGTAAAGAAAACAGACTGTGGTCAGTGATACATAACCATCTCCAAAGATTACCTTAAACTGAGGTTTTTCAGTATTCATCAGCGCCACATCACTAAATAACCTAAAAGGTAGGGGAAAAAAGATATTTACTCAAGACTGCCTTTCTTAAGTTAAGAACTGGCATCAAGTAAGTTGGTTAATTCATCATACAGAGACTGAAGGGATGGGAATCGGTTTTACTTTGTCAGAAATAGAGCAATTTTTGTCAATATTATTGAGCCAACATTAACTTTATTCCCCCCCCCCCCCCACACACACACACACAGAAGATGTTATGGTACAAATTACTGATGCTTGACTACCCCTTTAAAAAAAAAAATACAGCATCAAGGTGATGAAAAAATACCTGCTCTGAGCCCCTCCACAGCTGCTATTCTGACATCACCCAGTCCCCACTGCTCATTGGTTCATATGATGCATAGACCCCGCATGAACTGTTTGATCAGCCAATCACTGGCCAAGGTGGGTCACTGCTGCAGCCTGTAGTGACTGGCAGTTCATGAGGAGACAACATGTCATAGGAATTAGTGAGTAAAAGCTGTAGAGGATCAGGGCAGATGAGTATAGTTTTTTTTTTTAAAAAATTCCCTCACATGGTTTTCAAACATTTTCTGGGGCTGAACAACCCCTTTAACATAGAGGATGCCTCATTAGTATGAATCATATAAAAGGCTGTCAAGCTTCTCCCGGCAGAGACAAATCATATAATATGGAGACATGATGAGAAGACTCACGGCATCTGAAGGAGCTGGGACACAGAAGGCATGCCGGATTTACAGGCTTCACACGACAGGATGGACTCCAGAACAGACACTGAAATAGAAGTAAAACATTGTAGATTTCCATCATCCTTTAACTATTGCGATCACAATAATCAGTGGGAATCATCATTGAAGCCTGACGCACCTGGCTGCATTACAGCTCCATATAGCCCCCAAGCTAATACAGCCCACAATCTGACCCCTCCAAACCGCTTGTACCTTCAGATAGCTCCTTTTAATCCAAGATCTGTCCTGGGGTCCGCTCGGCAGGTGATTGTCATAAAAAAACTACTTTTAAACTGGTAGCCCTGTGTCAAATTGACGTGGCCTAGAGTGTCTGTGCATTAGGCTGGCACACCCTCTCTGTCCCTCCTCCCCACCCTCCTCATCATTTTTCCTATTTCTCTGCAGTGAAAACTACACAGGTGCCTTAACGATCCAGCCCATGTGCCGGGCTCACACAGCTGAGGAACAGGAGACAATCTACCTAGAGAATTCCAAATGATGAGGAGGGCAGGGAGGAGGGACAGAGAGGGTGTGCCAGCCTAATGCATACACAATCTAAGCCCCGGTAGTTGGGCACGGGGCTCCTAGTTTAAAAGTTGTTTTTTTAGGACAATAACTGCATCACCTGCCGAACAGACCACAGGAAAGATCTTGGATTAAAAGCAGCTATCCGAAGGTACAAGTGGTTTGGGGGGGGGGGGACAAATTGTGGGTACAGAGTCGCTTTAAAGGGGTTTTTTTAGTGAAAATCTGTTTGTTTGTTTGTTTTTTCAGATAAACTGGTTTCAGAAAGTTATATTAGATTTGTAGTTTACTTCTATTTAAAATCTCCAGTCTTCCCATACTTATCAGTTGCTGTATGTCCTGCAGGAAATGTTGCTTTCTTTCCAGTCTGACACAGTGCTCTCTGCTGCCATCTCTGTCTGAGACAGAAACTCTCCAGAGCAGTAGCAAATTCCCATAGAAAACCTCTCCTGCTCTGGACAGTTCCTGTCACAGACAGAGGTGGCAGCAAAGGGCACTGTTTCAGACTGAAAAGAAAACATTTCCTGAAGGACATACAGCAGCTAATAAGTATGGGAAGACTTGAGATTTTTAAATAGAAGTAAATTACAAATCTATATAACTTTCTGAAACCAAAAAAAAAAAAAAAGATTTTTGCTGGACAACCCCTTTAATAGGATTGTCCAGGAGTAGAAAAAAAAACACAGCTACTTTCCAGCAAAAACTGTGTCATAATACACTCACAATAGCTTTTTTTTTTTTTTACAGTATCCTGCGAAGTGTGAGGCATCCTTTTAAAACCACATCCAAACTGAGGACAAGAGTGGCATTGCTTTTAGAACAAAGGGGCCATGTTTTTCTAAGCCTGGATAACCCCTTTAAGGAATCCATACACATGTGATAGCAGTCAGTCAAATGTTTGGGTCACCAAATGATCTCTTCTGATCTCGCCATATACATGTGTATTTCGGCTTGGCCAAACGTAAATGGAGGGAATACCATAGCAGCCATAAGATGATGGAGATGTTATATAACTACAGTGAAGGTTCCCAGCCATCTACTTCTGCTGCCGGAATGGATTTGCTCGGCTGTCACATCAGACACAAAGGATTTGCAGAATCTACAAAGTGTCAGTAAGTAAAAGTCAGAATATCAGAGGACTAATCCATGTCTCACTGTTTGATGTGCTTAGCATCACGTGCCCCTGAGCGAGCTGCAGGGGGGCGACATTACAGTAAGATCATCCAGGGCCGTTTCTGCCATGAGGCGGAATGAGTATTCCGCCTCAGGCGGCAGATTCTGCGCCCCTGCAGGGGGCGGCAGACAGCAGCCCTGCGCCTGCAGCCGCTCACCTGTCCTGCCGCCAACGCTTACCGCTGTCCCGCGCCGTCAGTCAGCAGCTGTCATCGCCCTCCAGCGAGTCGTGAGTGCCCGTGGTCAGCGGGGGCCGCGATGCCCCCGCTGACCCCAGGCACTCACGACTCTCTGGAGGGCGATGACAGCTGCTGTCTGACGGCACTGGAGCGCGGAAAGGAACAGCGGTGGGACGGGACGGCTGCGGCAGGACAGGTGAGCGGCTGCAGGGTCGGGAGACAGCGGTGAGCGGGACGGGGCGGCTGCTGCAGGACAGGTGAGTGGCTGCAGGGCCGGCCCGGGGGGGGGGTGCAGGCGCGGGTGATTCGGTTACGGTTACGGCGGCGGGGGGGGTGGGGGGGGTGTCAGGGGGCGGCCGCCTGAGGTTTGCCTCAGGCGGCAGAAACCCCAGAATCGGCCCTGAGAAGGATATCTATGAATCAGATGCACAGAACAATCATTCTGATACATCATTCTGTTCAGCTTCTTTGTCACTAGTTTGTACTACCCTACTGACAGAGTCTCTTTAAATCCATGAGGGAGAAAAACAGTACAGCAATGTAAGATAGTATACTAAAAACAGAACATAACTAAGAACATTTTTACTGTATGTGGTAGACGTCTGATCTTTATCTTTACTTTGCTTTAAGACAGAACCCCTTCAAGGCCCTTGCACCAGTGTTACAGTGAGTGTCATGTTGCCACACTATGCAGTTTTTCTGGATGGTCAAGTTGGAAGCCTTCTATAGTAGATGGCTAACAACCACAAAGCTCATCTGTCACTGTCTCTGTGTTGTGTAATCCTAGATGAAAAAGCGGACATTTACTGGAGAACAGGAGCAGCACTCAAACCTGGAGCAAACTGTTCCCCCTACTTGCTGACGGTGGCAATGGGTGCAAAGCACACAGTGATGGTGGCCACTGAAGAATGGAGAATGGAACAGTGTAGTGATGTAGTCTATGCTGGCTCCTCTTCTTACTAAATTAGCAGCAATGCAGTGGGGGTGGGCAGTAGGACATACGGGACAATGCTCCGCCCATAACAATAGGACAGATGAAACAGCTCCTGGGATATCACCAATTGTTTTGCAATAACCAGGAAGAGACCGCTAGCTCCCACTTCTACTGGAGTCTCATTGGCCTCTGCTCCTCCTTATCATTACTCCTTCCTGTCCTTAGCCGTATACAGTAAATGCATTCATATTAAAGTACTGGATTAATCAGCTTCTAGGCATGGACAGTACTCACCCACTGACATGGACGGAGCAGGGGGAAACTGATCTACAGGTATAGAATCAGGAGGTCGGCCATATGTCATCTCATATAGTAAGTGGCCAAAGCAGTGCACATCAATACTTTCCAATGTCTGCAAAACAGAGAAATGCATCGAAGATTGTCTGCAACTAAACATGGTTCCCTGATACTTACAAAGGCCCAGAAAATGAGGATTTCTGTAAACTGAGTTATAATGTAAAAAAACTCATGGGCCTCAATATTTGTAAGAGCCTATACTGTATACTATGAGCCATATATACTGGTGACTTCTTTGTGATAAAAGCCATGGATCAGTGACTGATGACCTATCCTGTAGGTAGCTCATCACTCCATTTTGCCCAGAAAACCCCTTTAAAGTGTCACTGTTGGGAGTTTTTTGTTTGTTTGTTTTTGCAGAAATCATTAGTCCAGGCGATTTTAAGAAACGTTGTAATTGGGTTTATTAAGCAAATCTGCCATTATCTGCATTCAAAAAGACTTTCCCCAGGTTCCCCCTTCCCTCCGCTCTCTCATTCACTGCTCATTATCAGGAAATCTCGACTCTTTTACATCAGTTGAGCCCTGTCTGTTCTATGGAGAAGGGAGGAGGGAGGAGGAAGACTAGTCACCAGCAGAGAACAAAGGATTACACAGTGGGAGCTGTGTGAAAGCCGCTATTCAGAGGTCAGATAGGTCAGTGCTGACTTCAGAGGAGATAGCCCAGTGATGTAGCTGTAAATTGACTCTTTGTTGTCCTGTTTTGGTGCCTCATCTCCCTCCACCCCTCCCCTCTCCATAAGAGAACCATGAAGTCAGGGGGAAGAGCTTGAAACTGCTTTTTCATGATAAAAATGCATTTTTGGCTAATAAACCCAATTACAATGTCTCTAAAATCACCTGTACTATTGATTTCTACAAAAAAAATTTAAATGACAGTGGCACTAAGCAGAGACAGTAAGTTTCAGGGTCTAGATGGGACTGTTACATCTGCACACCCACAGCCTATATACAAGGGATTCTTCAGAAAATAAGAACTTACATTGATTTTTCTGAACTGTGTAAAATAAGATCTGTAAAAGGACGGCAATCCAAGTAGGGAATTCTCTAAGTCCATCAGCCGACACGTCTCTCCTTCAAGCATAACATTGGAAGCATGAAGATGGCCATAAGGAAAACCTCGATCATGTAAAAACTTGAGTACCTGGAGGATATAAGGAGACATTTATATACAGCAGAGAAGAAGATTTCATACACCAGTTCTTAAGTATACACATAATCCTCAAAGCTTCAAGTCATTTATCAATGTAACTTCCTTACTGGCAGTAAAATCTGCAATTACTTAGAACCAGAAATCTCCAGTTCCCGCTCCACTACTGACATGCATATTCAATTACGGAGGCTTCTGGATCTCAGGAACACAGGAATGATAAAAGCCTAAACATCTCATTACTTCTTCAAAAAGAAAGTAGCAGCAAAAAAAATCCTGCCTGTCGGGTAGACTAAAGATGGCAGCTAGTTGTCATATTAAAACCGCTATGTAAGCTTTTAAGGTAAACACCCTATTACACAAAGTGATTTATCGGACGTATTTAGCCGATAATCGCTTCATGTAATAAAAAGCAGCTGTCAGCCAACATGCACAATGTCAACTGATGGTTGTCTTTTAAAGGGGTTGTCCAGCAAAAATCTTTTTCTTTCAAATCAACTGATATCAGAAAGTTATAAAGATTTGTAATTTTCTTCTAATAAAAAATCTTAAGTCTTCCCATACTTATTAGCTGCTGTATGTCCAGCAGGAAATGCTGTTTTATTTTCAGTGTGACACAGTGCTCTCTGCCGACATCTCTGGCCGAGACAGGAACTCTGTCTTGGTTTTATATGAATCCCCATAGAAAACCTCTCCTGCTCTGGACAGTTCCTGTCTCGGCCAGAGATGTAGGCAGAGAGCACTGTGTCAGACTGAAAATAAAACAACACTTCCTGCAGGACATATAGAAGTAAATAAGTAATGGAAGACTTTGAGATTTTTTAATAGAAGTAAATTACAAATCTATATAACTTAATGACACCAGTTGATTTGAAAGAAAAAGATTTTAGCTGGACAACCCCTTTAATGTCTTTTTAACATCTTTTAACGTTTTCTTTTACCAATCTGCTACTGTCACTCCGTGCAACAGGAGCAGCAACAGCAGACGGCTGCTATCTCCTATGGGCTCCCCAGACGATCTTTAGATACCCCCACAGCTCCCCGTGGCCCCTTTCCCCTGCATTTAGCCATTCGCTGCCGGTGCTATTACACGGGTAGATAAGGAGCAGAGAAACGAGGAGCAAGCGAGCGCTGACCTGACAGTTTGGTGCTTGCTTGCCCCCTCTGATCCCCCCGTGTAATCTGTTATCTGCCCCTTTAACTCTTCCTATTCCCATACAGCAGTGTTACCTGGCTTCTGTCTCTCTTGTGATGGGCTCAGGCTACTATTGTGTCTCTCCCTGCCACAAGCTGGAGCCCAGTTTAAGATCAGGGTCGCTACAATAAGGAGTAAGTAAACATTGCTGTGACTTATTGATCTGCTAATGGGAATTGGAGACTAGAGAAATTTTTTTGTAAAGTGCAAAGTCCCAACAACTGGGCCGTGTGTACTATGGGGCTGCAGCCATAGTAAATTATGCATTATCTGCAGTTAGTTAGGGGGTGTATGCTAGCTGTTACTTACAGCAAAGGAATGTGTGCGCAACATCAAATATAGGTCAGTTTCTGTATGTTTGATGGTAACGGTTTCATAACCCTTTGTAGTCATATTTATTGTGTTCTGATCAGTGGGGCCCTGATCCCAGGATCAATGACAAGGAACACAATAAATCAGCATGGCTGCTTTCTTATTTACATTGGTTCCACACCTCCTCATTCGGATGTGGCTGTGTCTGGTACTGCAGCTCAATCCCAGTCACTTGATCCTGCAGCTCATTCATTCTGCTAACTGATGGGGGATCCGCTACTCAAACACCCATAATAAAACAGATAGTCGATGCTTTGGATATGCCATCAATTGTAAAGAACCAGAAATCCATACAGAATATACATGCTTTATTGTTTTACACAGAAATTTAGTAGGGGGTTTACAAACCTCCCGTACAACCACAGGCTTGCCGCAAAACAGAAGGATACCTCTAAGATCTGTCTCCCGAACGTCTTGATTTGCTGCAGCTCCAGCCCTTGGATTTTTCTGGGATTACAGTATTTCTTTAGAAAAGGATCTTTCGGCTTGGCCTAGAAGAGAAGGACAATCACCTGACCGAGAACGAAGAGGAGCTAAAAATATACCAGGAAATACAGATCCAGAACAATCCTGATCAGCTGGTGGCGGAGGACTGAGCCGCGGAGCATAAGAATCATTCATAGCAATGGAAAATAGAGCACAAAGTGACAGGCAAGGTCAGTAACTAGCCACAAACCCTGAAAAGGCATAAAACCTGTATGGCTGGAATATCATTCTGCACAACAGCCTGAATGTACAGTATACATTAGTCAGGGTAGATAGCTGAGGAGTCCTAGGAGAACAGTAATGTCTTCCTGTCTGTCCCTAACATCATAAAATTACAGGTCGCAGAGAAAGGTCAAAGGTTTTGAATGGATTGGTTGAGGTCTGGGTGTTCAGACTACCAATGATCTTTTGAAAGAGCCCAGAGAAGCAGCTAACTCCCTGACTTCCTGCAACCGCTGTCGCACTATATGAGACAATCGCCGCTATAAATATAGAGACCATCACCTGCAACAAGATGGTAAAAGCAAGCACGCCAGGGAGTGAAGCGCACAGCCACAAGCTTCTCCCAGCTTGGTCTAATATCGTGTAGATATGAACACCCAGACACAAAAGTTATTTTTTTTCTTATAGGTACAGGGACACTTTAAGGATAACAGAAAAGAATATTAAAACATTTTACACTAATACAATGAGGACAACTCCAGCAGTAACACCTGCAGATAAATGTTTGACACCATGTGGTGGCAGCTATGGCCATGAATTGTATTCCCTTTGCATTAATTCATCAAAAAAGTCTAAATTAATCAATACATAAATTAGTGGGCACCACAAAGGGGTTTATTAATATTTTTTAAATTGCATAAAATTATCCATAGTTATACCTTATCACCCCATAAATCCCCAGCCCGTGGAGAAGAGAGGGAGGGAAAAAAAGAGAAACGGCACCAAGATATCCAACCCACCAACCAATAGGCCAATCACCCCAGACTAAGTTATATGTTTTTAGACCATTTAACCTAACAAAGGGGCATATTACAGGATCTCTCTGCTGTTCTTCTTTGTGCACTTGTCTATAATGAATGCAAAAAAGGGGTCCGTGGAGCCTCAACTGTGAGTCTCAAAACACAGGAATAGCCAGATATCCCTCCAGGAAAGGAAAACCTGTTGCCAAGATGTGCCTTCCAGTAGGGAGAACACCAAACCACCCTGATAGGTAGCCCCTTAAGTCCCACTCGGTTGCGAGGATTGGAACATAAATAGGGGGATTCCAGTTAGACTTTTAAAAGTCTAACTCAGTTGCGAGTAAAGCGACATGAAAAGAGTTTACCAAAGCCAGGCATCCATCCACAGACAGCTGTTTCAGGGTATCTGCCCCTTGTCAGTGTGGAGCAGAATTCTGGCTACCAGGGGCAATGAAGAAGCTTGTAGTAGTAATGTATGACCATGGCATGATGGCTTTTGGCTACATACTTTCTAAGCATTAGTATTTTAAAAAGGAAAACCCTCTTGCATATTGCCCTCTTTTTGGCATATGACCATATCATCAGCCAGAAGAGAGTCACAGCACACGGTGGGTTCTGCGATAGAGGTAGGGAGGGGGGATGCTGTCAAACTGTAGGGCGATCAGCTGCCCTTCCTCCTCTGCAAGAGAAGTTACCTAGATGTGACAAACTTTTTAGTAGGATCAAATAAATGGAAACAGAAAAGCACAGTCCCAGATGTTACCTTGTAGATTAGATCCTTTAGTGTTCCCTTTTCGTTGAACGGCCTGATAACAAGGGCGGAGGACTCGCTGGCTGTGGCAAATGTGACACGGTGGACGTATGGATGCTGCAAAATTAGGATAAAATCTATGGAGTTATCCATTAATCAGGCTCTAGCTTAAAGGGACATTATACTATAACAAACGGCAAGAAACTCAAGTCAACAGATCACAGCGGACACTAAATAAGTGACATATTCAAACGACACATTCACTGGTCAGGCCAGTGTTACATTGTCGCCATTCATGAGCAGTCAGTACACTCACACACAGAGAAGTAAGTCTTTTTTGACCACAAAACATCCAACTCTATTATTTTTTCAGGCGGCATACACCAGTCAGGGTATTAACATTGGTGGATGCCAGCAAAGTGTGAATGCCCGGAGCCATAAACACAAAACTGGTAAATCTTTCCAGAGAATTATGTCATGGAAAGGTACAAGGTCATGTAGTCATTAAGGCCAACGCTCACTATTTATGGCTCCAGACTGACCTAATATGCTCATGATGTAGATCTTTCCAGCCCTGCCTCCCAGACTTAATTAAAGGGACATTAACCTAAAATCTATAGTCAAAGTCCTTAGTTGTTAAAGTCAAATTGGTGGCGGTCTCAGCATCTAGAAGGTAAGTGGGCTGATAAACTTCATATATTTGACATTACAGAGTATGCACACAGCAGGACTGTCTATAGAGTACTGTATGTGCATGCTGTAGTGCCATGTAATGTAATGGAGCCAGGGCCGTATTTACCACTAGGCACCCATGGTCCGGTGCCTAGGGCAGCAGCTTTCAGGGGGCAGCACCAGGGAACAGGGGGAAGAAAAAAAACTTTTTTCTGTTTTATTTTTTTACTCTCCTACCTTCCCTTAAGACTTGCCAGTAAATCTGGTGTGTTTTCAAGGTGGTGGTGGTGTGTTGGGGGTATGCATGTGGCGGAAACCACACTCCCACTTCTTCCCCACTAGTCATGTGCTGTTACCAGGATTGTTGACCATACACCTATTGGCTACCGCATGAGGGTCTGGTATCTGCTGCATGTGGTGACGTACAGTGTGTGAACATAGCCTAAGACTGATCAGATATCAATGTGATGGGGAGTGAAGATGGGGCGTCTTCAGGTTAAGTGCCTAGGGTAGTAGCAGCTGTTAATACGGTTAATCATGTCTCAGGATCACATAGGGAAGCCGCTGATACTTACAGTCCATGATGGCAGCAGTTTTATTGCACACTGAAAGTCCTTATCCTGCAGGTATTTATCAGGACCTAAATCAGCCTAAAGCACAAAAAGAAAAGCACATGTACATTGGTTATTACCGGCTTCTCTCAGTACTGCACACTTTCATGGCTTTCATGGTAAGGGAAGCCCAGGATTAGGGGGGGGGTGGGAAAGGCACAGCTACTTTCTTGTACAAACAGCATCACCACTATCCTCAGGTTGTGTGGGGTATTACAATTCAGCTCCATTTACTTCAATGAAACTGAGCTGCAACACCAGACACAAACAGAGTGGTGCTGTTTCTGGAAGTAAGCGTCCATGCTTTTCACAGCCTGTATCACTCCTTTAAATAAATGCATTAGGCTCCAGGATATAATGCAGGGTCTGTACCTTACTATACTATGGACTATCTAGCTCTGTACTGACTGATAAAGTCCTGCAAACCTACACTTCTAGACACTACCTGTTCTTAATATTTGTTTACCACTGCCCATGCTTTTTTTTTTTTTTTGCTATGGCCTACACAAAGTACAATCACAATTTACATTTAAGCAGCAATATTCTATTAAACTTCTTGAGTGGCTTTGCTAGGAGTGGTAATGGTACAGCTTATTGGTGCCACCAAATGTGAACATAGTCTAATGCAACCAAAAAAAAAGAATTAATAAGGGACATGGAGACATCCACTTATATCAGAAACAGGGCTCTGGGTTTGCTATAGAAGATGCTGTATAGATCACTGATCTAGCACACTAGAGATGAGTGAACCTTGAGCCTGAGCATTCGGCATTTGACTGGCTGCCTGGAGACATTGGATCCAGCCCTAGGCCATAGGCTGTATCGATGTCTTCCTGGCAGCCCTGGGGCTGCATCCGACTTCTCCAGGCAGCGAAAGTCAAATGCCAGACACTCAGGCTTGAGGTTAGCTCATCTTTTTTGCACACATATAACAAGTCTATATCACTGTCACTACTAGCAGCTTCCAATAAACTGCACAGTACATGATGCACACGACAGACATCTTTACCCAGCTTAAGACAAGGGGGTCTTTGGGTTGATTTTTACACTTCATTAGGAAATATCTTTTCCGCAGTCTCCAACCTGGAGAAGAGAAATAGAAGACATGTGACAACGCATTCACCAAAGAGACTCCAAGTCACTGATAATAAACCAGGTCACTCCTCCTAACTCACCTATGTCCTTCAGGGGTTCAACCACTTCAAATTTGGGCTCTGATCGAAAGAACATTGAAACCTGCTGCAAGGCAATTTCTGCAAGAGAAGAAGTGTGAGGGATGAATGACATTCAGGAGAGCGACCGGGCTCATCTAACACACTACAAAACTATCTATTCTGCTTTGAACTGGAATATTAGCCTTTTTTTACATGTTTATTGCCTACATTTACCATACCGTCCGGGAACAGCACATGATGGTTGCGAGTACTGGAACATAAATAGGGAAATATCAGGGTGGCCCCTTTTGCGTCGAAGTCTTACTCTGTGGCGAGTATTGTGGCGAGTAAGAGCTTGCCAAGGCAGGCATCCATCCACAGATGGCCGTTTCGGGGTAGTTGCCCCTCGTCAGTGTGGAGTAGGATTCTGGCTAATGGTCAATTAAAAATAGACCAACAAAACACAGCAATCGCTGAGCTCAGGGAGATCAGCGGAAAAAAAAAATCTAATAGAGTACTCACTGAAGAGTCTCCACTGATACATTGCAGTACAGGACATGTAGTATCCCACTATACTGTAGAGAGGAGATACTAGACACACACAGCAGTACAGGACATGTAGTATCACACTATACTGTAGAGAGGAGATACTAGACAGACACAGCAGTACAGGACATGTAGTATTACACTGTACTGTAGAGAGGAGATACCAGACAGACACAGCAGTACAGGACATGTAGTATCACACTGTACTGTAGGGAGGAGATACTAGACAGACACAGCAGTACAGGACATGTAGTATCACACTATACTGTAGAGAGGAGATACTAGACAGACACAGCAGTACAGGACATGTAGTATCACACTATACTGTAGAGAGGAGATACTAGACAGACACAGCAATACAGGACATGTAGTATCATGCTGTACTGTAGAGAGGAGATACTAGACAGACACAGCAGTACAGGACATGTAGTATCACACTATACTGTAGAGAGGAGATAGTAGACACACAGCAGTACAGGACATGTAGTATCACACTATACTGTAGAGAGGAGATACTAGACAGACACAGCAGTACAGGACATGTAGTATCACACTATACTGTAAAGAGGAAATACTAGACAGTGCATGCATTACACTAATAATGGGGTTTTACCAGTAACATGGCCACTTCTATTGGTTTATTGTCTAGTTATTCACATTTGCCACTGATACATATAAATTGTTTAGTAAAACACAACTTTTGCCACCAGGCTACTCTATGGACTTATTTGGCAAATGATAACTGACTGTTAATAAAGAAAACAAGAGATTTCAGCCTGGAAGCGAGACTGTGTACAGACCGGAGGCAGCTGCATCATCTGTTTTTTTCCCCTTAGTATTCCCATAGCGCTGTGCAATGGAGCAGATCTGCCCTGAATAGAGGGAGCAGCTGATATCCAGGTGATCTCAGACACCAACAGCAAACAAGAACCTCCATTCACTGTGCTTACGTACAATATGTTTATATGAATGGAGTATTCATAGTGTTACATATAATATAAAACTATGTGCCAATGTAAGAAGACAAGAATAAAGAGACATGGCACATGGCAAGCGTCACCCACCTGCATCACAGCTAATAAAAGTGCACTTGGTTGTGCTGTAACAACAAGTTACAACCCCATAGTCTAGAAATCCAGCAGGTTTGGATTTTTGGTGACAGTCAGGTCGCGGTAACCTGCATGCTGCAACATGACCACATGACTTAATACCTATGATGCCGGCAGACGACGCTTAGATCTTTGGCTATGCAACTGGGATAGTAGCGGTGTAACCTTAGGGCTCTATTCCACCGGACGATTATCGTTTTAGATTATCGTTAAATCGTTCGAATCTAAACGATAATCGTTCGGTTGAAATGCAGTTAACAATTAACGACCGAACGAGAAATCGTTGATTGCTTTATAAGACCTGGACCTATTTTTATCTTTGCACGTTCGCAAAACGTTCGCAAATCGTTCGCATTGAATAAAACATTGTTTGGTCGTTCGCAATAGATGCGAACGTAATAGCGATTACGATCATAAGTAACGATTATCGCAATAGCAATTACGATCATAAGTAACGATTATCATTCCATGGAAATGAGTGAACGTTTTCAGGTCTTTCGCAATAGAGGTCGTTTGAGATCGTTAATCGTTAACGATTATGCAAACGATAATCGTCCGGTGGAATAGGGCCCTTAGCCTTATATAAAATCACATCATACTGCTGCCAGTAGTCCTGGCAATTCAGGCTTAGCTGATTGTTAAGCAACATGAATCACCAGGAGCCCCTCCTACTCCTAAAGCGTACCTGTGACCTTAAAAAAATGCTTGACATTTTTTGATAGGTCGGGGCCCATGACCTGTATAAAGCCAGATGAACTGCAACCTTGTGCTTTTATATTGTTGGGGCAAGTCCACAGTGATTATTAACATACATATATATTTAAAGGGGTATTCCTATAGTTAGAATATATATCATCCCAAGGAGAAAGCAGCATAGTGTCTGTAATTCTATAATACTCTCGGGCGCACAGTGTTGCAATTTTAACAATATACTGTGGAAAAAAAAAATACATATACATACGTACATAGACAATGCACATACCAGTGTAATTTGCGGAATAGTTGCTGGGGTCAAGGAATTTCTTGACTGGTTCGTAGCTGCTAAGGATATGATTGGAGGTGATGTAGTTCAGGTAATTCTGAAGTCCCTTCTGTCTCTCAGCAATGAATTCCCTATCCATGTTCCCTATCAGTTTCTTGGGAGGCAGAGGTAGACTTAAACCTGAGATCTATAAAGATAAATCAGAGTAAGCAAAATCATAGTTCATGGGCCATAAACACGTAACCTAGAAAACAAACATATAAAGTTGTGCAACAAGATTAGTCTGGATCACTGTGTACTGTTGGTTGCTGAGATATGATCAGGTATAACACTGGATTATTCTCGGTGTTTGATCACAATAGGTTGGCAGGTTCTTTTACAGTCAGTCAGCTGGTACATGGTGTAATATGAGCAGGGAGGGGAAGGTGAACAGAGGCATAGGCACATATACAACTCTACATTATGGCCGAGCAAAACAAAACATCCACAGGATAGGCCATCAACCAGTGATCGATGGGGAGCAAACACCTGGCACTCCTGCCCATCAGCTGTTCAGTGTGTGTATAATACAGTGAACAGGGTCAGAAGCAGTTGGCTCTGTTCACTATGTAGTAGCGGCAACATGTAACTGCAGCTCAGCTACTATTTACTTGAATGGGAGCTGAGCTGCAGTTACTCAGCCCTACCACCACACAGTGAACAGAGCCAACTGCTTCCAAACCCATTCACTGTATGGTACACACACTGAACAGCTGATCAGAAGCGATCAATGTAGGCTTATCTTGTAGGTCGTCAATCAGTTCTGCTAAAAAATACAAAAACAAAACCATTAAAGGGATATTCTACTCAACCATAACTTGATAACTGATATGTTGCTGCCCATGAGGAGACTAACAATTTATTCCATACTTGTTATTATCTATTCAGTCTCCTTCCCCCAGTTCTCAGCTTTTGCTTTCTGCTGAAAACACAGAAATCTATGTGTGGACTTTCTCTCCGTCTCCCCATCCACAAGAAATATTATGTATGGTGCAGACCACATTGTGTAACATTCTCTACGTCTCCCCCTCCTCCCGTCTGAGACAGCTGATGTAAACAAGTCCCTGACTGGCTTTATCTGCAACATCGTAGCTTCTTTGTGATGCCAGGAAGATTAATCACAATGAGTTCATCAGCAACTTGATATCAAAATAACGCCCAGCATTACAAAGAATCTACAATGTTGCAGATAAAGCCTACCAGGGACTTGTTTACAGCTGTCTCAGAAGGGAAGGGGGAGGAGGCAGAGAGAGAGAGAAAAAAGCTCACATACAGATTGTTGTGTTTTCTGAAGTAAACAACAGCTGAGAACTGGGGGAAGGAGACTGAATAGATAATAACAAATATGGAAGGAATTGTTAGTCTCACCATGGACAGCAACTTATCAAAAGTTATGTTTAAATGCAATACCCCTTTAATTAGGGACACCAGGATCCGCCATAATGACTCCTAGTTGAGGCAGGATGATGACAGGATCCCTTTAAGTGCATTTCACGCTCTCACTAAGGCTTTTAATAAGGAAGACGAATCCTACAACACAGCCGCTTTCATAAAAGGTGCCAAGAGAGTTTTAAAGATTTATCCACATCTGATTTCAGAGTCACAACGTAATGATAAAACTAGAACGCTGGGAATAAAGAGTCTTTTGATCAGGGAAGGAATAAAGCGCGTGGAGCGACGTTATTTCATACACATAACAAATGAGTGTTTGATTTTATTAGCATCTGATCTGATGCCGCAGCCCTGTGACTGATACACAACAGCCGTTCCAGGCTTCAAGTCACCCCAAAAAAAAACTAGCAGAGCAGACACGAGATGAAAGCGCTGTAATGAGCGTCAGTGCGAGCGGCTTCCAGAGGAGCTAGGGAGAGGCGTCTGCAGGCCGGGGGATAAGATTGCAGGGACAAACCTTAAAATAAACCGGACTGTCTGACACAAAAACAATATGTTCTCTACCAGCCTGATTCTGTAACCTGAACCTGTAGCCCGCTCACACGTCCACCTTTCATGCATTTGCGCTCTATTTCCTAACCATCTGTCAAGAAAATCCAATTTGCGCACATTAAGTGGAGAAAAGCCTGGGCGCTATAATGAAAAGGATATGAAGCATGGGCGGCCGGGACTACGTGCTACATGTGAGAAATGGAAGTGATTAGTTCTGACAAGTGACTGAAAATCCAATTACACCTGGAACGAGGCACATTAGAAAGTGAAAAATAGCGATAAATGAGACGGAGGGCTGCGGAGGCAGAACAAGGGGCACGAGCGCTTCTTTCTCAGGTGTGTCACCTTCATACGGCTCTGAACGGAATCCAGTGCAGTGTCTGCTCGGGTCATAGGGGGGTAATTTGTGTGAACTGCTAGATGGATAGAAAATGTATATATAGAGGAGGACTCCTGTAAAGCCTCCAGCAGTCCATGCTAGGAGTAGTAGTTCTGCAACAGCTGGAGGGCTAGAAGTGCTCTTAAGTGATGTATAAGGTTCACTAAAAGCAAATAAAATTAAGCTTAAAAGGAGTAGTTCACCCCCCCCCAAAAAAAAAAAATGTGTTAAAAACAGAAAGTAACAGATTTCTAATTTACTTCTATTAAAATATCTCAAGTCCTACAGTACTTATAAGCTGCTGTACGTCCTGCAGGGAGTGGTGTATTCTTTCCAGTCTGGAGAACAGTAGAGTTTTTTTTATGGCGATTTGCTACTGCCTTGGACAGTTCCTGATATGGACATGGGTGGCAGCAGAGAGCACTGTGTTCGACTGGAGAGTAAACACCACTTTCTGCAGGGTGTACAGCAGCTGATAAGTACTGGAAGATACTTATCAGCTTTAATAGAAGTCAATAAAAAATCTGGCACTTTATGGAAGCAGTTGATTTGAAAAAAGAAAAAAAAAAATGGTGAACAACCCCTTTAAATTACACTGTTAAAGCAACTCTGTACCCACAATCTGATCCCCCAAACCACTTGTACCTTCAGATAGCTGCTTTTAATCCAAGATCTGTCCTGGGGTCGGGTTGGCAGGTGATGCAGTTATTGTCCTTAAAAACAACTTTTAAACTTGCAGCCCTGTGCCAAAATGGGAGTATCTGCACCCTAACTTTGCACCACCCTTCCTCCCCACCCTCTTGATCATTAGAATTGCCACTGGAACATTTTCTCCATGCTGAACATTAAACAGGTCCTTAATGATCCAGCCCATGTGCCGGGCTGACACAGGTGCGGAATAGGAGGCAATCTGATTGGAGCATTCCTAATGATGAGGAGGGTGGGGAGGAGGGACGGAGGGATGGTGCAAAGTTAGGGCACAGATACTCCCTTTGGGCAAGGGGCTGCAAGTTTAAAAGTTGTTTTTAGGACAATAACTGCATCACCTGCCGAACGGACCGCAGGACAGATCTTGGATTAAAAGCAGCTATCTGAAGGTACAAGTGGTTTGGGGGGGTCAGATTGTGGGTACAGAGTCACTTTAATATAATATTAAGAGTAGCAGCCATGATAAGTCACCTATGTCCATATAATCTGCCTAGTTATGTGGTGCTGTCCACATTTATTGATTGACATGACATGAATTAATAGGTAGGACAATATATGAAAAAAAAAACTTTAAACACATGAGTCTGGGTGTCCCCAACTGATTGCTTCTATAGTAAATCTATGGGCATAGCAACCGAAGCAATGGAGCCTGACTCTTTTGTCATACACAGAGTGGGGAGAGGACGCGGTGCAGTGTGCTCTTCTCTACGCTCGTTCTCCTCATCAGTACCAAAACTTTTCATATGTCTCTATGACATGTCAAATGTTTTTACAAACAGTTTAAACCTCAATCTATTGAGAGCCGCACTGTTTCTATGACATACAGCGTTATACCTATTAATTCGGCCTTTGTTAATATATATAAGATTTAGAGTTCAGCAAATCTACAGTAACATTTGCCAAACCCGAATCTAATGACTCTGCCATTGATTTAGTCCCGTTAAAGTGGCTCTGCTTGGATTCCTGAGAGAAGTCTGTATGATACAGTCCAGAGATTTATTCCAGATTTCTCCAGGGAATCACAACACTTGGATAACAGAACAAGACTTTTACAAGACAAAAAGTCGACAACCTATTCATTAGGGGGCCAAATTAGCAGATTTGCTGATTCCAATGCATAATACTAGAAGAAGCCCCTCTAAAGCAGCAGGAGGCGTACTTTACCTGCAGGCTGTTGTTGAGCATGTCAAAGTCACTGTATCTTCTAACTATCTGCAAGACATTACACAAATCAGACATGAAACTGCAATATACCAACATATCCTCATACATTATTAATGTTAGCTGGACGGGAATCAGCACAGTGTTCCTGGTACTGTGTAAGGTCTATGGTACCAATATGTCTTGTAAAAAGCAAAGAGTCATGGTGCGTTTACACAGAGAGAAGTATCTGACAGATTTTTGAAGCCAAAGCCAGGAACAGACCATAAACAGGGAACAAGCCATAAAGGAAAGACTGAGATTTCTCCTTTTTTCAAATCCATTTCTGGCATTGGCTTAAAAAAATCTGTCAGATAAATCGGTCTGTGTAAACGCACCATCAGACTGTAGCATTACTAAGAGCAGCTGGTGACGTGGCGGCTCAGTGGGTAACACTGTGTTGAGGTCTGGGGTTAGATCCTAACCAAAGACATCATGTGTACGGACTCTGCATGTTCTCTCCATATCTGACTGTGTTTCCTACCACACCCCAAAACATGCTGGTATATAATTGACACTACTGTGGGTGATGTGAGTACAGACAATTCCTATACAGCGCTGTGGCATATGTAGGCACTATATAAGCAATACATTTGAACACATAAATAGCTGCTAACTGTAAAGTTTATCAGTGACTGTGCCCAAAAATTCCAGCTCAGTCCTATTCACTTCAATGGCACATCCAGGGCCGCTTCTGCCATGAGGCAGAATGAGTATTCTGCCTCAGGCAGCAGATTTTGTGGACCTGGAGGGGGCGGCATAATCTTTCCTGCCGCTTTCATATTAGTTAAGGCAGCAGAAAACCTGTCATCGGCCCTGAACACATCCAATAATCTGTGCCTGGTAAACAGAGAGGGAACCCTGATGATACTCACAGTAGCCCCTTCAATCAGTTGATTGGCGAGGTGATGAGACATGGACTCCCTAAGAATTGAGACTAGTGTCCTAAGAAGTAGCCTTTTTTTTTTTTTAAAGCACTGGGAAAACTGTCTGCCTGAATCAGTGTAGATGCTGCTGGGATCACAGGACTTTATTAGCTAGTAAGTTCCCACAACTGGTGCACTGGTACAGTTTACTATTTTCTGTTTGGCTAAAATATTACCATTAATTTAAGGCTTTATGGTGGGTTCACACTACGGAATTCTCGCGGATAAACCCCGAGGAATTCCGTCGGCTGTCCACGCGCCTTTTCGCCGGCTCCATAGACACCATTCTATGGGCCGGCGTATTGCGCTATCCGCCGAAAGAAATGAAATGTCACTTCTTTTGGCGGATAGGAATACGCCGGCCCATAGAATGGTGTCTATGGAGGCGGCCGAAAGGCGCGCGGACATCCGACGGAATTCCGCGGATATTATCTGCAAAAATTCCTCAGTATGAACCCACCCTTAGGGTGCGTTCACACCTACAGGATCCGCAGCAGATCTGCAGCAGATTTGATGGTGCAGATTTGATGCTGTGTTCAGTTATTTAAATGAAATCTGCTGCGGATCCGGTAAGTGTGAACGTACCCTTATGGTACGTTCACACCTACAGGATCTGCAGCTGATTTTCTGCAGCAGATTTCATTTAAGTAGCTGAACACAGCATCAAATCTGCTTCAGATCTGCTGCAGATATTGTAGGTGTGAACGCAGCCTTAGGGAGGAAAGGACATGCGAGATAGCTCAATACTTTAGTGACACATATTAACTCTCTCAAGGAGGAAGTAAAGGTCTAAAGAAATTCAAGATTTCTTGTAACCAAATTGAAATGAATAGAGACTGTAGTGTGCAGATGTGGGCAGCTAACAGAGAATAAACTTGCAATTTAAAGGGGTTATTCAGGACTGGAAAAAGCAAAGCTACTTTCTTGCAAAAACAGCACCCCCTTGTCCTCAGGTTGTGTGTGGTATTACGAAAAAGTAACTATTACATTGATGAAATGTAATACAGTAGCCACTAAGATCCTGGTACATTCTGTTCGGCATTGACATAATAGCATCCCACAGTCGCTGAAGATTTGCTGTCTGCACGTTCATGCTGTGAATATAATTGCCGGCCATACTAACAATGTAAGTGCCTATTCACCACCTCCTGGATACACAATGTTCTATCGGAGTTAATATTTATGGTCTTCTGTTGTTCAGCTGCAATAACTCTGTGACTATGAGACGTGTTTGCAATGTACAAGATACGACTGACGCAAGTAAATAAATAAATGCATTACCTGCCAGCTGTTCTCCATGGATATGCCTCGCTGGACACGTATGATGTATTCCTGTAGAACAAAAGAGCAGAGCTGAGTAATGCACTGTATTACCTGCAAGCAGCATTGTCCTGAGGAGAGCCCGAGCCGAAATTACACCAGGGAACAAGTGTATAATGGGAATAGAGAAGAGGAATGAGAGGTCGGACAGATAGTGATGGCTGCTCCTGTCCAAAGGATGACAGTCCTATGCAAACATCTGTTTACTAAATGGGCCATTGTAACATTATATATTTAACTATTTGCGCACCCATATGAATTTGTCTACAGATTACCTTTAAATAGTCGCTGTTATTTCAAATAACCTCCCTCCATAAAATAGCCTAGGTGATTCCCGATAAATTTATATATTATTTAATCTACAAAAAGTTTACTGCAGAAAAAAAGTCACTAGGTGTTTGACTTCCCTGCAATATGTTGTGCACTTAAAGGGGTAGTGCGGCGCTAAAAAATTATTCACAGAATAACACACATTACAAAGTTATACAACTTTGTAATGTATGCTATGTCTGTGAATCGCCCCCTTCCCATGTCCCAAAGGATGCTGAAAACGCAGTGTGAACCTAGCCTCAGCGGTGACGCGGCGGAGGGGGGGGGGGGGCGGTGGCAGGGATTCGGCCGTTCGTCCGAATATGACGTTTGGCACAAAATGGCGGACGGCCCTCGACACGGATCAGGTAATGTATAATGCAGCACACACTTCCGGGTACACGGGAAGGGGGCGATTCACAGACATAACATACATTACAAAGTTGTATAACTTTGTAATGTGTGTTATTCTGTGAATAATTTTTTAGCGCCGCACTACCCCTTTAAAGGTCAGTTAATCTCTGCTAACAGAGAGACCAGGATGAAACACAGGAAGGTCGGGCTAGTAACCTGCAACCTTTGAGAGCCTGTCCGCCTCCTCCTCTTATCTTAGCACCTTTTGGGGCTAAGTTTAACCCCTACCTGGCTGTGCTGCTGCAATTCCTTTCAATGCTTACACAGTACCTTGCAAAGCCAGTGCATCAGTAACTCCCCACTTTCTCTATATGTCATTTATAGCAGTGTATGGCAGATAATCCTCAACATAGTGCAGGCCGTTAAGACCACTGCAACTTCATTAGCACAATGTCATGGCATAGAAGTACCTAACCTGCTGATATGTCCTTATAGTGCACATGGCACAGAGGATCAAGGTAAGTTTCTTACCTACATGCTTTGCCCTGTTTTTAGAAAATTACCAATTTAAACCATCTGCTAATGAGGCATTTTGTTGCACTGGGGGCGGGGACACCACTCCCAGTGCACCAATCCGTCATTGGCCTGTCCCCCGGCCAGAATGCTCTGCTGATATACATTAAAAGGGGTGCATCAGAGCACTAAGGGCTTTAGCCCTGCCCCCAGTGCGACAAAACAAATCATTAGATTATACTGCTTACATCCCAAAAATGGCACCGATGGTTAAGGCAAGAAACTTACTTTCAATCTCAGCGCCCTGTGTGCTATATGGGCATATCAGAAGGTTAGATGCTTTTAACCTGCTTAGAGTTTCCCTTTAAGGACTAGATGCTGGGTTGTGATTGGCCAGATAAGTCAGGGAAAGTACTACTGACAAACAGCCTGCCTCTGGTCCTATACCCTGAAACAGAGAGAATGAGAAGCAGCTGTTCACCATGTTGGAAATTCTTGGGGGTTTAAGTACAGAGGACAGGAACCAAAAATCACCTTGTCTCTGTCACCACTCTGAAGGGTTAATCTAACAAAATCATGCAGATTTTTAAAAATCTCTGAAAATAACAGGAACACTTTAAAATGTTATTGGTCTTGTGATTGCTTCAAAAACTGTGCCACGCCTGTGCGAAGGATGTGTGCAGTACTGCAGCTCAGTCCCATCAGTAAAATGCTGCAACCCATGCACAGGTGTGACCCCATTTCTGTAGAACAGAGGTCCTGCTTTTCTAACCTTGGGTAACCCCCTTTAAAGTGGTTAAACCAGGATCTGGAAAAGGGTCTGTTGTTTCTTCCTTCTGTCTGTCCCAATACTGCTGCTCAGCATTGTGCAATATCAAAGAAAGTCCAAAGACAATAATGGTGCTGTTTCTGGAAACCCCCTTAAATCTGTCTATGCAGCTCGTCATTAGACCTGCTATGTTGATGTCCCCCCATAAACATACACTGCCGCACAGCACAGGGCCACACGCATAATGTGCTCTGGGTCACCGAGAGCAAAGCGGCTCAATCTGGATGTTCCACTTGGAGTTCTCAGATGCTTATAACACACAACATTCTTAAGCTGAAAAAACAAGTTCACTGGATTCCGGCATGTAAATCTTGTAAGAATGCAAAAAGCAGCCGCAGTGTTTTCATAAACTAAACAGAGGACGTCTAAGCACAATACAAACATCACAGCTGTAATGGGGAAACTAGATGACAGCATTCACCGAGTACAAGATGTTTGGGCCTACTGAGCTGTGCTATGGCAGGGATACAGGAAGGGACGGAGAATTGTTTTTAGAGGTTTTGCATATTATAAATGTTTAATGATACAGAGAGGAAAAAAACACTCGAAAAGGGCTCTATATAAACAATGCTACAATGTTACAATGTGTGATCCAGAATATGCTGGGCTACAATTCTAAACTAAAGAATTACAGGTATGTGTGTCTAACTCGTGGGGTAGGGTTATCTATGAATATGAAACAGATATAAGAGAGCCTTAAAGGGGTTCTCTGATTCCTTAGAGGGAAACAAAATAAAAATAGCACCTCTTTAAAAAGGAAACAAACATCTAACCTCCTATGATCCTATAGTCCAAGAGGAGCTGAGGATGAAGGTAAGATTTTTTTTTTTTTACCTTAATCTTTGGCACCATTTTCAGAATATCTGTAGCTTATTTCATATGCTAATGATCTGTTTTGGTGCACCGAGGACTGGATTGCACCAATCTGCCCTGGCCTCTCCTAATGAATATTGGGGCAGCGCTATGCTCTGTTAATATTGGCTAAAAGGGACGGGCAGGATCAGTGCACAATGACGAGTAGCCCTGTCCCCAGTGCACCAAAACGCCCCATTAGTATAGGAAATAACCTACAAATATCCCGAAAATTGGAAGGAATTAGAAAACCCTTTTATTTCAATTGGCACTGTGTAATACTCTATATCTCCTGAGGTGGCGCTGTGTAATACTATATATCTCCTGAGGTGGCGCTGGAGGAAAACACTCACTGCCAGATTCCCCAACAAGCAAAAATATTGTCCAAAAACAGGGAACCCACTGGAAGAAACCATTGTGGTTAATATATTGTTCCCTGTTTCTTCGATGGAAATAAGTTCCCCTACATTGGTAAAAAAAATTCTGCAAAATCCCCACATGTAAACATTCCCTAATATTAAAGGGGTTTTCCACATTAAAACCATTCTTAAAGAGTCCCCTGACAATATGCTGATCACAATGTGTTTCTCCTGCTGGGAACCCCAGTGATCAGCTGTAATATGTTGGAAAACATAGTAACAAAGGTTTGGTTTCTCTACAGCACCCCCACAGGCAACATTAGGGATAACACAGTGCCCATTTAGATCAGTGAGTTGTCAGTAAAATGCAGGACAGGATAGGTCCTCCAGAGTCAGGGAAACTCTTTGTACCCTAGAAGATATGAGGGCTCTCCTCTATAAACAATGTTCTTCGCTGCTGGAACACACACAGGACACTTACTTTCCTGACGAAAGGGAGATGAAATCCCATATGAAAGCAATACAAGGTATAGAATGCTACTATACTTCCCATAGATATATAAACTGCCTAAAAACTTTTAGACTGTATATCCTTATATCCCAATCACTATAAAGAAGCTAAAGCCGGCACGGCTCATCTGGTCTTTGTCCTCTCAGGGTTATATGTACCACAGATTGTGAAATCCTGGAGCAGGGAATATGCAGGAAACGCAGGATTCTGCTGAATCAGGTAGAGAGAGAAAACTGGAAACATAGGAAGAGAACGACAGGCTACAGAAACTGTACAGACTGCAATTATTGAATCTTACAAAATAGGAAAAGTGCATTGTGACAAGGCAGGAAACCTGTGATGACTTATTAAGAAGAACGACATTGACAAATTCCTAGTATTTCCTATGCGGCTTGGGCAACCAGCATGTTTGTCGGGAATAGAAAATGTGAAGCTTGTAAGATTTCTCAATTGGGCGAAAAAGAAAGGAAGCGTTGCAGAGTATAGTACAGATATAACACAGGGAGATACAAGTATAAACGACTATAGAGGAGGGGTCGCCATCACATGACCACTAAAAGAGAACCTCAAAGAGGAGAATGATGCTTTCCATTGAAAAGATTGTCCCCAGAACATTTATCACCTGTCTATAGGGTGATTAGTGTATAATCGCTGGGACCACCACTGACTACAAGAATGGGGGGTCCTAAGTCCCCCATCATGGAGTAAAAGGTCACACATATAGAACAGCTCTATCTACAGATCTATGTTCGCCAGACAACCCCTCTAAATGGATATTCCCTAAGGTGTCTTTATAGTTAGAATATGATCAATGGAAATCTAACATCTCGAAACCGGTAAATGAAAGGACGGAACCCTCAACACTTCTATATCACAGCAATGTTACTGGATACCCAGTGTTCAATAAGCCGTAACATAGCCTAATACCAGTGAGTTAGGCTGTTTAAAGGCCCCAATGTTTATTACATATCTGTCAGGCAAACCCAATGGGTGCTCAGGCTCTATCTGGGTATCATATTCGTAATTCTGGGGTAGTGATATCTGACAGCCGTAAAATAAGTCACCAGTGCAACCGGGAGGTAGGGAAAGCTAATTGCATGCTGGGCTGTATTGCTAGAGGGATTACCAGTAGGAAGAGGGAGATTGTGATCCCACTGTATAGAGGTATAACCAGTAGGAAGAGGGAGATTGTGATCCCACTGTATAGAGGTATAACCAGTAGGAAGAGGGAGATTGTGATCCCACTGTATAGCTAGAGGTATAACCAGTAGGAAGAGGGAGATTGTGATCCCGCTGTATAGCTAGAGGTATAACCAGTAGGAACAGGGAGATTGTGACCCTGCTGTATAGCTAGAGGTATAACCTGTACTAAGAGGGAGATTGTGATCCCGCTGTATAGCTAAAGGTATAACCAGTAGGAAGAGGGAGATTGTGATCCCGCTGTATAGCTAGAGGTATAACCAGTAGGAATAGAGAGATCGTGACCCCGCTGTATAGCTAGAGGTATAACCTGTACTAAGAGGGAGATTGTGATCCCGCTGTATAGCTAGAGGTATAACCAGTAGGAAGAGGGAGATTGTGATCCTGCTGTATAGCGAGAGGTATAACCAGTAGGAAGAGGGAGATTGTGATCCCGCTGTATAGCTAGAGGTATAACCAGTAGGAATAGAGAGATCGAGACCCCGCTGTATAGCTAGAGGTATAACCAGTAGGAAGAGGGAGATTGTGATCCCGCTGTATAGCTAGAGGTATAACCAGTAGGAAGAGGGAGATTGTGATCCCGCTGTATTGCTAGAGGTATAACCATTAGGAAGAGGGAGATTGTGATCCCACTGTATAGCTATAGGTATAACCAGTAGGAAGAGGGAGATTGTGATCCCGCTGTATAGCTAGAGGTATAACCAGTAGGAAGAGGGAGATTGTGATCCCGTTGTATAGCTAGAGGTATACCCAGTAGGAATAGAGAGATCGTGACCCCGCTGCATAGCTAGAGGTATAACCTGTACTAAGAGGGAGATTGTGATCCCGCTGTATAGCTAAAGGTATAACCAGTAGGAAGAGGGTAGTGTACCCTCGAAACACATTGCATCAGAAATAAAGAAAAAGAAAGTTGTGATTTATACAAGTGCCGAATTTCCTCATCTTATCAGGAGAGAGAGACCAGGTCCATATAGAAATCCACCATTCTTCTTATCGAGCTTTTGATTTGCAGAATTATGAATGTAGCTCTGGCTGTAACTCAGGATTAATAGATTTAACATATATACACAGTTACCCGACATTTCAGGTGGCAATTACATAAGATTCTATTGGATAAAAAGCTTGTGGCAATGGATACAATGACTAAAAGAGAAACACCTGCAACTATAATAAGAATGTTGTTTACTGACTACAGATACCGTAATGGCTAGAAATACTTTTATAACACACCGGAGAGATTTATAAACACTGGGTGATAAGGGACAGTGATAATTTAAAAAGAATGAGGTGTCATGGCCGACACGTCTCATATAATGAGTCCATTGGGGTTCTGAAATTTGTAACCAAAAGAACAATCCTTAATGTTGCCATAAAAAATAAAGTAAACAGTGTAAACAGAGCCCTAGCGCACCATGAGATTATAAGGAACCAGCATATTCTACAGTGTACAGACTGTACTGACTGCCTAAGCCAGGGATGGGGAACCTTCAGCCCTCCAGCTGTTGCAAAACTACAATTCCCATCAAGCCTGGACAGCCGAAGCTAAAGCTTCGGCTGTCCAGGCATGATGGGAATTGTAGTTTTGCAACAGCTGGAGGGCCAAAGGCTCCCCACCCCTGGCCTAAGCCATAGGCCATGAACATATGGCAAGAGCAGACACCGCCTCAGTCTTCTGTAGGTAATGGCAGGCAATGTGACAATGCAGGAAAGGTTTCTTGTCACGGCCAACACAGGAGGACTTTACCTGGTAATAAACATTCTTAAAGGAAACACATGACTACAAAATCACAAGGTAAGATTGTATGACACCATTTAACAATCATAGTCCATAATGTCAGTGTGACATGTGACTTAGCCATATCAAAGACTTGCTTAATGTAAAATAAACGTAAATGTACATTTTTGATCTTTACAGATCTGTTTCCTATATTAAAATATATATATAAGTTTTCTGAAGACGTCAGGACCCTTACCAATCACCTCATGTTTCCTGAGTGAATGGAGCGGCAGTGTGCATGCTTGGCTTCCGCTCTATTGACTATCCATTGGACTTGTGACCATCATTCTTGTGATTAGTGGAAGTGAATAGCAAAGATATAGAATGCTGAATTTTACACATGCCGAGTATGTTGGCAATGTTGGTCAATTATGGAAGATCACTTTAATCCAGAGATAAAAAAAAATGCTTTATCTAAAATATATGAAATTTTAAGAGGTATCATCAAGTATGTAAACACTAAAAAAAAGCACAACACAAATGAAAGAATGTGAGATGAATGTAAGGAATTCCAATGTGAAGCCCACCATGACCCAGCAATGTGTTCTCCTACTGACTCATGGACATGTCTCCCATATGTTTACAGCTGGGATACAGCGTTTACTCAGCAGATGTTCCCAATAACAGTGTTTTTCTCTATAATATAAAGGGTATTCCTGTGTATTCCAAGAATACAATCCAGTCAGAACATGTGTTGGCTTCTTGGAACCACAGAACACAATGAACTCCCAGCGAGAAGTAAGACTAGTCTGGGCAACCGGCCCTACACATGAACCATAGCATCGCCAGGGTTACATCCGGTATAATTACGTTCCAGTGGTCCGAAGCCAAAGATACTATGCTGGGGACACCACAACTTCTGCTATTTATGACTAATGAAAGAGCATTTACTCATCCTGGGGAAATTAATAGAAACACCTTCTCTTTTACGTAGAAGAAGTAAAACTGAATGAAGGAATTTATAGCAGTCAGTCAAGGATGATGCTAGGGAACACATTGCATCGCTGCTGCTTCAGTGTCATCCTATTACGTATGATGCTTGAGAGCTCTGTGTTCTCTTATATGGGCTTCCCCTTCCATATAGGTGCAAAGACTAAGGCCTTATTCACACATTCAGTAATATTTTCTAGTCCTGAAACAACCCGCTAAAAATTACGGATTGGACATCCATAGTACATCCGTATTGCATCAGTTTTTCCGTAAATCCGTTTTTACTACTGACTGCTTTATTCAAGTTTATAAAGTTGAGTAGGTTAAAGAAAAAATTGCACCAGTTTGCCCAACCCCTAAAATAAGTAACATGATCGCTTGTCAGCCTGTGGTTGCTTAGAAACAGAACCTTGTGACTTATGAGTCATCCGTATTTTATTACGGAAATACGGATGCCAAACATGTTGCAATATGTAAACAATTGATTTCAATGAGGACCCGTAAAAAAAATCTGGATCCCCACTAGGACATGTCCTTTTTTTTTTTTCGGCATTGATTTTCATCCGTTTCATCTGCTTCAGCACAATGCACAAGTGGATATAGAGGTACTAGATACAGAAATTTCTGAATTCCAAAAAGTTGGAACCAGCTTGTCGAATATTGTTTATTAGTGAAATCCGGGCCTTAGAGAATCCAGATTCATTCCACGAGTTGCTCTTCTCTGTCCCCGTCTCCACGGCTGCTTTGTGTTCTCACTTTCTGATCCCTTATTTTACATAATATTACAGCACAAGTCTCTTTAGCCGTCACCGAACCAGGAAAGGGCCAATCCAGAGTCAGTTATAACAACAGAACAATGGAGACAAAGAGAAGCTGAGCGCTTAGTCGAAAAGCCGGATCACAAACAGGAATATGGAACAGTACACAAAGAGCCGCTGTCACCAGACTGTGATAGAACAAGCTGGAAAATGAGTTATCATTGCCATCAGCATTACAGCCACTCTGCAGGGGTTTACGGAAGGTTAATTCATCACTCATGGAGATAAATCTATTGGTATCAAGGTCGAGTATCAGAATTCTGCATCAGCGGAGGTCAATACACAGCAGACAAGTAATATCTCAAGGATATTGACTTTTCACAGCTCAAAGCATTTCTCCTTTAGAATGACTCCAAAACTCAACACCGGCCACTTTTACACCAGCCCATCTTCAGCTTTGGCTGTCCTGGGATGATGGGAATTATAGATTTCGAACAGTTGGAGGGCCGCAGGTTCCTCATCCCTATTGTATTTGAACCCAAAAGGATAATTTGGACCGCTGATAGATCCTGAAGGATGTAAGCCATACTAAAGAACTTCAGCAGAAGTACTGTAATGTAATATAGGACCATAAAATGTTTTGCAGCCCTATGAAGTATGGGTTTGATCCAAAGCATGTACAGTATATTGATTATTGACCTCCTTGAGCGCTGCTCTTGCCCTAGAGGGCTTAACACGTTTTATATCAATGGGTGCTGTGTAGAGATGAGCCCAACTGGAGCCTATGGCTGTATCCAGGTTTTCTCGGACTTCCTAGGGCTGCATCCAACTTCTCCAGACACCGGTATTTAAATGTAGAACGATTGGACTTGAGCATGCTCCAACTGCGCTTATTTCTAGTGCTAACCATCAGCAGCCAGTCTGTAGCAATCAGCATATGGAAAGGTTGTTTGGCTGGAATTACTCCATTAGGGTTATGTTCACATAACCTGAACGGAGAAATACACTGTACAATATGTTGCAGAAATTCTGAGGGTATTTTTCTGACACACGTTGTTTCCAGCTGTCACGGTGACAGATACAATAGGGCTAATCATCTACTGGCGCTTTCCCCAGAGCAATATACGGATGCCGTCACTCGCCCCTGCTTGCACCAGCGTGCATTTCTGCCTTTTCCATAGACTCCATTCTATGGTCAGGCGATTTCCGCCGTCTGCCGAAAGAATTGGCACGTCGCGCGAGCAGAGACGAGCAACAGAATCAGCTGGGAACTTCTCCGCAATAATTCCTTCGTGTGAACCCACCCATATAACATAATTGTTGAATGTAGCGATATACCTCACCTTTCATGTCTAAACGTTATAATGAACATGCTCTTTAAAGAAGCACCCCTCCTAAGAAATAGTTAACCTGTGGCCTGTCCTCCTCCTACTTTACGTACCAGTGTATTTATTAGTGGGTCATCAGCTCCATTCCAGCCCAGCACCATGTGACCGGTCTAGCTGAAACTTACAGTGTTTTATGTGCAGCAGAAGCCGCTTCCAATAGGAAGCTCATCAATGCAGTCATTAGAATTCACAGGGAAAGTGATGCTTTGGGTGCCGATGACATAATCCAGCACAGGACCAGTACAGGGCAGATAACTACACCAGTAACGAAAGTACATTTTTGTGGGAGTACTACTTTAAGAAGTGGAAGGAGGTGGGGGATTGCCTTCACAACCTCATTGCTTTCTACTTGGGCCAGAGGCAGAGAAATCCAGCTTTCTTTTATATAAGGATATTACATAACTTTTTTAGAGCATTTCTTACAATGGCATCTGTTCACTTAAAAAGCAATGACCTTTCCACAATTACGGGAGCTAACTAGTGTGCTACCTTCCAGAACAGACGTACTGTGTCAGTGATAAAGCGTATTCATGGTCTACACAGAGGATGTGTCGCAATATCCAACCACTACCGTCTGTTTCAGTCACAAGTCTGTAGATGTTACAGTCACCGTATCAGGACAATCAATTGTAACAGGAAATTTCACATGATCCGTTCACTATGCTGGATACAGAGTTTATATAAAACCCATAACCTATTTTACAGGCCCTATCTGTTCACTTTCAGACAAGCGTATAATGCATTTCTGTATCTGTCTCACAGCCCCCAAGGCCAATCATACGGACACAAAACTGTGTATTATACTCATCCGAAACTGGCCTTCTATAACTGGACTGATAAAGAGGTTTTTACACTCCGGAAGACCCAGCACATCCTTGCATTACAGATAAGCCATTGATTTTAATAGGAGCTCTATAGTACATTGTTTCACCTGTGGTGTCACTGCCAAGAACGTGAACATTTGTGATGGTGTCAAGTTACCTATAAATTACATTTGGTTTCTGGGGCCCTGATATAAGGAAACCTTGTGATCAGCTTAAAGCTGGGGAAATTGCTTTTTAATGGTGCGTTCACACCTACAGGATCTGCAGCTGATTTTCTGCAGCAGATTTCAGTTAAATAACTGAACACAGCTTCAGATTTGATGCTGTGTTCAGTTATTTAACTGAAATCTGCTGCAGAAAATCAGCTGCAGATCCTGTAGGTGTGAACGCACCCTAAAGGAGTATTCCAATAAAGCATAACTTTTAATATTATTCTGTCCATGGTGAGACTAACAATTTAGTCCATGCTTGTTATTATCTATTCAGTCTCCTTCCCCTAATTCTGAGCTGCTGCTTTCTGCTGAAAAAAACAAGAATCTGTGTGTGAGCCTCTCTCTCTGTCTCTTCCTCCTCCCTTCTGAGACAGCTGGTGTACACAAGTCTCTGGTTGGCTTTATCTGCAACATTGTAGCCTCTTTGTAATGCTAGGAGGATTAATATCAGTGAGTTCATTAGTAACTTGACCTCAGAATAACAAAGAAGCTAAAATGTTTCAGATAAAGCCAGTCAGGGACTTGTTTACAGCCGTCTCAGAAGGGAGGGGGAAGGAGGGGGAGACGGAAAGAACACTTCACACTAAGATTTTTGTGTTTTTAGCAGAAAGCAGCAGCTGAGAGCTCGGGGAAGGAGACTGAATAGATAACTACATGTATGGAAGAAATTGTTAGTCTCCCCATGGGCAGCAACATATCAAAAGTTATGTTTGAGTGGAATACTCCTTTAATGTGTATCTAAACTTTTAGAAAACTTCTGACAAGTAGTGAATGGTGTAGGTCACGCTGCAGAGACTCCCTCTGATCACTAGCACAAAGGGATAGATGTTTGGTTTTCCTGGGAAAGCTGAGCGCATGGAATACAGATGCCATGATGGTCTCATGATAGTAAAGATGTATGGAGATTGCCATGGTGTCTGTACTCCACTGCTTAGGAAGCAGAGCAGAAACGGAAGGAGCAAAGTGATCAGCTGAGCGCTACTAGCCATCAATGGGGGTCTCATAAACCATGCCCCCACCTGTCACAACCTCTCACATAAGAAGGTATAAAAGTTTCTATACCCTATAAGATTTAGTACATTGCTGAGTTTTTATGTTATCTTTAATAGTAAACTAAGATGGGAGCTGTAATGGGTATCAGTATGTCCCTTTGCCAACATGCAAAAAAATAAGTGGCAGCTACTAGTCCCATCACACTGAGTAAAACAGGCGGAATTCCGTGCGGTGCCCTCGCCACGGACTCCGCTCGTAATCCTGCCTGCCTCAGTGTGTCAATGCGATGCTTTGCATGCCTCCGCTCAAAGATTTGACATGTCAATACTTTGAGCGGAGAGCAGAGGGGAGCAAGGCACCACTTTAACACACTGAGGCAGGCGGGATTCCAAATGGAGTTAGTGGCGGGAGCTCCATGCGGAATTCCGCCTGTTTTACTTAGTGTGAACAGACCCTCAAAGATTTGACATGTCAATACTTTGAGCGGAGATGAGGAGAGAGTAGAAGCGCACAAGGCATCGCATTAACACACTGAGGCAGGCAGGATTCCGAGAGGAGTCCGCATTGGGGGCTCAGCGCGGAATTACACCTGTTTCCGTATGAACAGACCCTAACACTCACTGCAAGTCTCTGACCACAGGTCTATTGCTGCCCAGTTAGCACCTGCTGGTCATACCAGGAAATACTCCAGGTAAATAAGCCAAACATATCCATGGGGCTCCAATAGCCCAACTAAGGCCCGTTTTTAGTTCCTATAGTTTTTTTCACAGTACAGTGGTACCTTGGTTTAAGAGCGTTTTGGTTTAAGAGCTCACAGTTTTTTAAAATTGTGACTTGGTTTAAGAGCATTGTTTTGGTTTAAGAGCTCCCTGTACTAGGTGGGAGCGTGAGTTGGGGAGGGACATGGTCTATATAGCGGGGTCTACAGCACTGTACTCTAACCCAGGAAGTCTCCCTTGCCTTCCAAATCATAGCAGATCCACTTCAGGCTGGGGCTTACATCAGGGGACAGAACTGTGGAGGTAATCTCTTCATAGCTGTAACCCCTCTCTCCCCGGGCAGAGTGCTGCATGTATGTACCCACATCTGTACTGCTCGGTCCTTCATGCTCCCTGTAGTCTCTGTCAGTCCTGATTGGTCCATGCTGAACACACACCCCTTCTCCATTGCTGTCATGTGACCACACAGACCTCTGACAGCAGCCCTGCTTCTATATTCTAGCATGTTGTACTACGCTACTGCATTATAGGGATCTGCAGTTCCACCCTGTATCTACAAACTGCTGCTGTGTTATCAGGTTTATGCACTTATTATACATTTTACTCCACATGCTGATTGCTATACTGCACAGTAACCTATAATATCACATATTCAGCTGTTTATAAATGTTTCATTTGTCTTACATGTTATTCAAAATATAAAATCATTATTTTTGGGGAGTGGAACCAATTGTCTGCATATCAGTGATTTCTTATGGGAAAATTTGCTTTGGTTTAAGAGTGGATTTGGATTACAAGCAAAGTCCCAGAACGAATTATGCTCGTAATCCAAGGCACCACTGTATATAAAAGCAGAGTTGACTATGCCAAGTATTGTCCTGCCAGCCAAGGTAATGCAACTTGGGTAAGACCTTCACCCAATGGCAGAGGCAGGTATAGGGTCCTTTCCTAAATGTAGCTGAGTATTCAGGCGATAAAGGGAATAATGTTATCAGTAAATCTGAGCCCAAAGCTCTTCACAGATATAGAATGAAATAAATTTTCATAGGATCTAGATGAAATAACCAAAATGACAATAAAAAACCAGAGGAGTGCCATTCATTCTCGGTTATTTTGAGGTTTTGCACGCTGGATCTACTGAATACTTCTTGCACAAGTCCGTATATGTGATACAATGAATCAGGATCCTCACTATAACCCCTAATGCACATTAATGCAGCAGCCAGAGGATGAATGTTTGCTCAGAACAAGTCACAGAGTTCAGCCCTTGAGGCTCAATGTAAGAAAATAATGCACAGGAAGCACATGGAAGCCCCCCACAGGGTTCATCTCCAGAGAGATTCCACAGACCCCTCCAAAGGTCTGGGCCTATTCACTAGTTCTCAATGAGGCAGTAACTCTTTCACTTCTGCAGCGTTACTCAATGTGTAACCTCTACAGGAAAACAGAGGAAATAAATAAGCCGATTGCGAACGTCGAAGGAATCTGCTATTGCTTCAATCTATAGGGCATGAAGAAATGGGCATTATGCTGAAACTTTTGTAAAAGTTATGTGTTCTTACGGCTTTACCCCAACAGCATCCATGATATGATGAGCACAGCCCTAAGTGATTGTTTCATCTAGCGTTATTCAAAGGGACAGAATGCTTCTTTAGTTTAGGGCCTTGAACAATTTTAGGATACTAAAAGGGTTAAAATTTCCCAGTGTAATGTTATTAAGGGGCCCTTTTACATGGAGCGACAATCGTCCGAACCAGGCCGACTATAGCTCCGTGTAATAGAGACAACTATCAGCTGATGATCGTGTCATCGGCTGATTGCATCTTTAGGTCTGGACTTAGGGTCCTATTACACTGAGCGATTTTTAACGATTAACGACTAATGATAAACAATCGCAAATGAGAATGTTTACAGTTAATCTGAAATTGTTCACCATATTACACAGAACGATAATCGTTAGTTACAATCGTTACTATGATCGTTATTGCGATCGTTACTATGATCGTTTATTCCTTCTGATCCCAGAAAAACAACGAACAATGTGCAATTACACTGAACGATTAGTGAAAAAACGCGGAACTTAAGCGAATGAACGTGGAATTACAGCGAACGATTAACGAGAATTTTAGGTTCAGATCTAAATAAACGATCAACGACATATGAACAATTTTCGATCGTTGCCTGCAATTACACAGAACAATTATTGTTTAAATTCAAACAATTTAACGATTTTTCGCACGATAATCGTCCTGTGTAATAGGACCCTTAAAATAATCGTCCGCTATCCATGCATTGCTATGTGTAATAGTGATGCGCAGACAGCGGCTAACGATTGAATAAACTGTAACACATCACCTCTCCATGTTCCTGATCTTCCCCTGTTCTCTCTGGCACAGCCGCTGTAGCTTCAAAGCAGCCTGTCAGAGCGATGTCCGTGCAGCCCATGCTAAATGATATCGAGCCGTGTAATAGGCTCAGTAAACTAGCACCAATCTAGCAGATCGGCATTCATTCACATTATTGATCGTGTCTAATAGTACCATAAGGTATCATTACAGACAAATTTAGGGCCCCTTGATTTCTAGTGGGCTATTTACACTATCCATCATTTTATGGATACGCAATCTGTTCAGACAAAAATCACTGACTGTGTGAATGAGGCCTTAGACTTCCATCATCCCCTGATCACCTTCAACTGGCTGAATATGTGGGTAGCCTCCATCTACACTTGTTTTCCCTTTATTGCAAAACTACAACTCTCATGCAGGACCATGCGTAAAAAAAAAAAAAAAAAAATAACTGAGATAACTGTTTTTTCCATGTTTCTCCCCATCTACCATTGAGAATAAGGGAAGATGTTGTTTATATCCTGCCTGCGAGGGCTTACAATCTACCATGCCATGCCATGTGTGAATTTAAAGCCAGGTGCAAAAATGATCCATAACAATGGCAGTGAACGAGTCCCAGAAGTGCACAGGATTACTGGATATTAGTATTATCTACTTTCAGCCATCTTTTGATAATCCACCATCCGGGTAATACTGGATTAATAGATTTCATTGGAAAATGTTAAGTAACTGTGAATACTTGGCTTTACTTGTGCTGATTTCTAGTTACATGATGTTTTCTTCTGCGTTCAGGTCTAAGGCTCTGGTCACATCCTATTAACAGAAACCAGAATGGCAAATACATGAACCACTTATTCTGGAAGAATAAGGACCCATTCATTTCTATGGCCTCTATTCACACACCTGTAGGTGTGATGGGTCTGTGTTGAGGCCAGGATCCACGGACTGGTGATGGGTCCAGCCTAATGTAGACAGCGCTATATATGTGTGCATGTGGCCTTATAACGGCACTGACAGAGGAAGAACAGAGAGGAGAGGAGTGAAAGGATTCGGCACAAATTGGATTCAGTCAGAATTTCCCATAAAATTTGAATTTGTTAGAATTTGCCCTCTTTGCAATAGATCGGTATTTGCATCAGCAATTACAAGGAAATCGGGGCATCTTTGAATCAAAAATGAATTTGACAGATTCGCTAATTCAGACCTCAGGACTGGCTCATCTCTTATGCTGGGTTTACACGGAGCGATAATTCGCCCGATCGTACGATTAACGATTTTGAAGTAACGAATTTTTTTTTATAACAATCAGCGTTTAGACTGTACGATACATCGTACAGAAAATTCGTTTTGCGATCGCTTAAGCCTATCTCACACATAGGGAAAATCAGCGAACGACTGTTTACACGGAACGATCGGCGAATTTTTTGCGAACGACGAACGACGATTTAAGAACCTGTTAAAAGATCAAAATGAACGATTTTTCGATCGTTCGCCGCGTTTACACGTACGATTATCGCTCAAATTCGATCGTTATCGCGAAAATTCGCCCGATAATCACTCCGTGTAAACCCAGCATAAGGTTGTGTTTACACAGAAAGATTTATCTGACAGATTTTGGAAGCCAAAGCCAGGAATGGATTAGAAAAGAGGAGAAATCTCAGTCTTTCCTTTATGACCTGTTCCCTGTTTATAGTCTGTTCCTGGTTTTGGCTTTAAAGATCTGTCAGATAAATCTGCCTGTGTAAACGCACCATAGGGTCCATTTACACAGAAAGATTATCTCCAGATTATCTGCCAAAGAATTGAAGCCAAAGCCAGGAACAGACTATAAACAGGGAACAGGTCATAAAGGAAAGCCTGAGATTTCTCCTCTTTTCAAATCCATTTCTGGCTTTGGCTTCAAATCTTTGGCAGGTAATCTTTCTGTGTAAATGGACCCTAACACTGATGCTTGCTGCAATGCTGTCCCTGTCAAATCGGACAGAACTACCAGCAGACGCTCCATACACTGACTGCAGTGTGAACACAGCCTAAAGCCACATTCAGTATCCTGCAGAATTCCCATGACCAGGGAGAGGTCTAAGCAAACCATTGCATCTGACATGAAACCATTCCCAATTCTGGATTTAGCTTTTGTGAACAGAGAAAAGGAAAAGATCACATCTCCCAAAACCAGCGCACGTCATCACATCCCGATGTTATTGATCTGGTGTGGCGGTGTTATGTACACTGTTTCCGAAGTTATAACCGGTAATTTTACTGTGACAACACTCACAGATCTGCTGAGAACAGATGCACCTACATTGAGCTGTATCAGGGGAATTTGCAGTCTTATTTCCCTATGTCAGGTATGCAAAGTAACTCTGCTGTGGAAGAACAGCTTGGTTTCTGGTGCCACCTTATAGGTTCACACAATAGGGGGGGGGGATTTATCAAACATGGTGTAAAGTGAGACTGGCTCAGTTGCCCCTAGCAACCAATCAGATTCCACCTTTCATTCCTCACAGACTCTTTCAAAGATAAGAAGTAGAATCTGATTGGTTGCTAGGGGCAACTGAGCCAGTTTTACTTTACACCATGTTTGATAAATGCCCCCCTAGGTTCACACACTAGGACCCATAGCATGTGACCGAACTATTAGAGGAGGCATCCTCTAATAACAGAAACAGATATTTGAAGCTTAAAGGGGTATTCCCATCTCCAATAACATAGTTATACTTGTAGGGCTTGTGAAGTTAAAGTGTCACAGTCATGATAAAAAATTTTTGACATGTTAAAAGTTTTGATGAGTGTTAAGACCCATACCGATTGTGAGAACGAGCTGGCCCTGGGTCACATGATCAGCCGGGCACTGACACTTTAACAGGGACTTTTCCAATGCTATCTAATCTATCTGCATTATGTTATAGAGCAGGAAGAGCTGAGCAGGTTGATATGTATCTTTATGGGAAAAGAATCAGTATAACTTGTAACATGTTCATTGAAATCCCTGATCACTCTGTGTTATGGAGTCCAGTGGGCGGGGTCACTCAATGCACTGGACTCTTTAGCTTGGAAACATCAGAAATTTCATTTAATAAATTACAAGTTATACTCAATCTTTTCCCACAAAGCTATATATCAATCCGCTCAGCTCCTTCTGCTCTATAACATGATGCCGATAGCTTAGGTTGCATTTTCATGGCTCACTTTAAATATTTTTGCAAATACATTCATCTAGCAAACTTGAAATCTTGATGTCTAGGTTACCGACCACCTCTCTGCTCTACAAAAAGTGGTCTGGTTAGTATATACATCTTCATTATAGCTTTATATATACACCAGCCAGATCACTGCTTTTAGAGTAGAGTGGTTGTCAATAACCTAGACGACGAGCTGTCAACAATAGGAGGGAAAGAGCAGCATATCAGGGGGAGGAGACAAGTTTGCTATATGAACGTTTTTCAGAATATTTAATTTCACAAGCACTACAAGTATATTATATTAGTTGAGATGGGAATACCTCTTCTTACCTCTTTAAGGGGAACCTGTCATCACGTTCATGCTGCCTGAACTGCGACTTTTCAGCAGAGTATATGGCGGCTTCTTCGCTTAAATGATAGATCCTCATGCCCAAACAGGAAGAGATCTATGAATCAACGCTGGGGGGTGATGACAGGTTTCCTTCATGGTACAAATATTTAGCTGGAAGGGACGTTACCTCAGAGTATAGTCACACTCTGTGTGCCGGCTGCTGATCGGCAGTGTGTGAATACATCCATAAAGGTAGCGGTTCTTTTTCCAGAGACAAGCTACTGTGCACACTATTCCCCTGGAGCCTGGCATGGCTTATAAGCCTCTGTATGCCAGTCTGGTTCTCTCCTATACACGGCATGACATGTTCTCAATGATGTCACCACGTAGTAATTTTGTTGCCATGAAAAGGCTGAATGGAGATTTATCTGACACATTGTGTACACAACATAACAGGCACATAACCGAAACACTACATCCACAAAGCTGCTGGACAATCTGTAACACACTTTATACAGTATGTATACGCTCCAATCCAATAGCACAGCAATGGGCCTCTACCTATAGGACATCAGCGGCCAGGTGAGGACACTCCTGCACACCATGGGAGTACTGGTAACAATGGTATTTTACATATAAGCTATTAATTCCTATATACTGGTATACGTTATCATAGACAACATACATATGTATAGTGACAGATGATGGTCTATACATAGTATACACTATACATATACACCATACATGCCGTATTCTATACATATACACTATACATTATACAGTACACATACCATACCGTATACTATACATCATACACTATACATACTGTATACTATACATATACACTATACACATCATACACTATACATTATACAGTACACATACCATACACTATACATTTCATACATACTTTACATCATACACTATACATTTCATACATACACCATACATACCATATACAATATATACTACACATTATACAGTACACATACTATACATAACATATACTATACATTATTCACTATACATACTGTACATATAGTATACATAGTACACACTATACATATTATATACTATGCATACTGTAGTGTATACTATACATTACATTATATATAGTGTACACTATGCATACTGTATACTATACAAACCATATACTATACACACACCATATACTATACATACTGTTTACTATACACACCATATACTATACACACACCATATATACTGTATACTATACACACACCATATACTATACATACTGTATACTATACACACACCATATACTATACATACTGTATACTATACACACACCATATACTATACATACTGTATACTATACACACACCATATACTATACATACTGTATACTATACACACACCATATACTATACATACTGTATACTATACACACACCATATACTATACATACTGTAATCTATACACACACCATATACTATACATACTGTATACTATATACACACCATAAACTGTATACACTGTATACTATATACACACCATATACTATATATACTGTATACTATACACACCATATACTATACATACTGTATACTATACACAGCACCCAGGGAGCTGATGATGACACTTCCCCGGTCCCATCCATCACATGTAGTCATCAGCCCATGTGACCTGTCTCAGCCCCGATGCTATATACCCCCATGCAGTATGCTGTCCCCTCCATGTATGCTGCCCCCCTCCAGTCCCTCCATGTAGGCTGTCCCCTCCATGTATGCTGTCCCCCTCCTGTCCCTCCATGTATGCTGCCCCCCCCCATGTTTGCTGTCCCCCCTCCCTGTATGCTGTCCCCCTCCTGTCCCTCCATGTATGCTGTCCCCTCCATGTATGCTGTCCCCTCCATGTATGCTGTCCCCTCCATGTACAGACATGGCTCAGTCTCCACCGCACATCCATCCATCATGTATCCTCCCCCTCCATGTATCACACACAGGATCCGTCCCGGGCTGTATACACGCACCGTGTGTGACTGCAGGCTCTGACTGGCCTCTATGACGGCGGTGAGCGGGACCGTGTCATCCAGGAAGAGCTTGTTAGCCGCCGGTTTCTCCATGAACGCCATCCCGGCAGCGGCAGCAGACACTACTGAGCGCAGGCCCGGCAGAGCGGAGAGGCGGGGCCGTAAGTGGTGGGCGGAGCGCCAGTGACACAGGGGGCGGGGAGAAAGGAACGCTGTCAGACGAAAGGGGCGTGGCTGAAGCAAAGGGGGCGTGGAAACGCGATGTGACAGCAGAGTCACTGTGTAATAGTCTGGGGAGATGGAATCATCTTCACTATTCAATAGAACAGAACTTAGTGTGGAATTAGGAGAAATTATGTGAAAGTAGCAAAATGCTTCAGGGAAGTGATCCCTAACCTGTACAGCTGTGGAAGAACTACAAGTACCAGCATGCCCAGACAGCCAGAGGGGTACTCAACAACTTTTAGTGAAGGTCCACTTACCGGTCTATTGTCAGGTGAAGATCCGAGCTCACCCTCAGTAGTACATTTGTTGTTTTGATAACTTTTCACAACCTATTTACATACAGAATAGATGCTTATTAGTTGGAAAACTGGCATTTTATTCTTTCTCACCAGCCCTTTTATAGTCCCCCGTAGGCTCCCCCAGTAGTATATAGTCCCCTGTACGCTCCCCCAGTAGTATATAGTCCCCCTGTGCGCTCTACCCCTGTAGTATATAGCCCCCCCCATGCGCTCCCCCAGTAGTATATAGTCCCCCTGTGCGCTCTACCCCTGTAGTATATAGACCCCATGCGCTCTACCCCTGTAGTATATACCCCCCCGTGCACTCCCCCAGTAGTATATAGCCCCTCTGTGCACTCCCCAGTAGTATTTAGACCCCCACCCATATAGCATATAACATAAAAAAAAAAAAATACACATACTCACCTGGGTCCGGGTGTCTCCTCTTCCCTTCCCCTCTTGTGGCCGCACTGCAGCAGTCACAAGAGGCCGCTCTCCCCTTGTCCTGGCTCCGGCGCCCCAGTGACATCACTCAAGCGCCGACACCAGAGGCAGAGAGCGGCCCCTTGTGACCACTGCAGCTACAAAAGTGACTGACAGGGAGGGAGCCAATCACTCCTTCTGTCAGTGCTGCCGCACGGTAACTAACTAACGGTGCTCATTACAAGCACGCATTACAAACACGCTGAGCGCAGCAGCGGGCTGGGTGGGGGGAGGGGTGGGGGAGCCCTGCAGAGGTCCGGACAGCAGGGCTCTGCGGTCCCCCAGATGAGGACCCCTGACCTATACAATCAGTCAGAGCTAAAGTTTAGCAACAGCTGGAGATCCACAGATTCGGGATGACTGCAATGAGTGCAACAGTGGTACTTATCACACCAGGCCCTGGGGCCCAAATGCCTCTCTGCCACTTAAAGTGACACTGTCACCCCCTTTGTGCATTCTGACATCTCTACACAGGTGTAAAGGTGTAAATTTAGCATTTTTCATACCTTATTTCACATCATACGTCATGGTGCTTGTTCAAGTAAAAAGTGTCCTTTTATCAACGGCAGATTGTATTAAGTGGGCGTGGCATCGCGGCATTAGCGCCACTTAGCCCCGCACACAACGGGCCCATTGGCCCCCGCTCCCTTGGCGCCGATTGGTTGGGTGACGTTAAGGGGGTGAGGTCTAGACCTTTGGGCCAGCCTGTTCCAATGGCCGGCGAGGGGGCAGGACCAACTGTGGAGTTGTGGGCGGAGCTAAGTGGCGCTAATGCCGCGAGGCCCCGCCCACTTAACACAATCTGCAGTTGATAAAAGATTACTTTTTACTTGAACAAGCACCATGAAGTATGATATAAAAAGGTATGAAAACTGCTAAATTTACCTTTTACACCTGTGTAGAGATGTCAGAATGCAAAAAGGAGGTGACAGTGTCACTTTAAGGACACAGGTGTTATAATGGTTGGTTGCAGGTAGGAGATAGTTTTAGGTTGCATTCACACATTTTGTGTTCCGCACGGAACATGGACATGGAATGCCTGTAACTGATTTCTCCCCCCGCCCGGGCAGCATCTGTGATATGATGCTGGGAGCAGGGGAACTGTACAGATATGCGCCCCGCTGCTGATTCATTACAACGCGGCGCATATCTGTACAGTTCCCCCGCTCTCAGCATCGTATCATAGATGCTGCCCGGGCGGGGGGAGAAATCAGTTACAGGCATTCCACGTCCATGTTCCGCACAGAACACGGAACGTGTGAATGCAGCCTTAGGCCTCAGGTGCTCATGTTGGTCTCTACAAGGGATCCCCTTTGCAGGGTCTCAATGGAGCTTTTCATACTGGCCTCACAGGAGGGAATGGAAGGGAATCTTGGTTGCTACAGAAATACAGACACCTGGGTCCCAATTCTCCACCGCGTTGTTATACTGCCCATATAGTGGTATTTAAAGGTTTTGTGCCCCAGCTGCTAGCAGTGTCTAGTCAATTAAAGATCTTAAAAATCCACTTTAAAGCTTCCCTGTTGTTACAAAAATTTTTTGACATGTCAAAAGTTTTGATAAGTCCGGGTCTGAATGTACAGACCAGTACCGATCGGGAGAACACTGCACTCCAGCCTATCCTCTCCCAGCTCTGAGTTAGAAAAAAAGTCTGGCCCCATTATAAGACCGACTCTTTTTTTCTAGCTCAGAGTAGATGCGCTGCAGCGCGGTCTTCTCCCCACTCATTTTCCCGTTCAGTACAGGGGTGGACACTCAGACCTGGACCGATCAAAACTTTTGACATTCCTCTATGACATTTCAAAAGTTTTTGTTTTGTAACAGTGACACTTGAAAAAATACTTACCTGTTACAAGAGTCTCTTGACTAGACCAGATCACAAAGAGTCTCCCGGGGTTCAGCTGTGATCTCTTGGGTAACCTGGTGGTAAGTGTTCAAGCCACCACACGTCAGATGACTGTAACATACTGTTACGTTCCCATAGTGTCAGGGACCCTGAGAATAAAAGTTTTCTTACCTTCATCATCAGTGTTGTTTTTCCTACGTCCGCCACTGGGGGCGGAGCTAATTCCTGCAGTGCACTGATCTCCCCCCGCTGCCTCATAAATATTTATCAAAGGCTCTGCAATGCTCCGCCCCCAGTGCAACAAACTGCCTAATTAGCATATTCACAAAAAGTAGGACAGGAAAACAGCACTGAGGATGAAGGCAAGAGAATCACCTTCTACCTTAGTGTAACCTGCCATCAGGTTCCCTTCAATGTGAATTTGCCCCAAATCCTTATTTATAGGGAGGCACACATCTAAATAGGTAGTGAAGCCCCCAATTCTGAAATCTACACTAGCTCAGTTACAATTTTACCACCTCTGTAGCATAATTTGTGGCATTGCAAGAGGCCTCCTGAAAAATACAAAAGACGTGTACTATAATGGCAACAGAACACCGGCACACCAAATATTAGATATATAAAGGTACTTTATTAAATCAGGTACAAAGATACAAAAAAGATCCCTGAGGAAGTCTGAGGGTACGGACGGAACGCGTGGGGCTCTGTGGACGGCACCCCAGCTTATCCCTGTCTCCCTAATATGGTGATATACAGCCTTGGTCATTTTCCTTCATAGTCATACTTATTTGCTCCTTTAGCACTATTTACTTTTATCACACATTTGTTGTTTATATTGTATGTATCATTGTGCTATGGTGGTTTGCTTTATAGCTATATCTACATCTCTTTCATTACATCTGCTTATATGACAAGGATATTGTATATGGGGTTGTCTGTCCTGGATAGCATTAGATCTTATGCTTTCCCTGGAGTTTTTGGGGATTTTTAAATGGTTTTAATTGGGATCTTTTTGTATCTTTGTATCTTTTGTACCTTTATATATCTAATATTTGGTATGCCAGTGTTGCCATTATAGTACACGTCTTTTGTATTTTTCATGCTTAGCCTTTCCATGTACTGGTACTGTGCACCCACTTTCTAATTTTTTTGAGTTGTGCATATCCTATCCTCCTTTCCTTGTGCAAGAGGCCTCCTGTCACACCCACTTGGTATGCATAAGGTAAAGTGTAAATTAAAAAAACAAAAAAGCTGCATATGCAATACAGTGGCTTGTGTAAAAAAAATTAGCAGTTTTTCATTGAACTAAATAAATTTGGCCCATCTTATGGTTCACATAGTGCGGATTAGGTGCAGTTTTTGAGAAACCAGGAGGCATCCTAACTATGTTACCAATCTAAGATAAGATTGCAGATATTTAGTTAAAGAGGCATTCCGTCTATGTACTCACCTGCCCTGATTTCCTACATATAACATTTCCACAATGCCTGGTCCCCTCTGCTTTCTCTGCTATGTTGTCATCTGTTTGTGGCAGTTCCTACAGGGATGACAGATCAGAGAAAGGAGGAAGCAGCAGAGAGGAGGGGATTGGGAGCTGTCTAATAATAATAAGAGTCCAATATAAAAAAATATATATATTAGTCTCCAAAATACACCATGAAGCGGCACAGTCACAAACTTAAACTTTTGACATGTCAGAAAGACATGTCAAAAGTTTTGCGTGTTCAGACCATATCCGATCAGGAGAAGTCTGCGCCCAGCATATTGCTCTTCTGGCTCTGTCATGTGCAGGAGACAGACTCATAATGAACGTTTATTAGGAACTTCTCACTGACACAGAGCAGGGGGGTCTCCTCCCCACTCAAAACTTTTGATCAGTCAGGGTATGAACACTCAGACCCTGACCGATAAAAACTTTTGACAAGTCAAAAGTTTTTTTCAGTGACAGGTACACTTTGAAAGGGTTTTCTCATCACAACTAACACAGTTATACTTAAAGGACTTGTAATGTTAAATATTCTTACAAATACATTTATTTAGCAAACTTGCCTCGTTTTCCTAATATACCCATTCTTTCCCTCACATTGTTGACAGTCCATTGTCTAGGTTACCGACCATCACCCTCCTCTAAAACTAGTGGTCTGGCTGGTGTATATAGAGCTATAGTATCCCTTTTTTTATATTGAACAGTATAGACTATATCTATATACAGCTACATACTATCTATCTATAAACACATATACACCAGCCAGGCCAGTGCTTTTAGAGCAATGGTGGTCGGTAACCTAGTCAACAATGGGAGGGAAAGCATGGGTATATTAGGAGAAGTAGGCTAGTTTCCTAAATATATGTATATATATATATATATATATATATATATATATATATATATATATATATGACATGTCCTCCAAGTATAACTGTATTAATGAGAGGAGACTACGGTACATTCACAAGTACTTAATCTGCTGCGGATTTGATGGTGCAGATTTTAGCTATTTATTTATACTGGTAATTCCTCACCAACAAATCTGCAGCATATTAAGAATGTTTGGGGTATGTTCACACTAGTTGTATACATTGTATTCCCTATAGTTCTAACTAACAGGAGCCAGATTCCACATTACCTCAGGATGACACATTGTTCCTCCCACATGCTTTACACTGCAGCTCATTTAGAGCTGTTACAGAAAACCATAATGGAACCAGATTATATACGGTAATAAAATGAATATTACTTCCAGTATAAGCAATAAAACCATCAGTGGAAAAAATAAATAAAATTGTTGCACTAGGGGCATCCCAAAGGTCCATGTTAAAATATTCCTAATATCAGACTCCCTCCAGAGCAGCAGATTATGCTGTCTGTACCCAGTCAATAGATCTGTGTCAGTCACAGCTGCTTGTGGTGTAATATTATAACTATATATCCCTGTAGCTGACAGAAACTCTTCACATTACTGTACAAGGTGGCACTGTGATACATAATGTAGTCTATTTACCTTCACAAGCATCAAACTCAAAACTGCTCCATATTATATTAGGGGGATGGGATGGACTTTGATCACTGGATCCAGTCTGGATCTCATTGATCTGTAAATGTTTACTAAGCAAATGATACCTTATCGTATTCTGTGCATGAACAAAAGACGACACACGCTATGCTTAGTCTTCTCTGTGTCTGTATTATTGTGACATCTGTCTATATATAAATGAAAAGAAAAAAGCCGTCAACCAAAGCTCTGACTGTCCATGAAATTCTGCTAAGGTTGCAGCAGGTAACTGTAATAAAAGAATAGTATGTGACAAGGCAAAAAGTCTGAAATAATCAATGAAAACCTAGAATATCACAATTCTCTTCCTCCTCCATTATTTACAGAAGTCTGGTCAGGAATTAGCACTTTCACAACCCCTTCCATGACAGTCCGGCCACTATCAGTGGTAATACAGGATACATTGATGAAAGCCAATGACCTCTTTATAGCCTTCACTTGGGCTCTAGCTATAACCTCCTCTCCAGCATGCAGAGGAGCCGGGAAGCGAATGTCCTGGGAAAGAAGCACACAGCCGTCCCCTGGCAGCTTGGTACCCAACACTGCAGACACCAGGCCATTGAGGAGCACTCCATGTACCACAGGTTTTCCAAATCTTGTGTTCTTAGCAAAGGCCTCATTGAGATGCAATGGATTAGTATCACCGGTCAGGTCAGAGAAGAGTTTAACGTCATTCTGAGTGAAGGTCCTAGAGAGCTCAGCGCTGTCCCCGACCTGCAGATGTGACAGTCTCCGTATTATTTCAGTGCAGGAACACAACATGGATGGGTTGGAGGAAATAAGAAATGATCGTCCACTGGTGACCAAGTGATGGAACATCCTGAGAAGCAGCTAGTCCAGTACTAGTTCTCTGCTGTTACCAGCCAAAGCCAGCAGGAAAGGCGATGTCTGAGGAAAAGAAAAAGCATATTACACTCGGGATATACATGTATATACAGTACTACTACATTTGGGATTCAGTATGTACAGTATGCATCACATTCTCTGTATTCATGTATGTACAGTAAGTGTCACATTCAGTATATACATGTATGTACAGAACGTATCATAGCACATATGTTTATGTACATTACGCATCATATGTGGTATATACATAATACAGATCAAATCCAGGATATACATGTATATACAGTACTACCACATTTGGGATATACACGTTCAGTATGTACAGTATGCATCACATTCTCTGTATTCATGTATGTACAGTATGCATCACATTCAGTATATACATGTATGTACAGAACATATCATACTCAGCACATATAAGTATATACAGTATGCATCATACGTGGTACATATCAGGTCCAGGATATACCTGTATGTACAGTATCGCATTTGGTATTTACATGCGCATTATGTATCATGTCCGGGATATACAGGTATGTACAGTATGTATCATATTCAGTACATCCATGTATATCCTGGATAGGATACAAACTGTACACACATGCATATCCTGAATGTGATATGTATTGTACATACATGTATATACCAAATGTGATATGTACTATGAGGATGGGAGGTTATAAGTGTTATTTTATTACAAAATACACAAAAAAATGCTAATCCAAGATGAAGCTTCCCCTTACATTAGAGATGAGCAAATTTACAGTATAACGAAGAAAAGTGCTTTGCTACGTTAATGCTGGAAATTCGCTTATCTGTACTTAACACCTGCTCTGCAGTTTCTTTTCCTTATATTATTATAAGGGCTATTCCCATCTCCGCTAACAGAGTCAAACTTGTAAGGCTTATTAATTTATAAATATTTGCAAATACATTCATTTACTAAACGTGTCTCCTTGTCCTCATATGCTGCTCTTTACATCACAATTGTGACATAACGTTGCCCAGGTTACCGACTATCACTCTGCTCTAAAACCTGAGATTATGAGATAAGATTTCAACAATAAAATAGTGGCCGTATCAGAAGGAGACAAGTTTCCTAAATTAATGCAATTGCAAAAATATTTAAAGCGAATGTACCATCAGGGGGTGGCTGGGGGTGAAGCACTGGAGGTGAGCCAGCCCGCTCTCAGTGGGAGAAAACCCCCGCCCCTCTATGATGCGGCTTGAAGAGAATGTACTGATGGTACATTCACTGTAACGTGGTGAGCCCTACAGGTTTAAGTATATTAGCTGAGAGGGAATACCTCTTTAAGCCCTTATGCACGAGTTTATTTGGGATCACTTTCACACAGATCTAAAATACAGGGTCCGGCCATGTTCACACAAAGTAAGTTCCGTACTAATGACAGCCGCTGTTGCAATGGCCGTGATTGGTACAGAAATTAAGCTGTGCTGCAGCCCGAGGGAATCCTGTCCGGAGTGTATACTCAGTTTTCTGTGGCCGCTATTCATTGAATAGCGGTCGCAGAAAACCCTGTAAGAGCACACAATGGAGCGTGCGGCTCTGGCTGCATGCTCCATTGTGTGCAGTGGGGGGTTCCGTTGCGGCGCGCACGGATGCGCCAGCATCAGAACTCTGCGGCGCTACAGACCATCCGGCCGTTACTGCAGTACCGGCCGGGATGATCTTTTCTGAGACCGTCTGCTCCATGACCCGAACGGGTCACGGAGCGGCCGGTCTCATACTAAGTCTGCACATAGCCTCACTGTGCTTCAGTGGGTCATGGATACAATCATAGTAGTAAATGCATACTTCTCCAGATCTGAATTAAAAGTTTCTAATAGGAAAACCTGATTGCTCACCCGGAACATCACAAAGGGATAAGCAATAGTGCACAATATGTTCTATATTAGTTCTATATCATACATTATATCAGGGGTGGGGAACCTTTTCCATGTCGAGGGTCGGTCGGGCATTAATAAAATCATTCGAGGGCCGCATACCGTGTGCGGCAGTTAGTAGCGTGGGTTTGCAGCACACGGGGCAAGGCAAAGTATTGTTCCCCTAGTACCCCTGCTATTGTAGTTAACCCCCAGTGATGCCCCTGCTATTGTAGTTAACACCCAGTGATGCACCTTGTAGTCTAGTTAACCCCCAAGTTATGTCCCTGGTAGCCTAGTTAACCCCCCCAGTGATGCCTCTGGTAGCCTAGGTAACCCCCATCAGTCATGTCCCTGGTAGCCTAGTTAAGCCCCATCAGTCATGTCCCTGGTAGCCTAGTTATCCCCCCCATCAGTCATGTCCCTGGTAGCCTAGTTAACCCCCATCAGTCATGTCCCTGGTGGACTAGTTAACCCCCATCAGTCATGTCCCTGGCAGCCTAGTTAACCCCCAAATAAAAAAAATAAACATCCCACTCACCTTACCTCCGCTCCCACGCTGTCCAGGTCCTCTTTTCTCCCAGGTCCTCTGTGCCGATCTTCTCCTACAGGCGGCACGCGATGAAATGACGTCATCGGGAGCGGCCCACAGGAGACTGAAGACACGCGCCGCTCTAGTGGGGAAGGAGCCGGCACAGACAGCATCCTCCTGTATCCGGCAGCTGTCACAGACACCGGAGGATGCTGTGTATGCCGGCTCCTTCCTCCTCCAGAGCGGCGCGCATCACAGGGGAGCTGCGGGCCGCATCGGGAGGTCTCAGGGGCCGGATGCAGCCCGCGGGCCGGAGGTTCCCCACCCCTGCATTATATCATGGGCCAAAACACAGATAAATGCTAGTCTGCATGAAGCCTACAGAAAATGGCATCATAAAAGATATAGGATTCATGTGAATATTTTTCTTTACTGGTTTTGTGGAGTTCTTCTTAAAGGATTCATTTTATATATGAAAATAAATCTGAAAATGCTTCCTGAACTTAGCATAGAGTATATGAGAACTGGGATGTAGACAGCATCTCAATGGCTAAAGTCATAGTCAAGGGAAAGGTAAAGTGAAGCCGGGTATTTAGCAAAACCAAAAAAAATCAATTCAGTCTAGTATCAGGTAGGTGTTTGATGGTTCCAGCTCTCTGAAAGGTTACCTGGAGTACACGAATGCTGCACTGTTGGCCCTGGTATCGTCCTAGCAAGGTCAAAGAAGTCCACAGCTTTACACGGCCCCTGTAAGAAAAGATCAGATGCCAGTAATATATAAATCCAAACTTCTGTATCCAGTTCAGCTACATACATACATACAAACAAACAAACACAGAACATTGCTGAGTACAGGACATCAAAGGGGTTGTATGGAACTTTAAAATGACAGCCATCAGTGTATGATAGTCAGGTATTTAACTAGCACATCGCTGAACACCGAGATGTGGTGTTCCCTAATACTGCAGCTGAGCCCTGTCTACTTGAATGGTATTGTAGTATCTCTGTTCTGCTGATCAATAATCCTGTTTAGTGAAGAATTTGAGACAAAGGTTTAAAGAAAAACAAAAAAAAAAAAAAACAGGGAGGGCAGGGGGTGGTGGGAACATAATAATAAAGTGATACTTACACTTCCAGATGCCCCTGCAGCACAGCATCACCGCTCACAGTTACCTGCATCTCCGGATCCTGTGAACACACAGGAAGCAGAGAGATTCAGGAGACCAGAGGCGGTGGCTGCACAGGAACCAGGACAGGTAAGTATCACTTCATTAGTAAGTTCCCTCCACCCCCTGCCCTCCCTGTTTTTTACCTTTGCTCAGAGTTCTCCTTTAAATTCCACAGAACCCTGTTAACTCTCAAACTGTTTAACATGAGCTCAAATAGGTGAATGGGGTTGGCACATCAACATTCTTTTCCAATAAACAACCAACAGGAAATTGAATGCAACCATATTAAAGTCCTCCATAAAACCCCTTTAAGGGTATTTTCGCAGTGATTGGCAGAGCAGGACGTCAGTGACCCGTGAGCTGGAGAAGCAGGTGGGAGCAGATTACAGGCAGGTAATGTATCAGCCTGTTAAAGGCCGGCAGCTAGTTGGTTAAGTGGGTAGTGGCTACATTCTCACAGCTGAATGAAAATCCACTGTAAGGCCATGATCACACATGGCAAAACAACAGCCGGCCGTGTCAAACACTGGCCACTGTCCGAGATGTTCTTTCAGACGGAAGTCGTACTTTACAGTGTGTGCACAGTCTATTTTGTGCAGCCGCTGTACACTGAATAACGGCCACACAAATTAGACATGTCAGTTTTTTGTGTGGCCGCATGGAACCCCCGGCTGTAGTGTATAATGTATACACTACGGCCATGGTTCCATAGGCTGTAATGTAATCGTCCATTGTTGCAAACCTGCAACAACGGCCGTTGTTTAATAATAACAAACGTTGTGTGAATGTGGCTTGAGAATGTAGAGCAATAGGCAATGACAGTGCAGGGTAAAATCCGTGAAATCCACTGCAAACTCGGTATGTGTGAATGTACCTTTAGGGTGTGTTCACACGTACAGGATCCGCAGCAGATTTGATGGCGCAGATTTAAATCTGCAGCAGATTTGATGGCCCTGAGTTGCATTGCATTGAATCTGCAACTTCAAATCTGCACCATCAAATTTGCTGCAGATCCTGTACATGTGAACACACCCTTAGACTCTATACAAATATATCAGACTAATATGACCTTAAAAAGGGCATGACGTGTATGCAGAAGTGCTTAATGTGCAAAAAAAACAACACAGATGCACAATACACCAGCGTTAATAGTTGCACAGGCAAAGACTTGTTTCATGTCTTACTGTCTACAGCTACATACTCGCTCTTGATTCTCAGTATGGCGCACAATGTCTTTCCATCATATTTTAACAGGTCCAATGGGAGGGAAGCTCCAACCTGAAAACCAACATAAAACCATAAATGGTTGTAAAACATTTCCTCTGGGTACAATATTTATATTCAAACTTGATCTTTGAGTTGAAGGGACCGCAAGGTCTCTTTTTAGTGTACAAGTCACAATGAAGACCAGTACAGAACATGCAACTGCAGCTGATGCAGAAGACTGCATTTTTCTGGATACATTACACACCGGCTGAGCTCTGTGTATGAGCCCTAGTCAAATTTATAAGGCTTGGGAATGACATTCAGGTAGTGAGGGACATATCCAGGGAAATATGATAATCTGATTGGTATTTTTAGCCAAAATCAGGACTGACACAAAGAAAAACTATAATGGACAGATTTGAACCTTTTCTTGTGTTTATACGACTCTTGTCTTGCTGACTCCCTGTGATCTCCATCTTGCCACAAAAGACAAGCTCCATAGACTATTAATGGAGGCCGTCTCAGAAAGGGAGAAAGGCACTTAACCACACACACTTCTCCCAGGAATTTCTAGATATCGGTAGGGGTCTTAACACTCAGGCCCCGATTGATCAAAACCTTTCACATATCTGTGCGACATGTCAAAAGACTTCTATAATAACAAGGAAACTTTGAGTTCAGTTTCTCTGGACTGCTGTCACAGAGGTTTAAGCTTACACAATGCCTTACTGTGAATGTAGGAAATAATAGATTATTATAGATTACCTCTCCATGCAACTCCTTTAAAGCTGAGAGAATTAATGACTTGAACACAGCTGCAGAAAGCTTCAGGGGCTTCTCTTGAAACACACTATGGATACAACACAATAGCCTAGAGTTATCCATGCTGTTAAAGAAGTTTGTTGAAAATTTTGATTAAAATTTTATTGCCCCCCCAAAAGTTATACAAATCACCAATATACACTTATTATGGGAAATGCTTATGAAGTGCTTTTTTCCCTGCACTTACTACTGCATCAAGGCTTCACTTCCTGGATAAAATGGTGATGTCACAACCCGACTCCCAGAGCTGTGCGGGCTGTGGCTGCTGGAGAGGATGATGGCAGGGGGACACTGAGGGACACAGGGCACTGGAGGGACACTGAGCATCCCCCTGCCATCATCCTCTCCAGCAGCCACAGCCTGCACAGCTCTGGGAGTCGTGACATCATCATGTTATCCAGGAAGTGAAGCCTTGATGCAGTAGTAAGTGCAGGGAAAAAAAAGCACTTTATAAGTATTTCCCGTAAGTGTATAAGTGTATATTGGTGATTTATATAACGTTGGGTGGCAATACAATACTTTAATAAAAATTTTCACTGGACTCTTCCTTTAAATACTTAGAAGGCTTAAGGTGAATGTACCATCAGGCCCCAGCTAAAGCACTGAAGGCAGGTCGACCCCCCCCCCCATGATGTGGCTCTATTGATTCTAATGGAGCCGCGTCATAGAACCCTCCGTTCCCCTCACTGGGGGTGGGTCGGCCTGCATTCAGTGCTTCAGCCTGGGCCTGATGTACATTCCCTTTAATCTTTGAATAGGATGTGCCATGTGACCGTGCAGACAGGTATAGATACTCACAGCTGGACCTTCAGGTAATGATACTCAGAGAAGTTCTTCAGCACAATCCTCTCGTATGAGGCAGGTGCTGCAGCCTTGGGTCTCGTGTTCATGTTTGTAGAATCCACTTAAAGAAAAGAAGAAATATTTTCTAGTTAAAAACACACCAGTGAAACTCACTATTTTCCATACAATCATTAATGATGTTTCCTACTCTTATGGAGTAACATCTATACATATAAGTGTGACTGATGACCTTCCATTTGAGAACTGGCTGGGCATGCACTCTTCACTCAAGTGGATAATAGAATTACAAAAAGTGGAATGTGCCATCTCTATCAATTTTTGCCACATTTAATGCAAATTTGGTAGCAAGTGTACATTCACCTAAATGTACCTGTCACTCCATAGATGACAAAGGTTTTAATTGGTCGGGGTCCGAGTGTTCAAATGCACACTGACTGCCAGAATGAAGCGCAGATGAGCAGTTCTTCTCCCTGCTCTTTGCACGTGACCATAGATGCTCCCCTATACTTTGTATAGAAGTCTGTCTTGGTCATGCAGAACAGTAGAAAAAAAGGGTCGCAAAAATAATCCTGACGCTGCAAAAAAAATTTTCAACAAAGATAGGTACAAAGAGCTGGCAGAAAGAAAAGACTTCATGCCCACTTCTCCAGGCTACATCTTGAGACAGTGGAGGGTCTCAGCACAGAGACCCCAACTGATTCAAACTTTTGACATGTCAGAAGTTTTTTTGGAGTGACAGCCAGTGCCTATTTAAGTTTCCAAGCACTCCCATGGCTACGCTTTTCTGGTTTGGAGCTGGTCCTAGCACATTTCAATATTGGTTGTAGTGGTCACATAATATAATATCTCTAGATTTAAGGTTTACACAGATCAGTATGGGACCATGTAATTAAATGCACTTTTTTAAAGGCCAGCAGGGGCAGATATACAGCACAGGCTCTGTTACTCAGGGATGGATGGCCACCACCCCAATACGCAGCTCATTTACATGTGGCAAATAGTCCTGTCTTCAGTATTTTCCAACATCTTGTTGGGATTGGTAAAAACGGGTTCCCTACTTTGCCCCTCTGCCATTTTGTCTCGCACCCCCTGCTAATAGTCTGTAAGCTCATGCATGTGAGCACGGCCCTTACTCCTCATGTATGGATAATTATATGTAATGTCTGATTTATGTCTATGTATGTACCCCCAGAATTGTAAAGTGCTACGGAATCTGTTGGTGCTATATAAATAAAAATTATTATATTATTATTTACGCAGAAAACCACCAGAAAATCTGCATAGTGTTGTTGTGGGTTTTGACTTTACTATTGAACTTAACAGGGAAAATCCGCAACAAATCCATAATGTAAACTAGAATTACACGGACATAAATATTCTCACCGCAGGTTGCTTTACAGGCAGAAACTTTTCACAGCAGGAGGACACAATCCACTCTGCTATTCCTGTATGGGCAGAGCAGATGCCCCATATGGGCACATTGCCTTAGAGCTGCTTATTGTTCTGTCTCATGTCTGCCCCTATGATGTCCATACAACACTGGAAGCCCATATGTAAGTGTCACCTCATGGCTACAGCTGTTATACTGCAACATCATGAATATCCTGTGTGCCAATCCACAAATGTAAGTACCACAGGCTTTCTAGAACACCTTCATACACAGACCCTACTGTTCTTATTGAGAGCTCTGTGCAGCCATACAGCCCCATGCCCACAGCACTCACCCGCATATCCCCAATGCACTGTAACCCACACAGCCTCTGTGTCCTCATGTATCACTAGAAGGAGACGACAATGTACACTACAGGAAGTGCTATCTTGTATTTTAGCTTAGCAGCCATATTTGAGAAGACCAAAACTCATAAGAGAGTGAATGATTGGCTCAGGAAAAATGGCGCCGATCGTGGAGACATCTAAGCTAACGTGCCTCCTCTAGCGTCATATGTGCGTTCTGATATTATTCCCTCGGAAACAGTGACTTTCTGCATAACGTTCCTAAAGTGAAACAGACAAAAAATAAAGTTACTATACTGCACTCTAGAGGACATGTTTGGTAACTACATTACATGTATGGTTTGTGTGCATAATAGCAGGTCTAAGGCTGGAAACTGCCAAAACCAGAAGAGGATCCAACAGAAAAGAGAAATACAAGTCCTCCCTTTACCTGTCCATCCCATTTGAATCCACTTTTGATTGCAAAATGTTAATTTTTTTAATGGTCCGTTTGCATTTTGGCTTTAACCCCTTAAGGTCAAAGCCAATTTTCATTTTCGCATTTGCTTTTTCCACTTTATGTTTAAAAGTCCATAGCGCTTGCATTTTTTCACCTAGAGACTTATATGAGCGCATATTTTTTGCAAAACCAATTGTACTTTGCAATGACAGGCATTATTTTTCCATAAAACTGGAAAAAAAATATTTGCGCTGTCAAATTGAAAAAGAAAAACGAATTTGTTTTGATTTCGGGGAGTTTTGCATTTACGCCGTTCGCCCTATGGTAAAACTGACTTGTTATGCATGTTCCTCAAGTCGTTACGATTACTATGATATATAACATGTATAACTTATATTGTATCTGATGGCCTGTAAAAAATTCAAACCATTGTTAACAAATATATATTCCTTAAAATCGCTCCGTTCCCAGGCTTATAGCGCTTTTATCCTTTGGTCTATGGGGCTGTGTGATGTGTCATTTTTTGCGCCATGATGTGTTCTTTCTATCGGTACCTTGATTGCGCATATATGACTTTTTGATCGCTTTTTATTACATTTATTCTGGATTTGATGCGACCAAAAATGCGCAATTTTGCACTTTAGGATTTTTTGGCGCTGACGCCGTTTACCGTGCGAGATCAGGAATGTGATTAATTAATAGTTCGGACGATTACGTGCACGGCGGTAGCAAACATGTTTATTGTTGTTATTTTATTTATTAATTTATATTTATAAAATGGGAAAAGAGGGGTGATTTGGACTTTTATTAGGGGAGGGGATTTTTTTTTTATTAATAAAAACACTTTTTTACTATTTTTACATGAACTAGAAGCCCCTTTGGGGGACTTATATATACACAGCAATGATCTCTCATAGAGATCAATGCTGTGTATATACACAGCAAAGATCGATTAGATCGGTCATAGATTGCTTTGGCCTGCTGCAGGCCATAGCAATCTATTGCTGAGCCTGGATCAGCATCTTTGCGACGCTGAGGCCCAGCACGGGCAGAAGAACGAATCTCCCCCCAGTGCGATGTGATCAGTCCCACTAGACACCAGGGATATTGTGTATAAAGCCCTTCAAAGCGGCTGTCAGGTTTGACAGCTGCATTGGAGTGCTTAATTAGCTGGCGCGGCAACGGGACCTGCGCCGGCAAATAGAGGCGCTCCCCGGCTGCAGATTGCAGCCGGGAGCGGTGCCGTTCAGAGCGGGGTCCCGCCGGGACCCCACTCTGAACACCCCCCGTTTCACCATGACGTACCAGGTACGTCATGGGTCGCTAAGGGGTTAAAAAACTGACTATTTTACATCAGTTAGCTTCAATGAGCATCCGTTTGCATATCAGTTTATTTTTCTTTGGTTTCTCACTTTTTCTGTGCATGCTCAGTGAGAAAACTGATGAAAACTGATGACTTGTAAACGGACGGAAATACCTTCTGTTTAGATCCTTCCTTACTGATTATAATGATAAAAAATAAAAATGAAAACCGGAAGTGCACTTTACATTCGTGTTTCTTTCTTCTTTTTTTTAACAAATTAAAAAAGCTGCATGCAGGATTTTTTTTCCATTAAAAAAAGGAAACACTGATGGATTACATGCAAACGGAGCACAATAAAAATACAAATGAATGGGCTTTGGATGGATTCGTCAGATTCCATTTATGTAGTTTTAAAACGGAACAGGGAAACGGAACTGCGGCGGAGAGAATGACGCCAGTGTGAACCTAGCCTTATCAGCTAAAAACGTAGACACAGGAGCCTGGATGTGTTTAACTGTCCGACTTATCTGTGTGACTTAAAACAACCATAACAACCAATCACAGCATTTTACCAGAGCAATTTGAGAACTAAAAGCTGAGCTGTGATTGCTTGCCAAGTTGCTGAGCTACACAGTTTTTCTCTTTTTATCACATAGGATAGATTTACTAAAAATTCAATGCAGGTTCTAAAGCTGGGGGCTCAGCGGAGGATCCTCTGGTGGGCCAGTCCGACACTAACAGAGGGCAACCCTGCTATTCCTCTCGCTTGCATTAAATCGTGTGTGTGTTCACCTCTAAAGGTTTATAGGTGCCCTGTATGTTGTGTTTTCTTGAGCATGCTTGAGATCGATCATTCGGCATGGAAAACATGGATACAGCCTATGGCCTATCACTGTATCAATATTTCCCGCACTCCCTATGGCTGCATTCAACTTCATCAGCCACCATTATTCAGCCCTGAGGTAAAAAAAAAAAAGGGCTGGGCAATACTGCTCTAAGCCAAAATACCCATACTGCTTCTTCCTAGAAAAATCCGGCGAGGAGGGTAGGTGCTAATTCCCCTACAGTAAGCAGCCATCTGTATAGATCACTGTACAGTTTATTTTTAGGGGGACAATATGGAGGGCACCCAACAATATTGTCGCCCTGGACCTCAACCAACCTTAATCTGACCCTGTATATGTTTGTGAATCAATATACAATGGGGAGACAATACTGAGGTGGAATACTGAGGGGTATTGTTATTATTACAATGGGGAGTATTGTCTCCTTGTTGTATATTAATTCACATACATTTGGACATGAACACCCCTAGAGAAGTCAACATTTTACGGATGAAACTTGTGGGGTAGGGTTAGGTGTCAGGATCTCTTGCAATACCATTGCCCTCATTTATGGTCATTTACTCCAGGCATGTTGCTAATACCTTACACATATCAGGCCCTCTCCCCTCTTTGTTTGTCTGTATACAGCCTTTGAACGTTTTGTGTAGGTCTAAATAAAGATGTATGTATTTTAATCATTATCAGAGATGGGCGTGTTATTCTATCTCTTTCTTTTTTCAGTTATTCAAAATAAGCATAACGCAAATCAGCAATAAGTTTATTTAGAAATTCTTTTTTGTTTGTTTTTATTGATGTTATTCGTCACAGGAAGCAAATGAAACTCCAATCCATTTGGCCTTGTCCTCTTTCCATTCTTCAAGTATTTTGCAATTTAGATTTAAGCATTGTTACCTGCGAAATAGTAATAATAGTTAAAAATGGTAATAATACTGACATATTCATCTGTATACCATAGGCCTGACAGTGTGGCTTATGGGAGCCCATGTAAACTAAACATATACCACACAGGATATCCATAGGAACATGGGGATCACAATCTGATTGCTGGGGGGTCCAACTACTGAGACCCCCACCGATGATTAGAACGGGGATGCAATGGCCCCGCAATGAATGTAGCGTTCAACTTGGAAGCATTTGGCGTCTTACAGTAAATACAGTATATAAACATGTCTCTTACCATCTGTCCTATAGATAGCATGTATAGGAAATATGAGAAGGATATTAGTAACTACAAATATAGGTATTAGATACACAGTTAGTCTGTGTTGCTTGTATTCTTGTGATTTACACTTTAGTAAAAGTCACTGATGAAATCTGTACAAAGTATCTATTTTGTTATATAAAGTAAAATTACTTAAATCTGACAACTAATAGTACAGAAAAAAGTACTGCTAGACACCCTGCAGGACCAGGAAGAGCAGAAGGCTGTGCAGACATAACTAAATATCGCACTATATTACTGGAGGATAAATGTACTGTATCCTGGGCCTTGGGTTGGCCATCCAGTCCCCCTTTGATAGAGGGCCCCCAGTCAGTAGATGGCCTTCAATGCAGTTTCTATAATAGATGCCCCCCCTGTGTATAACTCCTTATAGTAGATGGCACCCAGTGTAGTCTCCTCTTTAGTAGATGGTCCCTAGTCAGTATATGGCCCCCCAGTGTAGTCTCTCTTTGATAGATTGCCTTCAGTCAGTAGATCGCCTTTAATGCAGTTCCTATAATAGATGGCCCCCTGTGTAGATCTCCATATAGTAGATGGCACCCAATGTAGTCTCCTCTTTAGTAGATGGTCCCCTGTGTAGTTCCTCCTTCAGTAGATGGTCCCCTGTTTAGTTCCCCACTATAGTTCCCCCTTTAGTAGATGGCCCCCAGTCAGTATATGGCCCCCCCATGTATTCCCCTTTTTATAGATGGTCCCCATTATAGTCCCCCTTTTGGTAGATGTCCCCCAGTCAGTATATGACCCCCAGTGTAGTCCTCCTTTAATAGATGGCCCCCAGTCAGTAGATAGCCTTCGGTGCAGCCCCTATAATAGATGGTCCCCTGTGTAGCTCCCCCTTTAGTAGATGGCACCCTATGTAGTCCCCCCTTTAGTAGATGTCCCCTGTGTAGTTACCCTTTCAGTAAATGGTCCCCTTTATAGCCCCCCCTTTAGTTCATGGCCCTAGTGCAGTCCTCCCTTTAGTAGATGGCCCCCATTCAGTCGATGGCCCCCATTATAGTCCCACCTTTAGTAGATGGCCCCAGTATACTCCCCTCTTTAGTATATGGCCCTCAGTATAGTCCCCCTTTTAGTAGATAGCCCTCAGTCAGTATATGGCCCCCTGTATAGTTCTTCCTTTAATAAATGTCTCCTAGTATAGTCCCCCTTTAGTAGATGGGCCCAGTGAAGCACCCCCTTTAATAAACAAATAAATAGAATAGAGCAAAAACAAAATTCACCTCCCCCATGCATGTGTTACAGACACTGCCCATGCCGGAAGAGAGAACAAGGGATGTGCGATCACCAGGGGGTGGCCCTGCAGCTGTACATCACTCAGGGGCCTCCTGGAGGATTGTACGTTGGGTCCCTAAGTGATATACAGCTGAAGTGAGATCAGATGTGGGTGGTTTGGACCGCTCACATTATAATCCGCCACTGTACTGTATTGTATTGTAGCACTTTGTTTTGGGTTGTCTATATTATATCTTTCCAACTTGATAAGCTGACATTGTTCAGGGTTCACTGATACAAGATTTAAGACATTTCACTGTATTTATGTACTGTGAATGATTTACATACTGCAGCCTTTAGTATATTCACCTCACCCTGTTCTGCCCCGATGCCACAGTTTACTTCCCCTGATGATGCACTCTCCCTGCTCCACTGCTAATGTTTCAAATAGAGAACCCGATTATCAGAGAAGGAAAAGTGTGTCATTTAGGGAGGTAAACTGAGACATTGAGGTGGAGCAGGGTGAGTATGTTGTAGTTATTTTACAGCCCTAGCAGGATGCAGGATGTTGTTTTAAATAATAAGAATACCCTTTAATAACAGAATCACAGCAAATTAGACTGCTAAACTAGCAGAGTGCAATCCTCTGTGATATGGTACATGGGAATGTACCCTAAGGCTGGGTTCACACTACGTATATTTCAGTCAGTATTGTGATCCTCATAGCAACCAAAACCAGGAGTGGATTAAAAACACAGAAAGGATCTGTCCACACAATGTTGAAATTGAGTGGATGGCCGCCATATAACAGTAAATAACGGCCATTATTTCAATATAACAGCCGTTGTTTTAAAATAACAGCAAAGATTTGCCATTAAATGGCCGCCATCCACTCAATTTCAACATTGTGTGAACAGATCCTTTCTGTGTTTTTAATCCACTCCTGGTTTTGGTTGCAATATGAGGACCACAATACTGACTGAAATATACGTAGTTTGAACCCAGCCCAAAAGTAGATAAAACTAGAAATAGCCATTAGAGAAACTACCTAGTTCCTTCTTCCTGTACGTCATCCCCTCCTGGCTCATTGGATACATGGGTGGTCTGCGTTGGCGGCCTGTGCCATTTTTGGAAAGTTAAAAAGACAATTAGGTCACAAACAACAAGTCATTTTTTTGAAGAACAAACAATCTGAACATTGATACATTAAAACAATCTGATACATTCAACATATAATGGCAATCAGCACCATGGGTGAATGACTGGATAATTCAGCGATCTGAATGGGCACAATCCCCTGTATTACTGAAGTGCATACCCTTTCCCTGCTCTAGGATGAGCAGCCCCTTTGGACACCAGGTGAAGGCTCCATCTTTTTCGGGTCCCTGTGTACAGTGAACAGAACCCTGAAGATGCTGCTGGGTTCAGCAGCTATTTATGATATAAGTAAGAACTTGCTTATATATAGGTTATATTCGTAATCAATAATTTTTCTTAGTTTTATGGAACTAACTACTAGTTTTCCATACATTAATGGGATTTTTTAAATTTACAATAGTGATCCTGCAAAATCTGTTGTGTGACTAGATGGAGCTCTTGTACAACGCATTTTAAACATAATTGTGCATTTGCATAATTTAGCCTCTAGATGGTGCTATGTGAACGTAAATCAGGATCTATAATGTGAATGGCAGTGATACAGTGATGGCACTACCTCCAGGACCGGCAAACTATATTTCAGATCAAATACTTGTTGCAGGTTTATGACCCAAAAGTCAAATGACTGCAATGTCTTTGTATCATCTCTGAAGTAATTTTTTCTGGCCCTGGTATTATATTTTAGTAATTCTATACCATTCCAGCTAATATCTATATACATACAAGGTATTACATACAGTAGTATTGATAGAGTAACACTTTCAAATAGTAAAATACTTTGTGGGTACAGCTATTTGTTTGGGTGGTTATCTATATACATATATAGAGCCATAGGCTATGTTCCCACAATGTAGGAAATAAAGGCAAATAACGGCCATTTTATGCCTTTATTTTTACATTGTGGGAAACATAATCGCTTATGGCTGTATTTATGTTCTCCAGGACTCCCTAGGGCTGTATCCAACTTGTTCAGCCACCGGTAATTCATTGCTTCATCCACTGAGTGAGCTTCAGGTTCACTCATCTCTAGACACCAATAATAATCTATTCTTAAAGCAAATGTATCACAGGTACATAAGTAGATTGTTGCGTGCTTGGGACCCCGCAGTCCTTTTTTGCAAAGGCTGTCCGGTTTATGTGCTTGGTGCCAGTGTTTTCCCGCCTCAGTGCCCTGGGGGCGGGCCTGCCACCCCCCAGTGTGACGATATCCCCTCCCCTCTGTGACGCGGCTCCATTTGAATCAATAGAGTAGAGGGGATATGGTCACACTGGGGGGCAGCGGGCCTGCCACCAGTGCTCCGAGCCGCTGCATGGGAAAAGACCAGCGCCAAGTGTGGGACGTTTCAAAAAAAACCTTGTTTTGGTTAATACCCCCATGTAATAACATCACTAGAGAACCTTCTCTTACAACTCTGGTTTAGAACCTGCACATAGAAATCAATTTCTCCCTAGTTAGACACTGGTCACATGACATTTGGGCCATTACTAAAAAAAATATGTACAAATGTATATTGTAATGTTGCTGTAGGTGTCTATGCTGTATCAAGTTTTAATGCTATGATATCAGTAAGTTGCTTGCAGAGATTGTATATAAGTAAATACAGCACCACATCATTGGGTCTAAACATGTAACGTTATAATAGTATCTAATAAACTTCTGTAATGGTGACAGCAATCATTCTGGATACATTACTGTGGGAGTAGATAAATCATTCATCTTACCTGCCTTCACTGTCGTTCCTAAAAGTAAGGAGAGTACAACAAATATGATAGAATAAAACAATAACAACAACAACAAACAACATCATCGGATCTAAACAAAATAAGATGAGCAGACTGATATATATTTTTGTGGGAAAAGACTGAACAAAACTAGAAATGTATGCATGTAAACCTCTGCTCATTCTGGGTTTAGGAGTCAGTCACTCAGAAGGACCGCCCACTGGACTCCTAAGCTAAAGTGCAAAATTACTCATTTTTGGTTGCATCAAATCCCGAAAAATTGTAATAAAAAGCGATCAAAAAGTTGCATATGCGCAATCAAGGTACCGATAGAAAGAACACATCATGGCGCAAGAAATCACACATTAGACAGCCCCATAGACCAAAGGATAAAAGGAATAGAGCGATTTTAAGGAACATATATTTGTTAACAATGGTTTGAATTTTTTACAAGCCATCAGATAAAATAAAAGTTATACATGTTACATATTGTAATCGTACCGACTTGAGGAACATATATAACATGTGAGTTTTTCCATAGGACACGCGGCGTAAAAACGAAGCCCCCCCCCCCCAAAAAAAAAAAGAATAGCATTTTTTTTTCTTCAATTTTACAGCGCGTATCATTTTTTTCTGGTTTCGCAGCATATTTTATGCAAAAATTCTGCCTGTCATTGCAAAGTACAATTAGTGATGCAAAAAATAAGGGCTCATGTGGGTCTGTAGGTGTAAAAATGCAACTGTTATGGCCTTTTAAGCAAAAGGAGGAAAATACGAAAACAAAAAACGAAAATTAGCCTGGTCCTGAAGGGGGTAATTCTGTCAGGTTCTCTTTAACCCAAAATATGTGTGACTATTCTATATATAGCTTAGATATAGCTAAATTTAAAGGAGTGAAATGACAATTTAAAATCCGCCCTGCAGGTCACATGCATAGTAAAATCCATAAAATCACAGCCATAAATCATCAACTATACACAATTATTGGTTATAATAGCAAACATGTAAAATATTATAAAATAAAATCAGCTTACCAGTCTCCTCCTCTATGTTCTCTTGCAACTGAAACAAACAGAAATACCAGATACTTCTTATTCTATTATAAAGATGTCAGAAAACAACACATTGAAAACCAATGAATATGATAATATATGTATATGACAATACCTACATATCACATAGCATAATCATGTAATAATAAGATCTTTTTTACTGGTGTTTTACCAAGTCATCAAACAGACCAATACAATATAAATATGAAGATAAATATATATATATATATATATATATATATATATGTATATATATATATATATATATATATCACTCTTACCAGCCTCAGCTGATGGCCCACAGCCCATGTCCGCAGAGTATCGCAGGATCGCAGGAGACTTCACACTTTCTGCCACTGGTTCAATTCTGAGATGGGTTTTAAAAGATTATTTTACAGCTGATCTTCGAATGAATTGATCCTAAGTGATTATGGTCAGCATGATAGGGACACTGAAGAAGTGTGGACACTTTTGACTGGTTAATAACCAGTGCAATTTATGCATTTTAGGTAAACTGACATCAGTAGAAAAATGGATTGCATAAGTTGGATTTATTTTTTTGGGGCCATTTGTTTTTTAGTATCAGATATATGGAGTAGTAGCACTACCGGTCCTAGCACCTGTGATGAAAAAAGGAGCAGCATCTGTCAGCATTGCAGTGTAAAGAGAATACTGCACAGTGCCACATATTTACTAGTGGCTGTGCCTGGTATTGCAGCTTTGTTTTAATTTCATTTAAAGGGGTTATCCAGCGCTACAAAAACATGGCCACTTTCCCCCTACTGTTGTCTCCAGTTTGGGTGGGGTTTTGAAACTCAGTTCCATTGAAGTAAATGCAGCTTAATTGCAAACCGCACCTGAACTAGAGACAGCAGTAGGGGTAAAAGTGGCCATGTTTTTGTAGCGCTGGATAACCCCTTTAAGTAGTATTCCAACTTAAAGGGGCATCCCAAAAAACATGTTAAATCCTCGCACCTCCTAGAGACTAACAATTCATTCCCTACATGTCATTACCTTTTCAGTCTCCTTCCCCCAGTTCTAAGCCTGCTTCCTTCTGCTGAAGACACATAAAACTGTGTGTGAGCTGTTCTCTCCATCTCCCCCTCCTTCCCTTCCCTCATGTAAACAGCTGCCTGTCCAGCTGTCTCTGCACTGTGTAAGGGTATGTACAAACTACTGAATAAGCAAGGAATTTTAAGCAAAGTCCGTGTGGTGGGTTCCACTTGAAGTATTGGTTGTCCCACTGACTTGAAGGGGTTATCCAGCGCTACAAAAACATGGCCACTTTCTTCCAGAGACAGCCACACTCTTGTCTCCAGCTTGGGCGAGGTTTTGCTGCTCAGTTCCATTGAAGTGAGTGGAGCTTAGGGTATGTTCACATCTCGTTTTTCTCAGTCATTATGTGACAACGTTCTGCTCATTTGCGGGACGTACACTGCTTTTGTGCAGGACTCAAAAGCGTAGTCAACCACGCTTTTGAGTCCTGCACAAAAGCAGTGTACGTCCCGCAAATGAGCAGAACACAGTCACATAATGACTCTGTCCTGCTCATTCAAAGTCAATGTGGCTGTCATGTGGCCGTCTGCCGCACGTCGGGCTGCACCGCCGCATTCTTTTAACTATGAATCCTGAAGTGTAGCCCGACATGTGGAGAAAAACGAGATGCGAACATACCCTTAATTGCAAACCGCACCTGAACTAGAGACAAGAGTGGGGCTGTCTCTGAAAGAAAGTGGCCACGTTTTTGTAGCACTGGATAACCCCTTTAATGTGATTTTTCAATCCCAACCCACAAACCACCCAATGAATTGACATGTCAACTTTTTTTTTGTAACAACAGTGACACTTTAATTTGCTCTGGATCTGATGTTGCTGATTTTAGGCGTCAACATTGATGAAATCAGCAGCATCAGATCTGCAATTGCTTAAAGGGAACCATTCACCCCGTGGCCCCCATTAGAAACAGACATACAGTGACATAAAGGTCAATATACTTACCATATCGCTCCCGGTCCCGTCCCGGATCTCGTTGTTGACACGGAGAAATCGCTGATTCTTCTTCTCCCGCCCATTATGGTAATGAGCTGAGATGAGTCCAACGTCCATAGGAAACGACGGACGAGTCCAACTTATTCATGAGGTCCTCTTCTCGTCGCCGCCCATCCACGCCTCCTGGAACTTGATTGACGTCTTCAGTCTTCAGTCTTCTGCCGAATTCCCGCGCAGGCGCCGCTGCGATGGTCTCGTCACCTCTTCTGCGCCTGCGCGGTAAACAGGATGCGTGTTCGAGCCAATCGGCGCACGCGCAGTAAACAGTGGAGCTGCAGAGCGGCTTCAATTGTGAACTGCGCATGCGCCGAAAACGACCGTCACGGCGCCTGCGCGGGATCCGGCGAGAAGAAAGAAGACGAGGAGGAAGAAGACCCGGCGTCAATCAAGTGTCGGAGGCGGGGAGAAGGCTGGACTTCGGGCCGGCGGCGCTCATTACCATAATGGGCGCGAGAAGAAGAATCGGCGATTTCTCCGTGTCAACAACGAGATCCGGGACGGGACCGGGAGCGATGTGGTAAGTATATTGACCTTTATGTCACTGTATGTCTGTTTCTAACGGGGGCCACGGGGTGAATGGTTCCCTTTAACAGATATGAACAGATTCTTAAAGAGGTTATACAGGATTAGAAATTGCACAACAACTTTCCTTTTGAGGGTATGTGCATAGAATGGAGTCTATGACATGGACGGAGGCTCGGGCACCCGCCACAGTCCGCGAGCGGGCACGAGCTGAAAATTCTGCAACGGAGTTTCCATCAAAATTACTCAGTGTGCACATACCCTAAACAGCACCACCCCTGTCCTCAGGTTTTGTCCTGTATCACAATTAAGCATTATTCACTTCAATAGAACTTCCAAGGACTGTATTTCTTTGCAAGCTTTTCCTCAGAAATTGGCCTGCTAAAAACTAAAGAGGGGCAACTACCATGAGGGGGAATCACCCCATGTATACATCTGGGGTAACAATCTTCACTACAAGTATTCTCAGGAAGTCCTTCAGTTGACTATAAGGACTTCCCCAGAGTGTTGGTTAGGTTGCGTCTAAGCCAAAGTACCCCGCTGACTACTGCTCAAATGCTTTGGGTAATGGTGCGTTTACACAGGCAGATTTATCTGACATCTTTGAAGCCAAAACCAGGAACAGACTATAAACAGGGAACAGGTCATAAAGGAAAGACTGAGATTTCTCCTCTTTTCAAATCCATTCCTGGCTTTGTGTTCCTGAATCTGGCACTCTGTGAACTCTTCCAGCAAGAGGCAGTATTCTGTAAAGGGCCCCATTACACAGCGCGATAGTCGGCTAAATCATCGGCAGACCGTCGGGCGCAGCACAAATCAAAAGTAGGAATCCCGGCAACTCACCACTTAATCATCAAGTAGTTTATTCGGTAACAAAACCATAATAGTGTGAACAGCAGAACGCGTTTTGGCGATGTGCCTTTGTCAACTGCCTCTTGTTGCACACAGGTGCACGAACACAAAACGTAGTATGGAAAGGAATCAGAGCGGCACTCCGTGATATGCAGGTGGTGCACAAGGAAAGGAGCGTAGTTCCATCACAAATAAAAAGTAGGAGTCCCGGCAACTCACCACTTAATCATCAAGTAGTTTATTCAGTAACATAACCATAACAGTGTGAACAGCAGAACGCATTTCGGCGATGTGCCTTTGTCAACTTCAGTTGACAAAGGCACATCGCCGAAACGCGTTCTGCTGTTCACACTATTATGGTTATGTTACCAAATAAACTACTTGATGATTAAGTGGTGAGTTGCCGGGATTCCTTCTTTTGATATCAGCTCAGAGAAGCTGCAGCGGGCGAGGTTATGTTTGAACAGATTAGACCAAAGGCTGCACGGACATCGCTAACAATGTTCGTGCAGCCCTTGTTATAAGATAATTGAGCTGTGTTATAGGATCAGTAAATGACGTTTACATTATTGATTGGGCTGCCATTGTCCCATGTAATAGAACCCTAACAAACCCAATTCACTAAAGTTGCCTGGACAAAGTTATGCACTACCTAGACAGGCCCCTTGGTACCCCCCTAATCTGTACAACAAGTTTTCAACTACATATAGCTATCTCAGAGACTTTTACAACTCAAGTATCTTCTATCTCAAGTATAACCTATATTACAACTATCACCAGTATGTTACACAAAAGCTGGCAACCAATCTCCCTGTGAAAACGTTATTATCTGAACTTGTGCCTAACGGCCCTATTACACCTAAAGATGTCTGACAGATTTTCTGATAGATTTTTGAAGCCAAAACCAGCAATGGATTTGAAATAAGGACAAATCCAGTCTTTCCTTTATGACCTGCTCTCTGTTTATAGTCCGTTCCTGGCTTTGGCTAAAAAAATCTGTCAGATAGGGCCCTAAGACTGTACTGTCACTTTAAGAACTGTTTCTGCTTTTAGATAAAGGTGGCGAGCTATACCCTTTCCCCTGTGGTCGGTGACCTGACGGACTCTAATGGGGTCCCATGGGTACTTATCACGGTGGTCCAGAGTGGAGTTGTGACTATTGGTACCGCCACCCACAGAAAGGGGAGATGACCCAAGGATGAGGTATCTACTGTGTAGGTGCCAGAACAATAATCACAGGTGCCAGAGTCATAATATCAGAAATAAAACCTTCTTTTCTTGTAAGGATATATAAACAATAGCGACATCTTGTGGTACTACTTCATTACCACATAAACTTGGAGTACAGGCTTTTGCGAGGGGTGTATAAACCAGTAAAACTCGTGGTGGGACACCACACTATTACTATGATGGCAGTATATACTGTGCTCAATAAGTGTTATGCATACAACTCAGCAGGCAGCTATAAGGCTTATGGGCTTGGTGGGTAGGTCTTATTACATACATGTCACATGATTAAAAATAAACTCCTCAATGAATAGAAAGCGCTAATAAATCACACAAGCCGCAGTTTTGAAGATGAATATTTATTAATAATATAAGGCATAAGAATAAAAAGGCTCCTTTGTGACAGGCTGAGATGTCATTCTACCTGTTTTATGGAGGCAGACAATTGTCTATTGATATTTTATCTCCATATCTCTTCCATAAATAGTTTAATAACCAGAGGATTCCACAACATACGATGGATAACACCACAACAGCGATAGAAAGCTGGATCCAAATATACGAGACATCATCTGTCCAATCTGTATCCATGCCATTTTTAACGTCTTCTTCCTCTGTTTCTTCCTTTAAGGAGCTCAACAGGACATTAGCGTTGTCTTCTAGTTCTGGTTGTACGTGGGTGGTTACGTCCATAACGTCCGTAACATCCATAACGTCCATAACGTCCATAGTCTTTTCCTTTTGATGCTTTCTAAAATATGGCCTCCCCTCCGCAGAACCACTCAGTATCAGGCATAGCAGGATTAGGTAAAACATACTGGAACTGGATAAAATCCGAGATTCTCAGTCTTCAGGCAGCGATGCTTAGAAAGTAATCGCAGGATACTCAGCAGAAGAAGCTGGACACTAACTCTCCAAGAGACAGCGAACAACTGAAAGGGTTACAGCGTAACGTCATTTACCTAATGCTTGCTGTCTGTGACATCACCTACATACCTATTATGACATCACCTACATACCTATTATGACATACATACCTATTATGACATCACCTACATGCCTATTATGACATACATACCCACTATGACATCACCTGCCACTGTCTTACAATGTTTACAAAACAATCACCATATATTCCAAAGACCCTGGAGATTTATTAAGCTGTCTTAGGGCCCTATTCCACCGGACGATTATCGTTCAGATTATCGTTAAATCGTTCGAATCTAAACGATAATCGTTCGGTTGAAATGCAGTAACGATTAACGACCGAACGAGAAATCGTTGATCGCTTTATAAGACCTGGACCTATTTTTATCGTTGCTCGTTCGCAAAACGTTCGCAAATCGTTCGCATTGAATAAGACATCGTTCGGTCGTTCTCAATAGATACGAACGCAATAGCGAATAAATACGGAAGAAAAAACGATCGCAATTACGATCATAAGTAACGATTATCGTTCCATGGAAATGAGTGAACCTTTTCAGGTCTTTCGCAATAGCGGTCGTTTGAGATCGTTAATCGTTAACGATTATGCTAACGATAATCGTCCGGTGGAATAGGGCCCTTACAGTAGGGAAATCCTCTGTTGCCCGTAACAACCAATCACAGTTCAGCTTTCATTTTACCAGGGAACATAAATATCTGAAAGCTGAGCTGTGAATGGTTGCTATGGGCAACAGAGGACATCCCTACTGTAAGACAGCTTGATAAATACCACATATATGTTACCAGATAAAAGCTACATCAGCCGCTCACCATTCATATGTGAAGGACAATTCATTGGGGAGATTTATCAAACATGGTGTAAAGTGAAACTGGCTCAGTTGCCCCTAGCAACCAATCAGATTCCACCTTTCATTTTCCAAAGAGTCTGTGAGGAATGAAAGGTGGAATCTGATTGGTTGCTAGGGGCAACTGAGACCCCAGTCGTCTCCTAAAGTAGAAAACACATGGGGCACACTGTATAAAATAGAAGCCGGTGTAAACTAACCACAGCAACCAATCACAGCACAGGTTTCATATTACAAGTGGTCAGTGCTGACCTGTAATTGGTTGTTATGTGTAGATTACACCAGTTTTTATTTTACAGAATTTGATAAATTCAGCAGTATTTTCCTCATACACCTCCTGTGATGGCCGGGTGCTGGGCTGGTGATGGGGCTGCTCTGTCTTAGCAAATAAAGATCAGCTCTGCATTGAGTATTAGGGGCTGTATCCCCCCGATAACTGGGGTTAATATGACAGACCCAGTTACAAGTGAAAATTGCCAATAAATTCATTGTAGTGTCAAAATGTGGATCCCCTGTGGTAAAATGTACATTTCCTTACAGGGGGATAAGATGAAGAGTGCACAAACCATTACGTGTCGTACACTAATGTAGAAAACATCAAGTACATTAGTGACCCAGAGGGACCAGTTCTCTAAGGTAATGGGGTTCAGGGGATCCATATTTTCACAGTAAAATTAATTTATTGGCAATATTCACCTGTAACTGGGTCTGTTATATTAACCCCAGATACAGCCACTGATACTCACTGCAGAGCTAGTCTTCATTTGCTAAGACATAACAGCCCCATCAACTAAGAGAATGGACCAATTCTCCAATCCACAAATACAAACTTACTATCTTCCTGCCCCAGGACAGACATTGATATTATGGGTTTAGTGAGGGACTATGGCATGGGCACCTGTCCTGTCTGCAGCTCAAATACGTTGGTAATGACAGACATCAGAGATCACTGTAATGCCGGTCATTTAAAGGGAATCCGTCAGCTCCCGGGCACTACCTAAGGTGCTGACAGTGTGCTGTAGCTGTCAGCCCCCAGTGAGCATGGTGCCTTTTTGGTAATTTTCCGTACAGCGGATTATGTACAATCTTATGTCTCCTACTGTCACAGAGCAGTTGTTCGTGCCACACTTGTCATGCATCCTCCTCCCTCTTCATGAATAATCAATGCTGCCCGGCCTCCTGCTGGCTCAGCTGTTAGATTGCAGATCAGTCCTCTGTAGGTAGGTTATGACTGAAAGAATCTTTCCTCTGTAATGTGTTGGAGCTGTGGTCTAGGGGTAACTCACCTGACAGCAGTTTGTTCTCTGGTTTGAATCCCCTGATGGAAATTAAATAGATGTTTTTTTTCCTCATTGTATCATTTTTAAGGCTATGTTCACACACACAGTATTTTTGCTCAGTATTTTGGTCAGTATTTTGCAACCAAAACCAGAAGTGGATTGAAAACACACAAAGGCTATGTTCACACACTGTTGAAATTGAGTGGATAGCTGTCATTTAATGGCAAATAATTTCTGTTTTTTTTTAATACAATGTCCGATATTTGCCATTAAATGACGGCCATCTGCTCAATTTTAACAGTGTGAGAACATAGCCTTTCTGTGTTCTCAATCCACTCCTGGTTTTGGTTCCAAAATACTGAGCAAAAATACTGTGTGTGAACATAGCCTTAAAAAGATACAATAATGAGAAAAAAAGACATCTATTTATTTCCATCAGGGGATTCAAACCAGAGAATGAACTACTGGCAGGTCTCTAGACAGGTGAGTTACCCCTAGACCACAGCTCCAACACATTAGGGAGGAGAGATTCTTTCAGAGATAACCTGCCTACAGAGGACTGATCTGCAATCAGCTGAGCGAGCAGGAGGCCGGGCAGCATTGATTATTCATGAAGAGGGAGGAGGATGCATGACAAGTGTGGCATGAACAACAGCTCTGTGACAGTAGGAGACATAAGATTGTACATAATCCGCTGCACGGAAAATTACCAAAAAGGAACCATGCTTACTGGGGGATGCCAGCTACAGCACACTGGCAACACCTCAGGTAGTGCCCGGGAGCTGATGGATTCCCTTTAAAGGTGTACTCCAGGAAATAAATTTGTCTCCTCCAGTTCCTGGATCAAGCATGTTGTGCTGTGTCATCCCGCTCTTCCTGCTCTTGGGGGATCCTGTGGAGGGGAGGCTGTCTATCAAGATTCACCCTGGATGACACCCTGGAGTTTCCTTTCTCATCAATAACAAAGATAATGGAAGAGACCAATGACCACCCTTAATCCTGATGCAACACTTCTAGCAACACAATAGTTTAAAGTGTACATAATTGAAATAAGGAGTGGCTCCACGGTAAATCACAAATGCCAACCATACATATCCCTGCACTGAATGGTTGAAGTAATAGCCTTCTCCCTTCACACTACATCATTCTTAACATCAAGATGTAAAGCAGCAGACATAAACCTCCTCGAGAGGTTTAATGATTAAAGAAAAGATAGAGCTTGAGCCGCCAGGGGGTTTGGATTGAAGAATTTACATAATCCTTTGGGAAGTGTCTACTTATTGGAGGGGGAGCACTTGCCATCAGCGCTTGTCTCCCCCCCGCATCCCCACCCCACCCACACATAGAATGTAACACTTATGCCCTATCCTGTAGATAGAGAATACATTTGATAAAGTCAGAATACCCCTTAAAGCGACTCTGTACCCACAATCTGACCCCCCCCCCCAAAACCACTTGTACCTTCGGATAGCTGCTTTTAATCCAAGATCTGTCCTGCGGTCCGTTCAGCAGGTGATGAAGTTATTGTCCTAAAAAAATACTTTTAAACTTGAAGCCCATGCCAAACGGGAGTATATGTGCCCTAACTTTGCACCCCTCTCCATTCCTCCTCCCCACCCTCCTCATCATTAGGAATGCTCCCGGCAGATTGCCTCCTATTCGCCACCTGTGGCAGTCCGGCACATGGGCTGGATCTTTAAGGACGTGTGCAATGTTCAGCATGGAGAAAATGATAAAGAGGGTGGGGAGGAGGGACGGAGGGGGGTGCAAAGTTAGGGCACAGATACTCCCGTTTGGCACGAACTTCAAGTTTAAAAGTATTTTAGGACAATAACTGTATCACCTGCTGAACGGCCCGCAGGACAGATCTTGGATTAAAAGCAGCTATCTGAAGGTACAAGTGGTTTGGGGAGATCAGATTGTGGGTACAGAGTCGCTTTAAAGGGAACCTGTCACCCCCCGTGCCGGGGTGACAGGTTCCCGACCCCCCGTTAGAGACCCCTATACTTACCTCATCGCGCCGGGTCCCGCTTCTGAAGATGGTCGGGTCCCGGAGATCTCAGCCGCCGCAGCCCGGCGCGCGCGCTGAGAGATGAGTCCAACGCTCATAGAGAATGACGGAGCGCTGGACTCTCCTGTCATTCTCTATGGGTGTTGGACTCATCTCTCAGCGCGCGCGCCGGGCTGCGGCGGCTGAGATCTCCGGGACCCGACCATCTTCAGAAGCGGGACCCGGCGCGATGAGGTAAGTATAGGGGTCTCTAACGGGGGGTCGGGAGCCTGTCACCCCGGCACGGGGGGTGACAGGTTCCCTTTAAGTATGACCTGAACTGCTCTGGTGGCCCTCAGATAAAGAAACTGTAATTTGGACCTAGTTTTGAGATGTAAAACTTTCAAAAATAACTCATAATTTTCCCATTGAATTGCACTACATTTAATAAGGCAATAAAGACTGATACAGTAAGTGCCAGCTAAGCGACTGTTTGACAGAGTCTGGCCAGCTTATGAGATGTGAGCTCCCTCCTAATTCCACAGGAATAAAAAGTGATGTTGACCTCCCTCAGCTCTGTGTCATATATGAAATGAGTACAGGAGATTTATTCTCCTTATCTGTGCAAGTCCTAATAGCGTAATCCACAGTCTGTAGAGATAAGGAACCAGGACAAAGTGCAGGGCACAGTGATATGGGCAACAAGTCACTGATGCAGCAGCGTGAGACAAGCCATAGAGCAAGGGTTGTGGAATCTACACAATTAGCCCATTTCCCAGTCTTCTCAGGACACGGTTATTTTTTATTTTCTATTTCAATAGGGCCAATCCGGACGATTATCGTTCATTTAGGGCCAGACCTAAAATCATCATTCCCCCACCGCGCATCGCTGCGGTTGAATAGCGGTGCACGGTGGGTGACCGACGATTTGACAAGCAGCAGCAGCATACATTACCTGTCCAGGCTTCTTATCTGCACTGTCTTCATCCTCGGGTCCCGCGCGCTCTATCTTCCAAATGGCCGGTCAGCTGACGGAGCGCTCAGCCAATCACAGGCCGGGACCGCCACGGCCTGTGATTGGCTGAGTGTGGTCTGTCAGCTGACTGGCCATTCTGAAGATAGAGCGCGCGGGACCCGGGGATGAAGACAGCACGGAGAGGAAGCCTGGACAAGTAATGTATGATGCTGCAAGGGCTGCAAGGACATCGGTAACAATGTCCTTGCAGCCCTCGCTCAACGATCATCGGGCCGTGGGATAGGCCCAGTAAACGAGCGGCGATCTAGCAGATCGCCGCTCGTTTACATCGTTGATCGGGCCCTCCTCGGCCCGAGGAATAGGACCCTAAGTCAACAGTAACTTTAATCAGCTGTTACATTAAGGCTACAATGGGTTATAACCCCGTATGACCTAATTCAAACCTACAGGGTTTACAGACTATTTCCAGTCATAAAGTAGCATTAAGGCCAGAAAACTAATTTGTTAACAAAAGATTAGTGCTGTGGTTTTCCAATGGACAGTGGCACCATTAGTTCTTCAGGGTAGCTTCACACATATGGGATCCGCAGCAGATTTCACGATGCGAGTTTGTCTATGGGGTCACATACCTGCAGCGGAACTTCATTGCGCTGCGGATATGTGACCCGGCCCCGTTAACCCCCCGCCTCCCGCAGCATACATTCAAAAGAATATATAGATGCAGCTCACAATTGTGTTACTGAGTAGGTCGAGGTTTAACTAAAGATGCCCTTACCTAGAAACGGGCAGATAATGCATACAGTAATAGAAGAGATTCTTTAGTCCTCAAGACCACCACAGCCCTATCTTCTAAATTATATGGTATAATGTAGCCAGGGGCGGATTAACTTTACCATAGGCCCCGGGCTGTTCACCAAGCCTGGGCCCCCCCACCCCACTGTAACTATGGCAGCACTAGCCTGCCGTTCATAGTACAGGACAGATAAAGTCATGATGTCCTGATTTGTGCAAAATTGTGCCATTAAAAAAAACTGTGATTTTTGCAAATCATGGCGGAAGTGTAGCCAGGAGACAGCTGAAAGTATAAGTCTTTTTGGGTGGTCATGGGCCCCCCAGGAGCTCAGGGCCCCGGGCTACCGCCCGACACCCCCCTGTTATAATCCACTACTGAGTGTAGCTCACAGTTATGTAGTAACCTGACTGCGATTCTAGCCAAAATACAACAATTTAATCATAAAACATACTAAAAATCAAACATTACTCAAATATACACATATGGATCGAAAAAGCAATTGAGAAATAATGTTAAAATTACAAAGTCTCTATATGATGAATTGCATCGCTCGGTGCCCACCGATTGCGAGATCGTATTAGATGTTATCAGCCACTATTGCCAATGCGTTCCTTATGTTGTGAACACAGTTCTGGAATGCACCTCGGACTTATAGTTCTCCTAGCGGTACCGAGTTTTGGACTTGTAGTTACTTAGTTAGTATTGGACTTATAGTCCTATTGGACTCAATAGGACTATTACACTCAATAGGACTATAAGTCCAATACTAACTAAGTAACTACAAGTCCAAAACTCGGTACCACTAGGAGAACTATAAGTCCGAGGTGCATTCCAGAACTGTGTTCACAACATAAGGAACGCATTGGCAATAGTGGCTGATAACATCTAATACGATCTCGCAATCGGTCTGCACCGAGCGATGCAATTCATCATATAGAGACTTTATAATTTTAACATTATTTCTCAATTGCTTTTTCGATCCATATGTGTATATTTGAGTAATGTTTGATTTGTAGTATGTTTTATCATGATTAAATTGTTGTATTTTGGCTAGAATCGCAGTCAGGTTACTACATAACTGTGAGCTACACTATACCATAAAATTTAGAAGATAGGGCTGTGGTGGTCTTGAGGACTAAAGAATCTCTTCTATTACCGCAGCATACATTACCTGCTTGGCGCCGTGGCTGTGTTAGGGAGCCTCACACACAGCCGCGACGCCGAGCAGGTAATGTATGCTGGGGGCCGGGGCTGTGGGATGCTGAGGGTTAAAGGGGCCAGCGGGTATGTGACCTCATAGACCTTCACTATACCAGGATTCGCAGCGGATTTCGCTGCAAACTCGCAGCGTAAAATCCGCTGCGGATCCGGTACGTGTGAAGCTACCCTAACTTGAGTTCTCTAATGTGGAAAATCCACCTTAAAAATTCCCCTGTCCAGGATCCTTACTAGGAATGGTCCGAACCTGCCGAGGTTCGGGTTCGTACGAATCTAGACTATCGGCAATGATTCCCGCTGTCTTAAACCTCCGTGGAGAGGGTGGATAAAGCGGGAAGACCGCCTAGAAAACTGGGATACAGCCTATGGCTGTGGCCGTATCCCGGTTTTCCAGGCGGTCCTCCCGCTGTATCCACCCTCTGCACAGAGGTTTAAGACAGCGGGAATCATTGCCGAGAGTCCGGGTTCGTACGAACCCGAACCTCGGCAGGTTCGGACCATCCCTAATCCTTACCCAATGCTCAGACTGGAGGTGGTTACAAAGACTGTCTTTCACTCTTGTCCTGCCCTACATTACACAAACATCCCCTTGATTTGAATGTGCTGGCAGATCAGGGCCAGATTTTTGTCCTGCTTATTGCTTATTGTCCAAATTGGGCATGGACATGGGAAAGCTGGATCATAGCTCAGTGATTATATGTTTTCAGACCTCTGCCTGGGCTGGGAAAGCTGGGCTATAGCTAGATATCTGCTAGATCAACGCTTGCTTACTGAGCCTATTACATGGTTTGATGTCCGTGCAGCCCTTGCTTTAAAATAGTAAAATAATGAACTTTATACATACTGTACTTGTCCATGCTTCTCGGTGTCTTCTCGCTTCTGCCTGCTGGAACTTCAGAGCCGAGCCTGCTCAGCCAATCACTGTCCGCAGCGGTCCCATCTGAGCAGCTTGCCACTTCAGAAACCGGCTCTGAAATTTCAGCATGCAGAAGCGAGAAGACACCAGGGAGCGTGGACAGGTATGTACAAAGTGTGATATTTTTCCTTACAGTCATCACCCACTGTCAACACATTGCTATTACACGTAGCAATGAGCCCTCGGCGACCAATAATTTTTAGGCTGGGATAACCAACAATGATCAGCCGACGATCACTTCATCAGCTGATTGTGGACTTTATTGCACAGAGAAATACCCTGTCAAATCCGCCTGATTTGGCAGATTAGAGAGCACTAATGGGCCTATTACACGGCCTGATCGTTTAACAAGGGCTGCAGGGACATCGTTACAGATGTCCTTGCAGCCCTTTTTTAAACTTTATACATTACCTATCCAGGCTGCAGGGCTCCTCTTGCTCTGTGCTTGTCCCCGGGTCCGCATGCTCCAGCTTCAGAGCAGCCTGTCTCAGCTAACAGGCCGCGGCGGTCCTGGCCTCACACTGTAATTACACGTAGTAATGCGCAGTCTGCGCCTGACAATTATAGGTCAGAACCTATATCAATGATCAGCTGATGACAACGATCATCGGCTGATTGTTGTCTTTATTACACAGAACGATAATCGGCCGGATAGGGCCGATTCGGCCTATTTTTGTTACACGTAATAGTACCCTAAGACTTCTGTTGAAAATGGGAAAACTGGGCTATAGTGCAGTGATGATATGTTTTCAGACTACTGTTTCTAAACTGTAGTTGAGACTGGGAAAGCTGGGTTACAGATCAGTGTGGATATGTTTTCACAGTTCCGCATTATGTGATATATTTTGAGACTGCTGCTGAGGCTGGAATACTGGGTAAAACTGGGTATTCATTTAATGTTCATACCTTCTGACCCTGCTGATGCACTGGAAAAGCGGAGTCACAGCTCAGTGATGATATGTTCTTTGGCTATGTTCACACTGTGTTTTAAAAAAAAACACAGCCGTTGTTTGCAGAGTCAAACAACAGCCACTGTTTAACATGTTCCTGTGGCCGATACTGCCATTTTAGTGTGCCTGCAATCCAAATAATCATAGAACTCAGAATGGCCATACAATGTGTCCCTAGAGCGGCAACAACGGCCATTGTTCGTGCAATAGCGGTCGCAAATAATTGACAATGCAAAAGAACACTGCAGAGACACCATCACATGTCTCGACGTCAGTGAACTAGCCAGACCTTCCCTCCGGGAAGGAACAACCAAGCCAAAGCGTTCTCCAGTCAAGGAAACTACCTCAGCAAGGTATCCATCCACAGACAGCCGTTTCGGGGTTTTTGCCCCTCATCAGTGTGGAGTAGGTTTCTGGCTAGTGGGAGCAATGACTAGTAAGTGCATGCAAAAGGACGCTGGTTGACCTCAGGGAGATCAACCAAAACACCGCAGAGACACCATCACGTGTCTCAACGTCAGTGTATTCTAGAACATTGCCCCCTGGGAAATCGAATATGCAAAAGAACACTGCAGAGACACCATCACATGTCTCGACGTCAGTGAACTAGCCAGACCTTCCCTCCGGGAAGGAACAACCAAGCCAAAGCGTTCTCCAGTCAAGGAAACCACCTCAGCAAGGTATCCATCCACAGACAGCCGTTTCGGGGTTTTTGCCCCTCATCAGTGTGGAGTAGGTTTCTGGCTAGTGGGAGCAATGACTAGTAAGTGCATGCAAAAGGACGCTGGATGACCTCAGGGAGATCAACCAAAACACCGCAGAGACACCATCACGTGTCTCAACGTCAGTGTATTCTAGAACATTGCCCCCTGGGAAATCGAATATGCAAAAGAACACTGCAGAGACACCATCACATGTCTCGACGTCAGTGAACTAGCCAGACCTTCCCTCCGGGAAGGAACAACCAAGCCAAAGCGTTCTCCAGTCAAGGAAACCACCTCAGCAAGGTATCCATCCACAGACAGCCATTTTGGGGTTTTTGCCCCTCATCAGTGTGGAGTAGGTTTCTGGCTAGTGGGAGCAATGACTAGTAAGTGCATGTAAAAGGACGCTGGTTGACCTCAGGGAGATCAACCAAAACACCGCAGAGACACCATCACGTGTCTCAACGTCAGTGTATTCTAGAACATTGCCCCCTGGGAAATCGAATATGCAAAAGGGAAGGTCTGGCTAGTTCACTGACGTCGAGACATGTGATGGTGTCTCTGCAGTGTTCTTTTGCATATTCGATTTCCCAGGGGGCAATGTTCTAGAATACACTGACGTTGAGACACGTGATGGTGTCTCTGCGGTGTTTTGGTTGATCTCCCTGAGGTCAACCAGCGTCCTTTTGCATGCACTTACTAGTCATTGCTCCCACTAGCCAGAAACCTACTCCACACTGATGAGGGGCAAAAACCCCGAAACGGCTGTCTGTGGATGGATACCTTGCTGAGGTGGTTTCCTTGACTGGAGAACGCTTTGGCTTGGTTGTTCCTTCCCGGAGGGAAGGTCTGGCTAGTTCACTGACGTCGAGACATGTGATGGTGTCTCTGCAGTGTTCTTTTGCATATTCGATTTCCCAGGGGGCAATGTTCTAGAATACACTGACGTTGAGACATGTGATGGTGTCTCTGCGGTGTTTTGGTTGATCTCCCTGAGGTCAACCAGCGTCCTTTTGCATGCACTTACTAGTCATTGCTCCCACTAGCCAGAAACCTACTCCACACTGATGAGGGGCAAAAACCCCAAAACGGCTGTCTGTGGATGGATACCTTGCTGAGGTGGTTTCCTTGACTGGAGAACGCTTTGGCTTGGTTGTTCCTTCCCGGAGGGAAGGTCTGGCTAGTTCACTGACGTCGAGACATGTGATGGTGTCTCTGCAGTGTTCTTTTGCATATTCGATTTCCCAGGGGGCAATGTTCTAGAATACACTGACGTTGAGACACGTGATGGTGTCTCTGCGGTGTTTTGGTTGATCTCCCTGAGGTCAACCAGCGTCCTTTTGCATGCACTTACTAGTCATTGCTCCCACTAGCCAGAAACCTACTCCACACTGATGAGGGGCAAAAACCCCGAAACGGCTGTCTGTGGATGGATACCTTGCTGAGGTGGTTTCCTTGACTGGAGAACGCTTTGGCTTGGTTGTTCCTTCCCGGAGGGAAGGTCTGGCTAGTTCACTGACGTCGAGACATGTGATGGTGTCTCTGCAGTGTTCTTTTGCATATTCGATTTCCCAGGGGGCAATGTTCTAGAATACACTGACGTTGAGACACGTGATGGTGTCTCTGCAGTGTTTTGGTTGATCTCCCTGAGGTCAACCAGCGTCCTTTTGCATGCACTTACTAGTCATTGCTCCCACTAGCCAGAAACCTACTCCACACTGATGAGGGGCAAAAACCCCGAAACGGCTGTCTGTGGATGGATACCTTGCTGAGGTGGTTTCCTTGACTGGAGAACGCTTTGGCTTGGTTGTTCCTTCCCGGAGGGAAGGTCTGGCTAGTTCACTGACGTCGAGACATGTGATGGTGTCTCTGCAGTGTTCTTTTGCATATTCGATTTCCCAGGGGGCAATGTTCTAGAATACACTGACGTTGAGACACGTGATGGTGTCTCTGCGGTGTTTTGGTTGATCTCCCTGAGGTCAACCAGCGTCCTTTTGCAAATAATTGACAAGTCAGTTATTTCTGGGGCCGTAGCAAGCAACAGCCGTTGTTCAATACAGCGTGTGAATGACGGCCAATGCAGTGCGTTATTTTATGGCAAGAATGGCCGTTGTTTTAATCTGCAAAAATACAATGTTGCCGAGAATGAGACAGTTGGGTTATAATAAAGTAAAATAATTTGAGACTGCTGCTGAGACTGGGAAAGCTGGGTACCATTTAGTACTATTTCACAGAGTCATAGGTCAGTGATGATACCTTATCAGACTTCTGCTGAGACTGGGAAAGCTCAGTGACCTGTGGTGGTTGAAACCCAGCGATACAATGCAGAACATTCTTTTCTTTCTCTTGTGTCAATGTCCTCATCTAGCTCATGCTTATCTAGTGTTATCAGAGAAAAATAGAGCTATCATCCATTCCAATCCTTCAGGGTGTGTTCACACAATCAGGTTTTTTTTAATTGCCATGATTGAAGCCAAAGTCAGGAACAGATTATAATTGGAGGGCAGGTCATAAAGGAAAGATTTAAATTTATTCCTGCCTTTGTTTTAATTAATTGCAATTAAGAACCTGAATTTGTGAACATCCCCACCAATTATTATTATAACAAGGTCACTTTGCAGCAGCAGTAAAGTGACAATTGTCAGATAGTCCAATATAAGTGTGTAAGTTATTTTTATCCTGTCTTTTCCCATAGTCGCTTTAAAGACTGAGAAAACAAAACAATAACAATGTGTATATTTATTAACACAAATAAGAACTGCATACTGGTAGATGGGTAAAGAAATACAGAAGTATAAGCCATAAACCTCAGAAATACTGCCCCCTGTGGCCAAATTACCATGGAAAATACTATAGTAGCATCATATGGCCTTGTAGATAAGCACTGATGTCATTCTGATCAACCTCATAAGTGAAGATCTGCTGTGACCCATAGCAACAAATCATAATAGCGGAGATCATGCACCGAAAGGAAAAGTCTTATTATTGCTATGTAATACAGCACACCCATACTTTCACATATTCCTACATGGTGATCTCAGCCTCTTGGTCTTTGGCATTGTGTACAACTGGGGCTTGTAGTAGTCCTACAATGGTCCAATGATATATCCAAATAAACAGCCATGCAGTCCTCATTCTGTAGCAGCAGAATCATCCATCATGGGCACAGTGTCAAAGCTGATTTGTATATAATGCTATCTGCATAATACTGCTTGGAAGGCACAACACCCAGATATTGGTGCACGCACTGCGCGTGGTGCAATGTTTTGCATGTCCCAACCATATTAAATGGCTAATACCTTCACAATTAAATTGTCTTACCACTTATGACAACGAGTGGGATTCTATTACTTATGTTTTTTTTTTGCTATATTATATCTTATAATAAACAAGCTAAAAATTCATCTAGCTTCTATAACATGGTCTCGGGACAGTAGGCTCAATGCATCAGGATAATCGGTTGGAGTACAGGCTTTAACGACTACAATGCCATTGGGTATCATCTACAACAATAGTCTTTGGAGGAACCACGGCTGTGATACCCATTGTGTGCAACGCATTGTACTAAAGACCCTGCTGCACTGGAAGCAATCTGTATTCAGACACAGTTCTGGTCTTCTGTTCACAAGGAACTAAGCTACTTTCCTAGAAGGTCTACAAGATCCCCTGAGAAGCTCAGAGAAATACAGTATAGAGAGGACCGTAAGGAGTCCGGAGCATTCCTGAATGTTTAATCATGCTTCTTATTGTTCTCTGTGGTTTGCAAGGAAGATATAAAGTCCACAATGAGTTTGGCTGATTTTCGTGGTCGCTCCATCACTACTGAATGCCCACAGTTCTCCAGAATCTCCACTTGGCTTCCAGGTATTGCTTTAGCCAAGACTTCTGCTCCCGAAACATCAAGCACCTAAGATAAGGGAATAAGAAACTTAGTGCCTTCTACTCTGTTGAGGCTTACAAATAAATCATAATTGTTACTGGAAATTTTTATATGGTAAGAGAGTCAAAAGGAATAAAGACATAATAAAGGGGGTCAACCACTTAGGATCTCTCTCTAAAAGCCAGGACAGGAACACTCACAAAGAGAATGTCCATGCACGCCCTGCTTTGCATTCTGCTGGGATCCAAAAAGACGAGGGGCATAAGCTCAAAGGCATATTCTTGCTGTACACCTAATATAACTGATAACAGTGCAGTTACAATCAGTGACTTACAGGTCACTTTCCCATTTTAATCTTGCCAAGACTGCCATGATGACTTCTCTCAGTCACAGCTTGTCACCTTAGTGTACCAAATGATAATAGCGTCTTCTTTATCGTCACACAAAAAAGTAGTGGCTTCTTATTGCCCCCCCTCCCCCATGGTAGTAGTGCCCCTTTTTACATTCTACACAGTAATGGTACCCCTAGTCAGTCCCCCTACAGTAATGTGCCCCCACTTAATGTATGCCCTGTTAGTGCCCCACTTGGAAATTGCTCATTACGGCACAAGCCAGTGACTACAAACTGCAGGCTACGAGAAAATGGCGGCGCATGGAGCTGACAGATGCTGTTGAGGGCGGTAGTAGCCCAGAGATCCAGAGCACTCGGCTTTAATTCTGGGGCTTGTGCCCCAGAAGTCTGGTGTTTGTGTTACCCCTGGCATATCCCATACATATGTAATGTTTTTAGCAGAATGGCTAATGGGTGACTTGTATAATACAATTTATTGTAAAGCAGTTCTAGGTGAATTTTCCATATATGTATCATTTAAAAATAAGAAACACATACCTGGTCCTGTCTGCCCCATATAATCTGGGTAGGAGCAGTGATTTTGTGCATGCTCTCATGTAGAGTGTGGCGTGACTTCTCTTCTACCATATCTAAAAATACTGAACAAAGAAGATAGTGTCCATTATTTTCTTTAGGGTACAGCACTGAGCACTACTGTCATAAACACACATAAAAGCCTGTGAGATGTTGGCTGCCTTTAAAGGGTTTGTCTTATGACTGAAGCGGGTGATCAGCTGATTGCTGTGGGTTTGGTCCAGGTGTCCCCAATGACAACAGTGGCCACTGCAGGAGAAATGTAGTATTACATGCCAGACATTCAAATGAATATCCACATCAGGCGAAGAACTGCCACTGAAGGGTTGGTATGGTTTGTTTTTCCATACATGCCACTTCCTTCGAGGTTGTATCACCATTAGAACTCAGGATGGTGGATAAGTGTATTGCCGGGGTCCAACTGATGGGACCTTCGTCAATCTCAAGAACAGGGTCCTGAGTGCCCCACTGGAATGGAATGGTAGTTACAGGTAGCAGTGCCACTCAATTCACTATGGGGGCTGTACAAGCCAAGTACAGCATCGCTCTATTCGGATAGGAGATTCAAGACCCTGTTCTACCCCATGATCACACCCTTACCAGTGCCTTTAAGGGGTAGTGCGGTGCTAATAATTTATTCACAAAATAACACACATTACAAAGTTATACAGTTATGCTCAGCCAATCGCGGCTGAGCAGCTGATGACGTGGCATAGGGGGGCCGGCATGAGGGACGGTCGGAGTGGTCCGGCCGGCCTGCCGAAGACGACGTCATTGTCCCAAGATGGCGGGCGGGGGTCGACACGAATGCAGTAAGTATAATGCACCAACACTTCCGGGTCTGACGTGGGTGGGAGAAACACGGGGAAGGGGGCCATTCACATACATAACACACATTACAAAGTTGTATAACTTTGTAATGTGTGTTATTTTGTGAATAAATGATTAGCGCCGCACTAACCCTTTAATAGTGATTCATCCCCTTTAAAGCGACTCTGTACCCACAATCTGACTCCCCCAAACCACTTGTACCTTCAGATAGCTGCTTTTAATCCAAGATCTGTCCTGGGGTCCGAACCATCAGGTGATACAGTTATTATCCTAAAAAAACAACTTTAAACTGGCAGCCCCGTGCCCAACAGCCGGGGATTAGATTGTGTATGCATTAGGCTGGCACACCCTCTCTGCCCCTCCTCCCCGCCCTCCTTATCATTAGGAATGATCCAGGCAGATTGTCTCCTATTCCTCAGCTGTGTCAGCACGGCACATGGGCTGGATTGTTAAGGCACCTGTGCAATGTTCAGACTGGAGAAAATGTTCTAGTGGCATTCCTAATGATGAAGAGGGTTGGGGAGGAGGGACAGAGAGGGTGTGCTAGCCTAATGCATACACAATCTAATCCCCGGCCGTTGGGCACAGGACTGCAAGTTTAAAAGTTGTTTTTTAGGACAATAACTGCATCACCTGCTGAACGGACCGCAGGTCATATCTTGGATTTAAAGCAGCTATCCGAAGGTACAAGTGGTTTGGGGGGGGGGGGGGGGGTCAGATTGTGGGTACAGAGTCACTTTAAACCAATTGACCATCCCTCGTAGTTCCGCTAGAAAGCAAAGTTCTGCACATATTCTCACCAGAACAAAGGGAATGAAACAACCAGAGGTGGCCCCCTCTCTAAATGGGCCCCATAACACCCAATTGGCTTGTAAGCCCTTGAGACCACGTAAAACCTGGACAAGCCGGGCCCACCTAATCTACTCTTTGTTAAAGACTCTCTGCTCTGGCTAGTACAGGCCTCTCAAATATGGGACCAGTCCCTTTTTATGACATCTATATGTGCTAAGGAAGCATAGGAAAGGGTTTCTCTTGAGGAAACAACCCTGGATGACTGTGGAGCTAAACAAGCGTCTCTGAACATGAAGGTCTTTCAATGATGCAAATATTAACGCTGGCGCTGATCCAGATATGTTAATCCTGATCTTTTGATGCGGCATATGCAAAAAAAGCTGATACTTAATAATGTAGTTTAATACCCATAAAATATATTATCCAAGATACGACAGGGACTATTTCCTTACCCTGCCAAACAGCTATCTATTATTAATAATGCTATGATCCTTATTATAGACTGTAATAAAATGCCTGTTCATTTCTAGCCATGGTTATACATAAGTAATAAAGCAGTAGCCTGCAGAATGATATATCATATACACCTAGTATAACTTACATTTTCTATAAAAGTCATTGTGAGGAATGCGAACATCAACTAGTCCTTGTAAGACCTAGAAATAAAGATAGAAATGATTGGAAAGATATATGAAAGTATATATTACTAATTTAACACTGCACTGTTCCTCATCCTGTGGTTTTCCAAAACTACAAATCCCAGCATGCCCCAACAGCCAGAATAGTTTTGGAACTATGTATTATCAATATATTTACCTCCAACACATTGATAAATATGACATTTGTATCAGCATAAGGTAGTCCCTATACATAGTGGCAGCAGTGTCCTTCATCAGGAAACCCCTTGTCTGCTTCATCCACTTAGTATACTTACAATTGCCAGCATTTCCAGCCATAATGGCTGGTCTTTCTTGAGGCTATAACCCGATGAAGGACGCGGCTGCTATTTTTCTGTTTGTCTGATAGCATTGTGAAGGTTAAATGGTTCCTGTCTAGAGATGAGCGAACCTGGAGCATGCTCGAGTCGATCCGAACCCGAACTTTCGGCATTTGATTAGCGGTGGCTGCTGAAGTTGGATAAAGCCCTAAGGCTATGTGGAAAACATGGATATAGTCATTGGCTGTATCCATGTTTTCCAGACAGCCTTAGAGCTTTATCCAAGTTCAGCAGCCCCAGCTAATCAAATGCCGAACAATCGGGTTCGGATTGACTCGAGCATGCTCGAGGTTCGCTCATCTCTATTCCTGTCCTTTCAAATAACTTAAAATAGACTATGTTATTTGTAACATATTTAGGATTCACTTCATATACCAACAAATTACCTCTTAACCCAGCAAAAAAGCTCTAACGTATTGGACACTATGGGGGAGATTTATCAAACTGGTGTAAAGTAGAATTGTCTTAGGTGCCCCTAGCAACCAATTAGATTCTACTTTTCCAATAATCTGTGAGGAATAAAAGGTGGAATCTGATTGGTTGCTAAGGGCAACTAAGGCAATTCTACTTTACACCAGTTTGATAAATCTCCCCCTTATGTGTCTCAATTGGTATCCACTGCCTGTTATGGGAATTTCGTCTCTAGTAGCAGAAAGACTAAGACAGAAATCAGGCAGTGGGGAGGAGCTTAGCTAGTGCTGTGTACAGGAAAGCACTTATACTGTGTAAATGTAATTTGATCATGTGTGTCTCCTCCAGAGGAGGCACACTGTGCCTGAAAAGTATGTGTGTGTACCACTAGCAAACAACCCAGCTGTGTACGGCCCCTTGAAATAGAAAGAGTGAAAAATAACTTGGAGGGCACTCTTCGGGGCTTAATAACAGCAAAGAGCATTTGTTACATCTCTAAAAATGTTTAGAGTAAAGTTACGAGTGGAAAACTCTGCTAAGTCTATCCTGAGTTGTTTTTATCCTACAGCCATTACTGGCGATATCTTTATGATACAGCATTATCCACCAATGCCAATGATAAGATGCCAGTCACAGTCATGGATCTAGCTATGGCATAATCTCTATCTTCCCTGGTGAATTCCCAGTCACGCTACTCAGTGTCGGACTGGAGAGACTTGGGCCCACCAGGGGAAATCATTCTTAGGGCCCACCCTTCAGCCACCATACTTATCTATGGTAACATTAATAAGGGTCCAGTTACACGGCGTGATTTGGGGCAGTATGGGGCTGCAAACGATTGCTAATCAGCAGGGCAGGAATACACAGAGATGTGCAGCCGACAGCAATGATTTTTACAGCCGCACAAAAGATCAAATCAGCCGACTATGGGGCATTTGCTTGTCAGCTGATCTCTGACACTTTTACATGGGGCTTCCTAGGAGCGCTTGTTACCGATAATTGGCCGGTGTAATTGGGCTATAAGACAATTTCCTTTGTATGATAACACTGTATACTTAGATACAAAAGTCATACAGTTACCAATGACACCAGTATATAAAGAGCAAATATCCCCACACATATTACCGCCATACTATTACTGACCAGATCCTGTATACTGAGACTGATTTTACCAATAATACCATTATATAGGCGGGAAATATTATCACCATACATATTACCGCCACAATTACCGCCATACTGTTACTGACCAGATCCTGTATACTGAGAGTGATATTACTAATAATACCAGTAATATTACCGCCACACCACAACCAATACCATCACTATATTGTTACTGACCAATTCTAGTATACTAAGAACAATAAAAAACAGTACCGGATTACAAGCAACAAATACCACCACATACTGACAAATACCACCACATACTGACTAACGCCACCACTGCTACTGACTAATACCACCACATACTGACTAACACCACCACTGCTACTGAATAAGATTCACTGTACACAGATCACCATCACCTCATCCAGTCATATAGAGGTAGACACAGCTCTACACAGGCTCTATACACCATATACATTACAGTGCAAATATATCAGGTGACTCACAGGGGACGTCTTCTCTGATCGGAGTTCTTCCCTTTTCATCTTCTCCATCCGTCCTGGGCCATAATGAGAACTTCTATGAGCCACGAATCCACAGAATCTGCCAGACAGACATATTAGGCTCCTCACTATGTCACCATCCTCATCTCTCTCTATATATATATATATATATATATATATTCCTTACAGTATATGGTCCCCCCTCTGTTGTCCCCCTTATAAATGGCACCCCATATTGTCCATCCCCCATATAGGTACCCCCCTTATGCTGTCCATCCCCATATATATAGCCCCCTCAAGTTGTCCTTCTTCAATATAGATATCCTCATGTCCATTCACCCCATATGGCCCCCTCATGTTGTCGATTCCTCAGTAATAGCCCCCTCATGTTGTCCATTGCCCCCTATAGCCCCCTCATGTTGTCCAACCCCCCATAGCCCCCTCATGTTTTCCATCTCCCCATAGCCCCCTCATGTTGTCCATCCCCCCCAAAGCCCCCTCATGTTTTCCATTCCCACTATAGCCCTCTCATGTTGTCCATCCCCCCCTATAGCCCCCTCATGTTGTCCATCCCCCCCTATAGCCCCCTCATGTTGTCCATCCCCCCCTATAGCCCCCTCATGTTGTCCACCCCCCTATAGCCCCCTCATGTTTTCCATCTCCCCCCTATAGCCCCCTCATGTTGTCCATCTCCCCCATAGCCCCCTCATGTTGTCCATCCCCCCCTATAGCCCCCTCATGTTGTCCATTTACCCCCTATAGCCCCCTCATGTTGTCCATCCCCCCTATAGCCCCCTCATGTTGTCCATCTCCCCCCTATAGCCCCCTCATGTTGTCCATCCCCCCCTATAGCCCCCTCATGTTGTCCATCCCCCCCTATAGCCCCCTCATGTTGTCCATTTACCCCCTATAGCCCCCTCATGTTGTCCATCCCCCCTATAGCCCCCTCATGTTGTCCATCCCCCCTATAGCCCCCTCATGTTGTCCATCTCCCCCCTATAGCCCCCTCATGTTGTCCATCTCCCCCCCATGTTGTCCATCTCCCCCCATGTTGTCCATCCCCCCCTCATGTTGTCCATCTCCCCCCCCTCTCATGTTGTCCATCTCTCCCCCATGTTGTCCATCTCCCCCCCCTCTCATGTTGTCCATCTCTCCCCCATGTTGTCCATCTCCCCCCCCCTCTCATGTTGTCCATCTCTCCCCCATGTTGTCCATCTCCCCCCCTCATGTTGTCCATCTCTCCCCCATGTTGTCCATCTCCCCCCTCTCATGTTGTCCATCTCTCCCCCATGTTGTCCATCTCCCCCCTCTCATGTTGTCCATCTCTCCCCCATGTTGTCCATCTCCCCCCCCTCTCATGTTGTCCATCTCTCCCCCATGTTGTCCATCTCCCCCCCTCATGTTGTCCATCTCCCCCCCCCCCCCATGTTGTCCATCTCTCCCCCCTCATGTTGTCCATCTCTCCTCCCCATGTTGTCCATCTCTCCTCCCCATGTTGTCCATCTCTCCCCCACCCCCCTCATGTTGTCCATCTCTCCCCTCCCCTCATGATGTCCATCTCTCCCCCATGTTGTCCATCTCCCCCCCTCATGTTGTCCATCTCCCCCCCCCCCCATGTTGTCCATCTCTCCTCCCCATGTTGTCCATCTCTCCCCCCTCATGTTGTCCATCTCTCCTCCCCATGTTGTCCATCTCTCCCTCACCCACCTCATGTTGTCCATCTCTCCCCCACCCCCCTCATGTTGTCCATCTCTCCCCCACCCCCCTCATGTTGTCCATCTCCCCCCCTCATGTTGTCCATCTCTCCCCCCCCCCATGTTGTCCATCTCTCCCCCCTCATGTTGTCCATCTCTCCTCCCCATGTTGTCCATCTCTCCCCCCTCATGTTGTCCATCTCTCCTCCCCATGTTGTCCATCTCTCCCTCACCCACCTCATGTTGTCCATCTCTCCCCACCCCCCTCATGTTGTCCATCTCTCCCCCACCCCCCTCATGTTGTCCATCTCTCCCCCACCCCCCTCATGTTGTCCATTTCCCCCCCCCTCATGTTGTCTATCTCCCCCCCCTCATGTTGTCCATCTCTCCCCCATGTTGTCCATCTCCCCCCCTCATGTTGTCCATCTCTCCCCTCCCCTCATGTTGTCCATCTCTCCCCCACCCCCCTCATGTTGTCCATCTCTCCCCCACCCCCCTCATGTTGTCCATCTCTCCCCCACCCCCCTCATGTTGTCCATCTCTCCCCCACCCCCCTCATGTTGTCCATCTCCCCCCCCCTCATGTTGTCCATCTCTCCCCCATGTTGTCCATCTCTCCCCCACCCCCCTCATGTTGTCCATCTCTCCCCCACCCCCCTCATGTTGTCCATCTCCCCCCTATGATAAAAAAAAACAAAACCGAAACTCAACTCACCTGTCAACACGCTCCCCTGTCATTGGTCTCTTCTCCTCTGTTCCCCGACAGACGAGCAGCTCCTGGTACTGGACAGCGCCATCAACACTGAGCTCCGTGCGCGCCGCAGCGGCTGGGACTTCCGGTATGCGCTACGTGAACCGGAAGTCCTAGCAGCCGCACCGCACACAGAGCTCAGTGGTGATGACGCTGCCGGGACCAGCAGCTGCTTATCTGCCGGGGCGGCGGCGGCGGCAGCACCCTTGTGATCGCAAGCTTGCGATCACAAGGAAGGGAAGGTGCCGGCCAGCTATCGGCGGCTGAGTGGGCCCCCCAGGAGCACGGGGGCCCCTGATGCGGGGGGACCGTGCTCCCTGACTGGGGGGCGGGGCCTACTCCTGCTTGGGGCCCACCGGGGGTTTCCCCGGTCCCCCGGTGGCCCAGTCCGCCCCTGACGCTACTGCTTGTGTAATAACAATTAGTGACATTTTCCACTAGCTCTGCTGGCAGTAATAGGCTTGTCCTACCCATAACAATGCTTCTATTTGTAAATGAATATTGCTGATTTCTCATCCATGGCCGCTCATGATTATAGACTTGTCAGCTGGACAGCTCCACTTTGGGCTCTTTAATCGTCACATGGGCAGCAATATTCCAAGCTTTAAAGGGGTATTCCCTTATAATATAATATAGTTATACTTGTAGGGCAGAAAAAAAAAATTATATAATATATATATATGCGCCATACAAAGATCAGGAGTTCTCCTATATAAAACTTTATATTTAACATGTTCCATTTATTCATGATGAGCTGAGCCAAGTGACAAACACAGCTCTCCACTGTATATAGCCATATATATTGCTTCCTATAGGCAGATAGAACATTCTGCAATGCAACCTGCCTATTAATAGTGCAATCTTAGATATCTATATTTGTAATATCTGTATCTTCTTGTGCACTGGGGATAAGTGTTAGTTCACATGATCTGGACCCACTAAGTACGCTCATATCCGGACCCACTTAGTACGCTCATATCCAGATCCACAGGGGAGCTGGTTAGTAGGGCAGAGAACTCACAGCCACAGAGGATTCTGTGCCAAGTCTGCTACTAAGAGCCATCTGTGCCCAGATCTGTAGAGAGCTGATCCTGTATAGTGACATATACCCTCCATAAAATGCTCTATGGGGTTGTGCTGTTTCCTGACATAGCAGAAGATGGAACATATGAACAAAACAATTAAATCGTATTTAACTACGAAAAACCTTAAGCAGTGGTTACAACTAGTATGACGACATTAAAGAACTGACAGAATCTGCCAGACAGCGTTCTTACTGTAGCTTAATAAAGCCATACAGGAGATGTAATGGCAGCCATATGGCTGTACCTGATCTTTAATGAAAAATTATTTTCTAAAATTTAATTTTTATATAATTTTAGGAGGGTGCTAACTGTACAAAACTAATAAAGAAGACCATGGCGTCACATCAGTAGGGCTAAATAAAATAATAAAATAGTTAAAATAGTTATGTAAGATTTGAAAAAAAAAAAAAACATAGCTGTTTTCTTGCATAATCAGCGCCACTCTCATCCTTAGGTTCCTATTACACGGAGCGATTTTTAACAATTAACGACTAACGATAAACAATCGGAAATTAGACTGTCTATCATTAACCTGAAATCGTTCACCAACACAGAACGGCGGTCGTTAGATACTATCGTTATTAAAACATTGGGCAATGCGCTATTACGCTGAACGATTAGCGGAACTTGAGCGAACGAATGTGGAATTACAGCAAACGATTAACTATAATTTTAGGTTCAGATCTAAATCAACGATCAACAACATACGAGCGATTTTTCGATCGTTGCTTGCAATTACACAATCGTTTAAATTCAATTCGATATAACAATTTTTCACACGATAATCGTCCCATGTAATAGGGCCCTTAGTCTGAGTGTGGTACTGCAGCTGAGTTTCATTGAAGTGAATTGAGACGGGTTTACCATACACAACCTGAGGACAGGTGGGGCCCATTAAAAGGAAGTTGCTATGTTCTTTTAGGGTATAAACCCACACACCGTATATGCAGCGTATTTACTGCTGCGATACGCAGCAAACTCGCAGCAATCTCGCAGCAGATTAGATCTGAATAACTGAACACAGCATCAAATCTGTACCAACAAATCCTCTGCGTTTTTGTTGCATATCTGCTGCGTATACGGTGTGTGGGTTTATACCCTTATAATGGATAACGGCTCTATTATACACACAGATTTATCTAACAGATTGTTGAAGCCAAAGCCAGGAAAAGACTATAAACCAAGAACAGGTCATAAAGGAAAGACTGGGTTTTCTCCTCTTTTCAAATCCATTCCTGGTTTTGGCTTCAAGAATCTGTCAGAAAAATCTGTGTGTGTCTAATAGGGCCCTAAGCCCTTTAATCTGCAATAGAAAAGATCCACTGTATCGAAACATTATCTTTGAAGTGAGTTTACAAAACTAAAGGTGTTCTCTGACAAGTCATCCTACAAGGCCCTATTTTAATAGTGTTAATATGACAGGCCTCACTGCTTATTGCCCATAACAACCAAAGATCAAAGTTTAAAATTCTAATTTCTAATTTTGTAAATGGAAGTTGTCCATTGATTGGTTTCTTATGACAACACAAACTATTTTTAATTAGACAGGTAAACATAGTGCAACTATCAATGCCGCAATACTCACCTGCTGCGGGATCTTGAAGCGGACGTATGAACAAAGCTTCAGCATCTTCTCCATTTCTTCCGCACTGGTTGGAATGAGGGGGATTTTTTCATGGTTTCCAGATTCATTTATGTCTTTCAGCTGCTTCAGGAATGTACTGTCATTGGGATACTCCAAACCTGGATATGGAGAAAAAAACAGGACTAATTCGTAGATTAAGCTGATTTCAGGAGGAGAAAACATCACTCCGTATGTAAGGAGACTAAAACATATCCATTTAAGATAATGTTCATTGGTGCTATGCTGTTATTGAGATATATATATATATATATATATATATATATATATATATATATATATATATATATATGTAAGACATCCACCATATGGGACTTTAGGCCTATAAGGAGCAAAATCCAGAACTGTATGTGTTGTCTGTGACATTAACCCTGTGGGAAACAAATGATCCAACACTGACCATGTTAGACTTCAGCCCTGAGAGAGACAATGACCAACAAAAGAGAAAAAAAAATGGCTGCCCTGTGGCTAACGTGGCCTATGTGTTTCAGTCCTGGGAAGTCAGGAGACTCAGCTTGTGGAAATGATGGGAGCGAGCACTTCCTGTGTACAGTGATAGAGGAACTTGTATGTAGTGTATTATAAGTTGAATACACAATAAAGTTGGAAGATAAAGTAGTTGATATAAAGAAGGTGGCATTGGGTTATTGCAGCGCACTTCCTATTGAAGTGGTCGCTGTCCTGCAATAACCCCACCCTACCACTTCAAACAATGAGCAGTATGGAGCAGAGACTTCCAGCTCCTGTATATCCCTTATGTTTACTGACCTATAATACAGTGTTGGAAGCAGTGCTCATACAATAGTTTCAATCACATATGAAACCTGATACACCCATTACAAGTCAATACGATTAGGATCAGTATGAGCTTTCCAATGAATTCATCATAACCCTCATTGATTTGTGGAAGCCATGAAGATAGTGTGGTGTGAATAGTGCCTGAAACTAGAGCTATCACTATAGATTTACAAAATAAAGTCAATGCATTTACCTGCAGGGCAAATGAGCGTCAAGCTGGAGATGTCAGATGGATACTGGGAGGCATAAACCCCAGCGACACATCCACCCATGGATGTACCGACAAGATGGAAAGGCTTCTTATTCAAGTTTATGCTTTCAACAAACTGGAACAAGCAAAAAGAACAGAGCATGAAATCTCTAGTTACTTCATGGATTTAAGGACTGTTACCAACCAAATGGATATAAGGACTGTTACCGACCACATACATCAAATAATGACTTTACAGGCAATTTGCAGTTATGCAGACTCTATCTTATTATTGCTTTGCAACAAAAAAAAGATTAAAGAAAAATGCAAATACGTATTGAAAATACTCTGCTGTTTTGTGCATAAAGCTCCAATTTGGACCAATGCGTCTCTATAGTTACAGACTACAAACAAACCCTGTGTAGTCTGATACTACAATCTTGTTACTCTCTTCTCTCTGTCCTTCTTCTTACTAACTGAAAGACAGTGGAATAGTAGGCGGATAGATGGAAGCAATACATTGAAGGGTCTGTACACATATAGAGTGAAGATTGTTTGTAGTCTGTAATAACAGTCCAGCGCTGACCTGTAACAATGGCAGCGAGGCCAACCTGGTATATTAAAGGGTTATTCCAGAGAATTATTTTTTATACCAACTGGTTTTAGAAAGTTTTACAGATTTGTAAATTACCTCTATTTAAAACTCTCAAGTCTTCCAGTACTTATCAGCTGCTATATAACCTGCAGGAAGTGGTGTATTTTTACCAGTCTGACACTGCTTTCTGCTGCCACCTCTGTCTGTGACAGGAACTGTCCAAAACAGGAGAGGTTTTCTATGGGGATTTTCTACTGCTACAGACAGTTCCTGTCACAGAGAGGTGGCAGCAGAGAGCATCGTCTGATACTGGAAATAATCCGCCACTTCCTACATGACAAACAGCAGCTGATAAATACAGAATGGCTTGACATTTTTTAAATATAAGTAATTTACAAATCTGTATAACTTTCGAACACCAGTAGATTTTTTTTCTCAGGAGTACCCCTTTAAGGCCCACAAAATTTTGCCCCTGATTCCATCAAAGAGCCACACACATATGGCTAGCACAGGGATAAGTGGAATGCTCTGACATGTGAAATTTTAGGGCTTATTTACCTGTGTCACTGCTTTTAGTCTGTGTTCCTATATTAGATAATGGATTATATTCTATATTACCTATTCATTTTGCTACTTAAAAAACAATTGCAAAGGAAAACTATCAGAAGGTTTGTGCATCCCCGATTCCCGGTAGCCACTGAACTTACTGGCACTGGTCTTCTCACGCTCTTAAGTGCTGCTGTTTTTGTTATACTCAATGCCGTAAAAATAGTCAAAGTCGCTAGGAGCACTAGGGGCGTTCCATATGTACTAACCTGACGATAGTTTTCCTTTAAGGTTTTACTTTTATTTTTTAAATAGTTTAACAAAAGAAGTCACTGGCACACTTTGTCTTTGCCTTTCTCAGATAACCGCTTTATCCGCCTGTACCTTCCATGGGAAACGCGTTTCATAGAAATGAGGATTCTATATTGGACAGTCCAAAGGGATTATTATGTTTTTAAGTCGTCACGATTTTGTCTTAGCTTTTTGATTCCTTCTATTAAGTGAAAAGATGAAGCAGATGGAATCTAATCATCTTACACACAGCATGACAGGGGAGATTGTAATCTCGGAAGAATTACAGAGCAGTGGCATATCTCCCAGAGAGAGGGTGACATGTGTTTATCCGCAAATGCAATCTATCAAAGTGCTATTAATGTGATTGTGCTCCGGCTTCTCCTTTCCCATTTACATTTGTAAAATATGTTACGCAACGTTTTGCATGGATGTTTGCTATTTGTCAAGGTTGAACGAAGCTCAGGGGCTCGTCTGTCCTCGGAAGATACACATTCTTTTATAAAGTTCTAGTTTTATAAGTTTTGGTTCTTTTCGGTCAGTTCTTAGAGCCAAAGCCAGATGTGAATTCATAAGAAAAGAAAATATTTCTGCTGGATCCAATTCTTGCTTTGGCTCCAAAAACGACATAAAAAGCTAAAAAAAAAAAAAGCTTGAACATTTTGGCACTTTATATTATAATTCTAATAAAATTGATTAGGGGACAAGGAAGAGATTGCAGGGGGTTTGACTTCCGTTCCCCCCAGCAATCTCCGGATAGGCCCCTGGGTTTTTAATACAGCATGTGACCAACGACTCTATTTATTCACTATGAAGCTGCCAGAAAGATCTGAGGGCTGTACACGGGTCATGTCCTGCAAGTCATGTGCCAACCCACAACTGTATTCAAAACAAAGCAGCCAGGGGCCGATCTGAAGTTCACTGGGGGGCACGGAGATCAGACCCCCCACAATCTCTTACTTGTCCCCTATCCTGTGGATAAGTACAATTTAATGGGAGAACACCTTTAACTAGATTAATAAAATTAATAAAGCCGGACTCACCTCACTGATCGCCCCACTGCTGCTGTTCTAATAGTGCTTGGGTCCAAGCTGATCACCATTTCCTGGTCCTGTCTTGACACAAGGAAGTGACTGCTCAGCCAATCATGGGCAGAGCAGGGACCCGGGCACTGCCGGAACTGCAGCAGTGGGGAACCAGTGACATGAGTCCTGCTAATATGATTTTTTTTTAACTAGTCTGACCTTTCCTGTCTTAAAGTTTTAATTTCTAATATACTGTGCTCAGATTCAGAAAGATCACACTCCACTACCACTATCCTGATCCTAGCTGTCATGCTGAAGATCCTACACGCTATACAGGACATACCTGGTGTATTCTTTTCACCTGACCACTGAAGGAGTAGTCATCTAAAGCCGAGCGCGTGGTTCCCTCATGTCCGGGCATATCCACACAAATCAGGTGTAAGTTCTTAGGAAGGAACTAACAGACAGAAAGATATCAAATGTGATTAATGGAAGTGAAATCCAGACACATCCACAGCACTGCAGGTCACTATTTACAGAGTTTGGGGCCTCAAGTCTGCCGTCCTGGCAAAATACAATATAGTTGAACATACACAGAGACTGGCAGAACCTAGCACTATTAATGGTATTGGCCGATCAGGTATTTTGGATTTCACCACAGTTAGGATTCATGGGTCTTCATGAATCCTGTATGGCAACCCCCCACATACTCACTGCTAGACATTATTTCGTTCTCCCAGCTTCTCAGCAAGCGAATGACATCACACGTCTGCTGGGGAGCCAGGAGAGAAAAACCGGGGGGACTACACTGGGCAGCCGGATGAGTATGAGTATACAGGGCCCCCCTGCTGCATGGGCTCCGTGGCAGTTGCATGGTCTGCCTCCATGGTAGCTACACCACTGGGAAATGACCTGATGTTATACTCACCTTGGCTATGGCCAGCCACATATCTTTATGGGCAGAGAATCCATGTAACATGAGAATGGACTGCTTTGGCCCTGGTCGTCCTCGGCATGTGTAACAGAATTTGTAGTTCCCACAGCTGACATACTTGACCTGCATCCCTAAGGCCCTGCGCCAGTACCTGTAACACAGCCACAAGCTATTTTAGCATCAGTTTTATTACATGTTCCTTGTTCAGAGTTGAGTCAAAATGTTTCTTTAATAAGGTGCTATCCAAAAAATATGGTGCCCTGCAGATTTCCAGTTATACTATCCACATAACACTGCCATAGTGGGTCTATGTTATAATACTGCCATACCACTGTCAATTATATATGCTTTTTACAAAAGTGGAGTTATACTAACCATACTTAAACTAAACGTATAGCACAATATGACAGAACTAGATTTAAAGCGCTACTGCTACTATAAAAAAAAACAAACCTTTTTGACATGTCACAGAGACATGTCAGAAGTTTTAAACACTCAGGGTCTGAGTGTTAAGGCCCCTAAAAATCACTAGAGCCAGGAGAAGTGCATAGCTAAGCAATTTATACCTTGGCTTGCTATTCTATCTGTCTTGCTACAGGAGATGGATTCTATAGTGAATCTATGGAGCCTGACTCCTGCAGTTAGATGGGTAGTGTGGTGAGCCAGGGAGTGATGTACTCAGCCACTGTCTTCCTGGCTCTATACAGAAATTAAAGGAGAACTCCGGCCAAAATGTATTTTTAATATGTTATTACATAAGCAAAGTTAGACAAATAACCTATTTCCCTCAATTTAGTAGATCAGGCAGGCTTCAATTTCTCTAAAAAAAAGGGAGGTCATGACTGTATATATACTTGAAGGGTCTAGCGGGGGGAACAGTGTATGTAGAAATTACATGTAAAAAAAATTATCATTGTGTATATTATATTGTGTATGTATATATTGTGTATGTACTGTGTATGTATATAATCATAAGTTATAATTTTTTAAATGTAATTTCTACATATACTGCACCCCCTGCTGGACCCTTCAGGTATATACACCGAGTTGTGACATCACATTTTTTTTAGAGAAATTAAAGCCTGCCTGATCTACTAAATTGAGGGAAATAGCAGTATATGTGCATTTCCCATAATTAGTGTACATTAGGAATTTGTCTAACTTTTCTTATGTAATACCATATAAAAAAATAAATTTTTGCCGAAGCTGTCCTTTAATGGAGATCTGAACACCCAGACCCTGGCTGATCCAAAATAGGTAGCCCTCCATGTTGGCAGTGAATACTGTCCCAAGGGAATACCAGGGAGATCAATACATTATTTAGTGTAGGGAACAACCTGTAGTTGTAGGTCAATATACTCTGTCTTCCAGTTGCAGTATGAAACCCCCTGATAAAGTCCCTTTAACTACATTTATAAAGGAGGATACGAGCTCTGTCTCTGAAAACTCTGATGGCCAGAATGATTTATTACAAATGAATCAAAAGAGAATGTCAGACCTAACAACATCATGAGGATAAAGAGTGATAAAAATAGCTATACGTTAATATATGATAGTGTCTTACCAGTAATAAATTTTGATCAGAGCTGCCGGCCAAAGAAAAAAGGAGGTCACAAAAGCCAGTATGGGGATAACCAGAGTACCGCCAGCAATAAGGAACATGTTCAGTACGTCCAGGTCCATGTTCCTTCTGGTCAGACCCTGCCTGCAAGAAGTGAAGGAAGAGTTGTAAGACACGGGCAGGAGATGCTGCAGAGCATATATATATATATATATATATATATATATATAGGAAACTTTAATGGCCTATGGTTCCCTATTAGTATAACTGCTATGTATGTAAGGCTCTAGTTCCTTACAGTCATTCATCTATTGCAATCTGTATACATGAGCCTGACAGTCATGCATCATCTGCTGAAGCAATACTAGTCTCTCTAGGTGTTGTAGAACTACAAGTACAATAGTAGCTTGCTTGTAGTTTGATCATATAGCAGCCACATGCTATTCCATAGACAAACACCCAGGATACATCCTGTGCCACACTATGACATAAGCTTTTATATAATGTGATGCACTGTCCAACAGATATAGATATAGATGAAGAGTATAATAAAGCCCATAGACCCCAGTGCTATAGGCCGCCTGTGTATACAGCTCTTGCCGCAGTCACTCTCCATCCGTCAGCAGTTTTCTGCTTGGGATCAGCATTATCCAGGTTAGCAGAGCTGCAGATCTCACAGGCGTACAATGTAACTCAAGCCCACACCAATCATCTGCTTTTCCTCCCCGGGGGCATCACGATCGCCCTTCTGTGGATGCACTTACTATAAGGAGGCTGCTGTGGATGTGAATGCAGCGATGACACGTTACACTTCATAGACTCCAGCTACCTCTGACCCGCTCACCTTTGCCCAGCGTATCAGAGAGATTGTGGAAATGCAAAAAGATAAAACTGAACACTAACCCATTTATTCCAGGTATGCATGAAGCCCTGCCCATCACTACAGGATCCACAATCTGGGTACATTACCATTACCACTCAATAGTCCGGAAATTCTGATAATCTGCTAATTGTTTCCAGACATGCAATCTAATAGGACAATTCCCTGAGGACAGATCTGATAACATATGTTATTCTGGGATTGTTTCCTATATATTCTACAAACAAACTTTTTTTTACAGTACATTTGTGGTGTATGAGCAGCATACGCCATATGAAAGCCCCATTGCCTAGGCCAAGTAGGTCCCCATTTACCGTATGGATGCCAAGGTATGTTCTTGCTCAAACACAGTGCGAACAGAGCCTTATAATTTTTTGTGCAAGAGCTCATGCAGACAATCAGGACTTTACAACAATTGGGGGGGAAAAATCACAGCAAGTTCTTCTGAGAACCATATTACTATGGTATTCTCCTCTACAATCAATTTATGTAGAGGAAGGGTATGCATGGTCACTAACATTTCCAACAACTCCTAACTAATTTACAAATAACTTATCAAAAATGACTACAGCTCCAACATCTAGGTGTCTTCCTTCTTTGCAATTTGAAGCCTATTGTCAGGGGAAAGCTGCCTTTAGTAACAGCCTGGGCAACACAGAACACTGTTGTGTTGTTATTGGCTAAAGAAGTCACAGAAAGGAAGACACTGTATGTGTAACTCCAGCGCCACTCCCTGAAATGGGGAGAATGTGAAATGGCTGTGTCTCATGGAGGAAACTCTCATGGGCTAAATACAATCTTTGAGATAGACAGCTCTGTACACTGTGTAGTGGCCGTGCTGTGTTACTGCAGCTTTGGCTTTCCAAGCATGATGGGAATTGTAAATTAAAGTTTTGCAACGTCTGAAGGGCCACAGTTTGACAACCATGCTGGAAAGAATACACCACTTCCTGCAGGACATATAGCAGCTGATAAGTACTGGAAGACTTGAGAATTTTAAGTATAAGTAATTTACAAATCTGTAAAACTATCTGTCACCAGATGATATAAACCCCCTTTAAAAGGCATCCAGTAACACCTCCCTTTTGCCCAAAGGGGCAAACATAACCCTTCATAAGGCACACTCTTAGCATATGTTTGAACACTGTTCAATGGGCCTTTGTGTATATAATAATATAAGAGCCTATGCACACTACCGAAATATACTCTCTGCAAATACTCTATGCATGGGATGGGGAACCCTCAGCCCTCCAGCCTGGATGGCCAAAGCTTTACCTCTGCCTGCCCAGACATGATGGGAATTGTAGCATTGCAACAGCTGGAAGGCAGAGAGTTCCCTATCCCTGTCTATACAGTTCTATGTATGTATGCCCCTGATTTCATACAAAGAAGCAAGTACATTTCCCCAAGAGAAGCCTGCATAATGAAAAATCTTCCCATACTTATCAGCTGCTTTATGTCCTGCTGGAAAGTTTTCGTTTAAGTCCTTCACAGTCTTGGACAAGGGTGGCAGCGGAGAGCAGTGTCAGACTGAAAAGAAAACCTGTATCGGACCGAGATGTCCACAGAGAGCACCCTGAAAGATGAAAAAGGAAACTTTCCTGCAGGACATCCAGCAGCTGATAAGTATGGGAAGACTTAATTTTTTTTTTAAATAGAAGTAAATTACAAATCTATACAACTTTCTGAAACCAGTTGATTTGAAAGAAAAAGATTTTCGCTGGACAACCCCTTTAGTTATAAATGAGACTTGGGCAAAACATGGTGTGGACCAGCAGGACTATGTGCACAATGGCTTCTCCTCCTCCTGTCTCCATGACATATTGTGGCACCAAGACTTCTATTATATATAGTCCTGTAGGAGCCAACATGTTTGCACTCAGCTTATACAGTATATACAAACACAAGTAACATATACAACTATAATAGCATTATCACAATGTATTCTCAGTTATGATGGTAAAAGTCAACTAAGGGCGTCTGTAAGTGATGACAATGTGAGACAAAGCATCAGAATAATAATAATAATACTGGGAAAATTGGCCAAAAAGAGAACCCATTATATTAAACAGTATATAATATAGTGTATAATGTAAGACTACATAAGTAAATCACGCCCAGGCACAGGGACTTGTCACTGCAGGTCACATCTCACTTTGATATCAGTGGGGATGTTTTTTTAAGAGGCACTCTGTCCCCCCCTGTCCACCTACAGAGCCCACAGCACGCTGGATGGATAACAGTAAGGGCACATACATTTGTGACCTCTCTATGTGTTTTTATATTTTCATTAAAAATATTTTTATTCGGGCCCTAAATAGTGTCATGAAGGTGGGGCCTTGGGCTCCCTGTGCATCACGGATTATGCAAAAGGTCAATAAGGTGTGCAATAAGGTGTGCAATAAGTTGTAGCAGTGCTGGAACGCAGCAAACCCTAGGCCCCGCCTTCTTGACACTGTTAGGTGGTGCCAGCCTGTACATCACGGTGGCATGGTCTATTTTTTTAAATGCTGCCAGATTCTTGTGATCTGCTCTGGTTTCTTCATGTGCACTTTGTCCCGCTCTATGGACTGGAGGCGGGCCCGATGCCCCCATTGTACTGATAGCCCTTCAATGACGCACCTCCGATGCTGGCCAGGTAGTATATAAAAAACTCAGAGTAAGGGAAATGGTAGATTTGCTTTAATAAAAATAAAAACACAGACACAGGCAACAAGGCTACGTTGTGCGCGCTATTACTGATGTCTACCCAGAGGTGCCACCAGCTCAGTAGGTGGTCAGGCAGTGACATCTCCACTTCAGATTACCTTATCCCCCCATCTTCCAACAGGGCCCTGACTTTTTATTTTATGTAAAGTGTTGGGCTGGACCCCCTGCAATCCCACCCTTATCCCGCATACATTGGATGAGTTATATTAAGTAAGAATACCCCTTTAAGGTGGGTTCATACTGAGGAATTCTCGCAGATAATGTGAGCGGAATTCCACTGTCTGTCCGCGCACCTTTCCGCCGGCTCCATAGACACCATTCTATGGACCGGTGTATTCCGCTATCCGCCGAACATGTCACTTCTTTCGGCGGATAGCGGAATACGCCGGCCCATAGAATGGTGTCTACGGAGCCGGCGGAAAGACAGACAGCGGAATTCCGCGGACATTATCCGCGAGAATTCCTCAGTATGAACCCACCTTAGGTTCACATGTACAGGATCTGTAGATCTCTGGGCTGGGGGGCTTTTTCGGCTATGACCGGGGAGGAGGTGGATGAAGGCAACGACGTTTCCTTACCTCCCCAGTTCCAGCACTGTGTCCGGGATTGTGCCGCTTCGGTCCGCGCTGCCCGGCCACTTCCTGGTCTCTGCACTGTCTGGCTAAGCGGACTTGAAACGTCTCTGCACTGTCTGGCTGAGCCGACTCGAAACGTCACGTCTCAAGCCCGCGTCTGAGACCAGGAAGCGGTCGGGCAGTGCGGACTGGGAGAGACATGATCCTGGACACGGCGCTGGAACCGGGGAGGTAAGGGGACGTCGTTGTCCTCATCCACCTCCTCCCCAGTCATAGCTGAAAAAGCCCCCCAGCCCAGAGTACCCCTTTAAGTGAAACCGCATAGTTTTTTGATGCCCAAACCTGCGCAGTTTCTGCATCATAAACAGTGTGTGTTATTAACTGTGTGAACATTCCCCAATAATACTGATGTATAATAATACAGTACAATAATAATTGGTTCCAGGACAACCATTGTACGTTGAGACCAAAACTCTATGGAAAACTGGTAATTGGTTCTTAATCCCCCAAAATGTAAAAAAAAAATGAAAATTTAAAGGAAAATAAGTAGCTAACTAATATGGATACAGCAAGTCCTTACATACAACAGTCAGAAAGAGCTGCTGGAGACTAAATTTCTTTCTATGTAGATGACCTACAGGTCCTGTACAGATCACACAGGGTCCCAACAACATATGATGCCGCCCTCAACTGGTGCCCAAAGGTACAACTCATCCTGGCGAAGGTAAAGAGCAGCACAGGACATGTAGTATCAGTATACAGTAATACTATATCTAAATAATACTGTGTACTGTATAACACAACATAATATAATATAGTAAGCTGTATAATATATAATACAATAGACTATGTAATAATACTACATAATATATAATAAACTATATACTGTATAACAAAGATAAGGAAGTTTGCAGATTTGTAGGTTCTTGGTCCTGTGTCCTATTAATGCGCCATTTTTTGTAAGTAGAAAATGGAGACTGAATTAGAAATCCATTGTCAAAAGAAATAATAAAAAAAAACATAACAAAAAATAATAATAAAGACATTGGGGCTTATAAGGTGCTGAGGAGTTCTGCGCCCTGATACCCCGGTTATTCTCTAGTGCCGTCGTGTAATGACTGGGATCATAGGGTGACTGCAATGGGAATAAAGTGATAATTCCTTAAAGTGAAATAATGCAGGAGAATGGAGGACGGGCTGGATCCTGGCAGTGACCTGTGACCTTACAGGGTGCCTGTCTGATTTTGGATGAAGCAGCCGGACAGTAAAGGGTTAATACAACATGATATAATGTGACATTTCCCATAACAAGGACACTTGTCACACATGGCAGGGATGCAAAATATAACACTACAGGTCCCCAAAGGATGAGGATGATGATGGTGGTGGTGGTGATGAGGATGGTGAGGATGGTGATGGTGGTGGTGGTGATGATGAGGATGGTGGTGATGATGATGAGGATGGTGATGGTGGTGATGATGGTGGTGATGGTGGTGGTGGTGGTGGTGGTGGTGGTGATGATGAGGATGGTGATGGTGGTGGTGGTGGTGGTGGTGATGATGAGGATGGTGATGGTGGTGACAGCAGTAGTGATACAATGTGACACTGACATGATACAAAGTGACACACACGACAATGAGCTCGTCCTACACCGAGGTGCTGATGGCGACAGCAGCTGCTCCGGGCTGGATGGAGGCGGACATGGGTCGGAGCCGCTCACCTACCCGGCCCCTGGCTCCAGAGGATCCTCCGGTCGGTCCCGGGATCTCACTGCGGGATCAGACCCGGAACTGCCGCACTCTCCTTAAAGGGGATGGATCAAAAAGCAGAAGCAGAGTGCGCCGACTGAAATTACCGCCCGCCGCCTGTAGATGGCAGTGACACTGCGGGAGCGCGGCCGGAGCGCCGAGTCACATGGAGACGGGAGGCTACTCAGTATATAGGATTACATAACTTATACATTGTATTACATGTCTGTCTGTATACATACACAGTACAGTACATTGTATTACCTGCCCCTATACATACACAGTACATGCCCCTATACATACACAGTACAATGTATTACATGCCCCTATACATACACAGTACATGCCCCTATACATACACAGTACATTGTATTACCTGCCCCTATACATACACAGTACATTGTATTACCTGCCCCTATACATACACAGTACATTGTATTACATGCCCCTATACATACACAGTACATGCCCCTATACATACACAGTACATTGTATTACCTGCCCCTATACATACACAGTACATTGTATTACATGCCCCTATACATACACAGTACAGTACATTGTATTACATGCCCCTATACATACACAGTACATTGTATTACCTGCCCCTATACATACACAGTACATTGTATTACCTGCCCCATACATACACAGTACATTGGATTACACGCCTCATACATTGTATTACATGCCTCATACATTGTATTACATGCCTCATACATTGTATTACATGCCTCATACATTGTATTACATGCCTCATATCTCTATATACACAGCACTGACTGCATGCACTGCAATTTCAGTATGAGGACATAACTTCTGAAAATGCAGATTTTTGCCAAACTTTATACCTGTGTTCCCCAATGTGTTACAAAACTACAACTCCCAGCATGCACTCACAGCCAAATGCTGAGATCTGTAGTTTGGTATCAAGGGGTGAGGCCACAAGTTGGGGAACACTGCCTTATACCATTGTTTTTCAACCTCTGGTTCCCCAACTCTTGCAGAACTACAACTCCCAGCATGTCCTGACAACCCAATACTGTGAGTTGTAGCTGGAGGGTCATAGGTTGGAGACCACTGTCTTATAGGGATGTAGCAGAGCTGAATGTGTTTTGTTGGGTAGACTTACACACCTGCTAAGGAGGCATCTCAGGGAACAATGGTAAATGCAATCACATTGTAATCTCTAGCTTCATGCGACCACCACACGACCGTCACATAAATATAGGAAGGGTTACACACTAACAGGGGTTTAAAAAAATGGGGGAAAAGTTCCAAATTGTAGAGAAGATGCAAGCAGGTTTCATTCACATACAATGTAAAGTAAGGTTTCCAAGATATCCAAGATGGACGTCTCACAGCTACATGCATGTAGCGTGATATGGCAATCTATAGCTATATGACCCATGTCGTGGCAAAAACTGCTATGTAAGCCTATCTAAATGGCGCTAGGATTTGTGCCATGACCTGCAAGTGACCTTTGCTGTGACCCATAATTTCCAGAAATCCATCCAAGATAGATCTCTAGTCCTGGGCGCTTGAAGTTTGTATCACGACCCCATTGACTTTCATCGGCTGCAATTTATTCACATAACATGATGATCGACAAGTCCACGACCTGTGTCTATGTAACCCTGATCTAACTGGTGCTAGGGATAGATGACATCTGTAGCAATGTACCATTGCCTCTCGTAGAAATACATTGATTCACCTAGCTATAGGCATGGAAACGGTTCTAAAAATAAAGTGTCTCCGCTCTACATAGCAACCGAATATTTCTTCCATCTTAACCCTACTCTGGAGAAACGTGAGCACTTTTTGTTAGTGGCCTTTTGTAAATGTCTTGTCCAGCTGAGTTAAAGTGGTAGTTAACCCCCCAAAATCTTCTTTCATACTGGTGCCAGAAAGTGCCAGAGATCTGTACTTCTATTAAAAAATCTCCAGTCTTCCAGTACTTATCAGCTGCTTTATGTCCTGCAGGAAGTGGTGTACTCTTTCCAGTCTGGAGAGCAGAAGAGGTATTCTGTGAGTATTTGCTGCTGCTCTGGACAGTTCCTAACATGGACAGAGGTGGCAGCAGAGAGCGCTGTGTCAGACTGGAGAGAATACACCAGGACATACAGCAGATTAGATTTTTAATAGAAGTAAATTACAAAGTTCTGGCACCAGTTGATTTTAAAGATTTTTTTTGTGGGTGAACTACCCCTTTAAATTAGCTAAGAGAGGGGTTAATCCAGCACTGTGTAACCCTGAGACTTGAGACAGGGGACCCATACCATTATACTGGATGGTAATAAGATTATAAAGATCCCCTGTATGATGTACCTGATGCTGCATGATGTAGAAACTGATAGATTATTGCAATCCTATTACCATCCAGGATAGAACCACTTGGGGCTGGTAAGTATCATCTTTAAGGCCCTATTACACAGAACGATTATCGGCCGTATTCGGCAGCGCTCGTTTGCTCCTCTAGTCGCCCTTTGTAATAGTTATGGCAGTGTCGCGATTGACTGCGTTGTCTTAACCATTTATGTCTTCTATCTCAGCAATGTTGAAGACCTGGGTGCATTAGCGTAATTTGGTGGTGGCAGAGGGGGCGGCCGCTCCCAGGCCCACACAGGCAGGGGGCCCACTGAAGATTTTGCCAATTAATGCTGTCCGCAAAAGCTATTGCTTTTGTAGAAAGACTTAAAGGGCTAGTGCGGCGCTAAACATTTATTCACAAAATAACACACATTACAAAGTTATATAACTTTGTAATATGTGTTATGTATGTGAATGGCCCCCTTCCCCGTGTTTCCCCCCATCCACGCTAAACCTGGAAGTGTTGGTGCATTATACTTACCGCATAACTGTGCTCAGCTAATCGCGGCTGAGCAGCTGGTGACGCGGCAGAGGGGGGCCGGCATGAGGTACGGTCGGAGCCGGCCGGCCGGCCTCCCGAAGACGACGTCATTGTCACAAGATGGTGGACGGGGGTCAACACGAATGCGGTAAGTATAATGCACCAACACTTCCGGGTCTAGCGTGGGTGGGGGGAAATACGGGGAAGGGGGCATTCACAAACATTAACACACATTACAAAGTTGTATAACTTTGTAATGTGTGTTATTTAGTGAATAAATGTTTAGCACCGCAAACAATTATTGTATATGACAATTTCTGCCTCTGCTTAAGAAACGTCAAACAATTTTAAGCCTGTATATAGGTTACTGTAACCACCATGCTTATAGTGCCCCAAAGCCTGCTTGTGTCTGTCAGATTATTTGCTGTGCCCCCTCCTCAGCTATACCAACAGCCTGGAAGGGGTTATGTTATAAGCCACTCAGCCCCTCTTATATGATGTTCATGGTAATGTGATTGCTGCAACAAAGCGCACAAAGACTTTTAAGGACACGGGTTAGGGGGAAATCATGCAGAATTGTTCTGTATAGTGAAAAAGTTTATTTTACCACAAGGAAACTTTTCTTAGTATAACTCAGAAAGCCCCTGAAGTGACATTAGTGCTTCCCCTGTGATGCAGGATAATGGACAGTAACATTGCAGAACTGTCTCTTCTCAGGGGATTCCTAGCAGTCCGCTCTTCTCAGAGAAACCAGATATTTCCTTTAAAGTGAGATTCTGCTATAAGCCACTTAATAACCATTGAATTATTAGAGGAAAGTGCATTGTCAGCACAATTCTAAGTTATTCCCAGCAGAACTTAGGTAGAAAAAACCTGTAATAATGGCTTTGAGGAGCAGCTTGGCATCCGGTAGGCGGCTGGCAGGGAAAGGCATTAGCTCATCACACCGGTGTCATGTGGGATGACAGGGACTTGCTCTTTGTAGATGTTACCACCGTTCCTCGAGATGCTGTGGGCCATCGCCTGTATAATCTGTTCTGCCAAGGGACTTGTGGGTTCATGTCATTAAAGGGGTACTCTAGGGAAAGTGTTTACAAATCAACTGGTGTAAAAAAAAACACCTATATTTTGTTGTAAATTACATCTATTTAATATATATAATCTCCAGTCTTACAGTACTTACAGCTGCTGTATGTCCTGCAGGAAGTGGTGTATACTTTCCAGTCTGACACAATGCTCTCTGCTGCCACCTTTGACCATGTCAGGAACTGTTCAAAGCAGTAAAGATTTTCTATGAGGATTTACTACTGCTCTGGACAGTTCCTGACATGGACAGAGGTGGCAGCAGAGAACACTGTGTCAGACTGGAAAGAATACACCACTTCTTGCAGGACATACAGCAGCTGATAAATACTGGAAGACTTTTTTTTTTAAGGAAGTAATTTACAAATCTGGAATATGCTTATGGTCAGCTATACTTTGTACCTTCTATGGAAAGCAAAAATTAGATGTAAACAAAGTTGAAAAGCTTGTGTGAACCTAGCCATGCTCATACCTCCACTCCTCTTTTATTATAGTGCTTGAAAATCCCTATATTGTAATCCGTATTCTTCTTCTTCTTCTTCCAGCCATTTTTCCGCGCGTAATACAGCCCGAACCGCTTTGCGCACACACTCCGTTCAAACTGCGTTTCGAAGCCCTTGGCGGTGTGAGGTGTGCTATCTATTTTTCGTTTCGATCGGATTTGTCGTTTTTAAGAAATTTACGTTTAAAGACCCCAAATTTCCCATAGAAAATAATGGCCCATTGCAAATAGTGGCCATACTCTAACCGCTAACAGCCAATCACAGCACATATGCAAATAGCTGAGATATAACAGCCAATAGGAATTCTAAGGTCTCGTCAGGCAATGTATCACACCATCCACAGTCACATGTCCACTATTGGCCAATAGAAGATGTAAGACCCAAGTTGCTCTTAAACGGACGGGACGCATGTTGCTCTTTAAGGGACCCAAGTCACTCCAAAAGGTATGGAACCCATGTCGCTCTTAAAGAGACCCATGTTGCTAGAGCGACCTGGGTCCCTTTAAGAGCGACCTGGGTCCCTTTAAGAGCGACCCGGGTCCCTTTAAGAGCGACCCGGGTCCCTTTAAGAGCGACCCGGGTCCCTTTAAGAGCGACCTGGGTCCCTTTAAGAGCGACCTGGGTCCCTTTAAGAGCGACCTGGGTCCTTTTAAGAGCGAAATATGTCCTTTCAAGAAAGAAATATGTCCCTTTAGGAGCGACCTCGGTACCTTTAAGAGCGACCTGGGTCCCTTTAAGAGTGACCTAGGTCCCTTTAAGAGTGACCTGGGTCCCTTTAAGAGCGAAAAGGGTCCCTTTAAGAGCGAAATGGTTCCCTTTAAGAGCGACCTGGGTCCCTTTAAGAGCGAAATGGGTCCCTTTAAGAGCGAAAAGGGTCCCTTTAAGAGCGAAATTGGTCCCTTTAAGAGCGACCTGGGTCGCTTTAAGAGTGAACTGGGTCCATTTAAGATCGACCTGGGTCCCTTTAAGAGCGAAATGGGTTCCTTTAAAAGTGACCTGGGTCCCCTTAAGAGCGACCTGGGTCCCCTTAAGAGCGACCTGGGTCCCTTTAAGAGCGAAATGGGTCTCTTTAAGAGTGAAAGGGGCCCCTTTAAGAGCAACCTGGGTCCCTTTGAGAGCGAAATGGGTCCCTTTAAGCGGTAAATTAGTCCCTTTAAGAGTGAAATTGGTTCCTTTAAGAGCGATCTTGGTCCCTTTAAAAGCGAACTGGGTCCATTTAAGAGCAAACTGGGTCTCTTTAAGTGCGATCTGGGTCCCTTTAAGATCGACCTGGGTCCCTTTAAGAACAAAATGGGTCCCTTTAAGGGCAAAATGGGTCCCTTTAAGAGCGACCTGGGTCCCTTTAAGAGTGACCTGGGTCCCTTTAAGAGCGACCTGGGTCCCTTTAAGAGCCAAATGGGTCCCTTTAAGTGCGACCTGGGTCCCTTTAATAGAAATGGGTCCCTTTAAGAGCAACTTTGGTCCCTTGAAGAGCGACCTGGTTCCCTTTAAGAGCAACCTGGGTCCCTTTAAGAGCGACCCGGGTCCCTTTAAGAGCGACCCGGGTCCCTTTAAGAGCGACCCGGGTCCCTTTAAGAGCGACCTGGGTCCCTTTAAGAGCGACCTGGGTCCTTTTAAGAGCGAAATATGTCCCTTTAGGAGCAACCTCGGTACCTTTAAGAGTGACCTGGGTCCCTTTAAGAGCGATCTAGGTCCCTTTAAGAGCGACCCGGGTCCTTTTAAGAGCGAAATATGTCCCTTCAAGAGCGAAATATGTCCCTTCAAGAGCGAAATATGTCCCTTTAGGAGCGACCTCGGTCCCTTTAAGAGCGACCTAGGTCCCTTTAAGAGCGACCTGGGTCCCTTTAAGAGTGACCTAGGTCCCTTTAAGAGTGACCTGGGTCCCTTTAAGAGCGATCTAGGTCCCTTTAAGAGCGACCTGGGTCCCTTTAAGAGCGACCTCGGTCCCTTCAAGAGCGACCTCGGTCCCTTCAAGAGCGACCTAGGTCCCTTTAAGAGCGACCTGGGTCCCTTTAAGAGCGATCTAGGTCCCTTTAAGAGCGACCTGGGTCCCTTTAAGAGCGACCTAGGTCCCTTTAAGAGCGACCTGGGTCCCTTTAAGAGCGAAAAGGGTCCCTTTAAGAGCGAAATGGTTCCCTTTAAGAGCGACCTGGGTCCCTTTAAGAGCGAAATGGGTCCCTTTAAGAGCGAAAAGGGTCCCTTTAAGAGCGAAATTGGTCCCTTTAAGAGCGACCTGGGTCGCTTTAAGAGTGAACTGGGTCCATTTAAGATCGACCTGGGTCCCTTTAAGAGCGAAATGGGTTCCTTTAAAAGTGACCTGGGTCCCCTTAAGAGCGACCTGGGTCCCCTTAAGAGCGACCTGGGTCCCTTTAAGAGCGAAATGGGTCTCTTTAAGAGTGAAAGGGGCCCCTTTAAGAGCAACCTGGGTCCCTTTGAGAGCGAAATGGGTCCCTTTAAGCGGTAAATTAGTCCCTTTAAGAGTGAAATTGGTTCCTTTAAGAGCGATCTTGGTCCCTTTAAAAGCGAACTGGGTCCATTTAAGAGCAAACTGGGTCTCTTTAAGTGCGATCTGGGTCCCTTTAAGATCGACCTGGGTCCCTTTAAGAACAAAATGGGTCCCTTTAAGGGCAAAATGGGTCCCTTTAAGAGCGACCTGGGTCCCTTTAAGAGTGACCTGGGTCCCTTTAAGAGCGACCTGGGTCCCTTTAAGAGCCAAATGGGTCCCTTTAAGTGCGACCTGGGTCCCTTTAATAGAAATGGGTCCCTTTAAGAGCAACTTTGGTCCCTTAAAGAGAGACCTGGTTCCCTTTAAGAGCAACCTGGGTCCCTTTAAGAGCGACCTGGGTCCCTTTAAGAGTTACCTGGGTCCCCTTAAAAGCGACCTGGGTCCGTTTACGAGCGACCTGGGTCCCTTTAAGAGCGAACTGGGTCCCTTTAAGAGCTACCTGGGTCCCTTTAAGAGCAAAATATGTCCCTTAAGAGCAAAATGGGTCCTTTTGAGAGCGACCTGGGTCCCTTTAAGAGTGAAATTGGTCTCTTTAATAGCGACCTGGGTCCCTTTAAGAGCGAAATATGTCCCTTTAAGAGCAAAATGGGTCCCTTTAAGAGCAACCTGGGTCCCTTTAAGAGCGACCTGGGTCCCTTTAATAGCGACCTGGGTCCCTTTAAGAACGATCTGCGTCCCTGTAAGAGTGCAATGGGTCCCTTTAAGAGCAAAATGGGTCCCTTTAAGTGCGACCTAGGTCCCTTTAATAGCGACCTGGGTCCCTTTAAGAGCGACCTGGATCCCTTTAAGAGCGACTTGGGTCCCTTCAAGAGCGACCTGGGTCCCTTCAAGAGCGACCTGGGTCCCTTTAAGAGCGAAATAGGTCCCTTTAAGAGCGAAATGGGTCCCTTTAAAAGCGACCTGGGTCCCTTTAACTCATAGCTGCACCAGGACGTTACTGAACGTCCTCGTGCCGCTATGGGAGTTCAGAGGGGGGTCGCGCGGCGACCCCCCTCTGAACTGCCGCGATCCCGGGTGCCGCATATAGCTAATATGCTAATTAAGTACTTAGAAGCAGCTGTCAAAGTTGACAGCTGCTTCTAAATACATGCTCATATCCATCCCTGGTGGTCTAGTGGGGGGATCGCCCCCCTGCGGCGTGATTGCGGGGGGCGATCCCTGATCCATCCCGGGCCGGGGTCTGCGCCGTAATGGCGCTGATCCCGGCTCGGCATTCTATTGCTTTTGGCTGCAGCAGCCTCATGGATTCATGCAGTATAACTATACTGCATGGATCTCTATGAGAGATCAGAGTGCATATACTAGAAGTCCCCCAGGGGGAATAACCCTAACCCCAGGGGGGCTTCTAGTATATGTGTAAAGTAAAAGAAAAATGTATTTTTAATAGCACAAAATCCCCTCCCCTAATAAAAGTCTGAATCACCCCCCTTTCCCCATTTTATAAATTAAAATAAATAAATAAATTAATAAACAAACATGTTTGCTATCGCCGCGTGCGTAATCGCCCGAACTATTAATTAATCACATTCCTGATCTCACACGGTAAACGGCGTCAGCGCAAAAAAATCCCAAAGTGCAAAATTGCGCATTTTTGGTCGCATCAAATCCAGAATAATTGTAATAAAAAGCGATCAAAAAGTCATATATGCGCAATCAAGGTACCGATAGAAAGATCACATCATGGCGCAAAAAATGACACCTCACACAGACCCATAGACCAAAGGATAAAAGCGCTATAAGCCTGGGAATGGAGCGATTTTAAGGAACATATATTTTCTTTAAAAGGTTTTAATTTTTTACAAGCCATCAAATCAAATAAAAGTTATACATGTTACATATCGTTGTAATCGTAACAACTAAAGGAACATATATAACGAGTCAGTTTTACCCCAGGGCGAACGGAGTAAAAACAACCCCCCCCCCCCCAAATAAAAAAAAACATTTTTTTTTTTCAATTTCACCACACATATAATTTTTTTCTGGTTTCCCGGCACATTTTAGGCAAAAATTACATCTGCCATAGCAAAGTACAATTAGTTGCGCAAAAAATAAGGGCTCATTTGGGTCTCTAGGTGGAAAAATGCAGCCACTATGGCCTTATATACACGAGGAGGGAAAAACGAAAACGCAAAAATGAAAAGTGGCTGTGTCCCCTAAGGGTTAAGAGCAAATATGTCCCTTTAAGAGTGACCTGGGTCCCTCTAAGAGCGACCTGGGGCTCTTTAAGAGCAATATATGTACCCTTAAGAGCAAAATGGGTCTCTTTAAGTGCGACCTAGGTCCCTTTAAGAGCGACCTGGGTCCCTTTAAGTGCGACCTGGGTCTCTTTAAGAGTGAAATGGGTCCCTTTAAGAATGATATTGGTCCCTTTAAGAGCGACCTGGATCCCTTTAAGAGTGACCTGGGTCCCTTGAAGAGCGACCTGGGTCCCTTAAAGAGCGAACTGGGTCCCTTTAAGAGCGACCTGGGTCCCTTTAAGAGCTACCTGGGTCCCTTTAAGAGCGAAATATGTCCCTTAAGAGCAAAATGGGTCCTTTTGAGAGCGACCTGGGTCCCTTTAAGAGTGAAATGGGTCCCTTTAAGAGTGAAATTGGTCCCTTTAATAGCAACCTGGGTCCCTTTAAGAGCGAAATATGTCCCTTTAAGAGCAAAATGGGTCCCTTTAAGACAGGGGTGGGGAACCTCCGGCCCGCAGCTCCCCTGTAATGCGCGCCGCTCTGGAGGAGGAAGGAACCGGCATACACAGCATCCTCCGGTGTCTGTAACAGCTGACGTCATTTCATCGCGCGCCGCCTGCAGGAGAAGACCGGCACAGAGGACCTGGGACAGAAGAGGACCTGGACAGCGTGGGAGCGGAGGTAGGGTGAGAGGGATGTTTATTTTTTTATTTGGGGGTTAACTAGGCCACCAGGGACATGCCTGATGGGGGTTAACTAAGCCACCAGGGACATGCCTGATGGGGGTTAACTAGGCCACCAGGAATATGCCTGATGGGGGTTAACTAGGCCACCAGGGACATGCCTGATGGGGGTTTACTAGGCTACCAGGGACATGCCTGATGGGGGTTAACTAGGCCACCAGGGACATGCCTGATGGGGGTTAACTAGGCCACCAGGGACATGCCTGATGGGGGTTAACTAGGCCACCAGGGACATGCCTGATGGGGGTTTACTAGGCCACCAGGGACATGCCTGATGGGGGTTAACTAGGCCACCAGGGACATGCCTGATGGGGGTTAACTAGGCCACCAGGGACATGACTGATGGGGGTTAACTAGGCCACCTGGGACATGACTGATGGGGGTTAACTAGGCCACCTGGGACATGACTGATGGGGGTTAACTAGGCTACCAGGGACATGCCTGATGGGGGGTTAACTAGGCCACCAGGGACATGCCTGATGGGGGTTAACTAGGCCACCTGGGACATGACTGATGGGGGTTAACTAGGCCACCTGGGACATGACTGATGGGGGTTAACTAGGCTACCAGGGACATGCCTGATGGGGGTTAACTAGGCCACCAGGGACATGCCTGATGGGGGTTAACTAGGCCTACCAGGAACATGACTGATGGGGGTTAACTAGGCCACCAGGGACATGACTGATGGGGGTTAACTAGGCCACCAGGGACATGACTGATGGGGGTTAACTAGGCCACCTGGGACATGCCTGATGGGGGTTAACTAGGTCTACCAGGGACATGCCTGATGGGGATTAACTAGGCCTACCAGGGACATGACTGATGGGAGTTAACTAGGCCACCAGGGACATGACTGATGGGGGTTAACTAGGCCTACCAGAGGCATCACTGGGGGGGTTTACTAGGCTATCAGGGACATGACTTGGGGGTTAACTAGACTACAAGGGGCATCACTGGGGGGGTTAACTACAATAGCAGGGGAACTAGGGGAACAATACTTTGCCTTGCCCCGGGTGCTGCAAACCCACGCTTCTAACTGCCGCACACGGTATGCGGCCCTCGAATGATTTTATTAATGCCCGACCGGCCCTCGACATGGAAAAGGTTCCCCACCCCTGCTTTAAGAGCAACCTAGGTCCCTTTAATAGCGACCTGGGTCCCTTTAAGAACGATCTGCGTCCCTGTAAGAGTGCAATGGGTCCCTTTAAGAGCAAAATGGGTCCCTTTAAGTGCGACCTGGGTCCCTTTAATAGCGACCTGGGTCCCTTTAAGAGCGACCTGGGTCCCTTTAAGAGCGACCTGGGTCCTTTTAAGAGCGACCTGGGTCCCTTTAAGAGCGAAATAGGTCCCTTTAAGAGAGAAATGGGTCCCTTTAAAAGCGACCTGGGTCCCTTTAAGAGCGAAATATGTCCCTTTAAGAGCGACCTGGGTCCCTCTAAGAGTGACCTGGGGCTCTTTAAGAGCGAAATATGTACCCTTAAGAGCAAAATGGTTCCTTTTAAGTGCGACCAAGGTCCCTTTAAGAGCGACCTGGGTCCCTTTAAGTGCGACCTGGGTACCTTTAAAAGCGAAATGGGTCCCTTTAAGAATGAAATTTGTCCCTTTAAGAGCGACCTGGATCCCTTTAAGAGCGACCTGGGTCTCTTATGAGTGATCTAGGTCCCTTTAAGAGCGAAATGCGTCCCATTAAGAGCGACCTGGGTCCCTTTAAGAGCGACCTGGGTCCCTTTAAGAGCGACCTGGGTCCCTTTAAGAGCGACCTGAATCCCTTTAAGAGCGACCTGGGTCCCTTTAACCCCTTGCCCCATATGGAGGTACCGGTACGTCCAAATCTGCAGCCCGTTTCTGCAGATGGACGTGCCGGTACGTCCTCGGGATGACAGGGGCGCAGGAGCTGCATTCCTGTCATCCCCGGCAGGGCCCGGCTGTCAGTGATAGCCGGGCACCGGCCGCAACTGCCGAGATCCGGGCCTTGCCCGGATCCCGGCAGTTAACCCTTTAGTGACTGCCAATACAATACGGCGGTCACTAATGAGCCGCTGCTGCACTGCCTTTCATCTCCCCCCACCGTGATTCACGGTGGGGGGAGATGAAATAAGTCAATCAGACCCCAGATCAGCCCCCCCTAGTAGGGCAGTAACTAACCCGCTCCCTCCCCCGGCGGCCATCGGATCCAAGATGGCCGCCGCCATCGCTGTGAACAGACTTATGTCTGTTCACAGCGATGGAAAATAAATAATCAAAGCCCCATGCTCTCCGCCACCGGAGGTAGCGGAGAGCATGGGGCAGTGATTGGGGACCGCCCTGTGGGATCCCGGTACAAGCGATCAGCGGTATATTCTATATACCGCTGATCGCTTGTGCCATGTGCAGGGATGCACTTTTTCTCCCCTGTCACCATAAATGATTGGTGACAGGGGATAAAAAGTGTTAGTCTCCGTCCCCCAAAGTCGCCCCCCACCCCCCCAGTCACCCCCCGTCCCCCAGTCACCCCCCCTTCCCATTATACTCACCTGATCCTGGGAGGTCCTTCCTCTTCGGCGTCCAGGCTGCTTCTGCAGTGCGCATGCGCTCCAGAAGCAGCCAACTCTGAAAATTTAAAGTGACAGAGACCAATTTGATCTCTGTCACTGAACTATGATTACTGTGATAGATAATATCACAGTAATCATAGTAATACAGTGAAAATGAATGTGTAAAGTACAAATAAAGTACAAAAATAAAACATACACTTTTTATTATAGTAATAATTACAGTTTACTCCCCGATTACCCCTAACCCCCCCCAGATTACCCGTAACCACCGCAAGTTGCCCGTAACCACCGCATGTTGCCCGTAACCACCGCACATTGACTGTAACCCCCGCACGCTGCCCGTAACCCCCCCTTACGTTGCCCGTAACCCCCTGCACGTTGCCTCTAACCACCGCACGCTGCCTCTGACAACCGCAGGTTACCACTGACCACCACAGGTTGCCTCTTACAACCGCACGTTGCCACTTACCACCGCACGTTGCTACTTGCCAACGCACGTTGCTACTTACCACCGCACTTTGCCTCTGACCACCGCACGTTGCCTCTGACCACCGCACGTTGCCTCTGACCACCATGCGTTGCCTCTGACCACCTCATGTCGCCACTGACCACCGCACGTTGCCTCTAACCACCGCACGTTGCCTCTAACCACCGCAAGTTGCCTCTGACCACCGCACTTTGCCACTTACCACCGCACGCTGCCTCTAACTCCCACAAGTTGCCACTTACCACAGCACGTTGCCTCTGACCACCGCACGTTGCCTCTGACCACCGCAAGTTGCCTCTGACCACCGCACATTGCCACTTACCACCGCACGCTGCCTCTAACTCCCACAAGTTGCCACTTACCACCGCACGTTGCCTCTGACCACCGCACGTTGCCTCTGACCACCGCACGTTGCCTCTGACCACCGCACGTTGCCTCTGACCACCGCACGTTGCCTCTAACAACCGCACGTAGCCACTGACCACCGCACGTTGCCTCTGACCACCGCACGTTGCCTCTAACCATCGCACGTTGCCTCTAACCAACACAAATTGCCAATGACCCCCTCCAGATTGCCCGTAACCACGCCAGATTACAGGTACCCACCTCAGATTACCTATAAGCACTTCAGTTTATCCGTAACCACCCCAGCTTGTCCGAAACCACCCCAGATTGTCCGTAACCACCCCATGTTGCCCGTAACCACCCCATGTTTCCCGTAACCACAGCAGGTTGCCTGTAACCACCCTAGATTGTCTGTAACCACAGCAGGTTGCCCGTAACCACTGCACGTTGCCCGTAACCACCGCACATTGACTGTAACCCCCGCACGCTGCCCGTAACCCCCTGCACGTTGCCCGTAACCCCCTGCACGTTGCCACTTACCACCGTATGTGCCTCTGACCACCGCACGTTGCCTCTGACCACCGCACGTTGCCTCTGACCACCGCATGTCGCCATTGACCACTGCACGTTGCCTCTAACCACCGCACATTGACTCTAACCACCGCAAGTTGCCTCTGACCACCGCACGTTGCCACTTACCACCGCACGCTGCCTCTAACTCCCGCAAGTTGCCACTTACCACCGCACGTTGCCTCTGACCACCGCACGTTGCCTCTGACCACCGCACGTTGCCTCTGACCACCGCACGTTGCCTCTGACCACCGCACGTAGCCACTGACCACCGCACGTTGCCTCTGACCACCGCAAGTTGCCTCTGACCACCGCACGTTGCCTTTAAGCAACACAAATTGCCAATGACCCCCTCCAGATTGCCCGTAACCACGCCAGATTACAGGTACCCACCTCAGATTACCTATAAGCACTTCAGTTTATCCGTAACCACCCCAGCTTGTCCGAAACCACCCCAGATTGTCCGTAACCACCCCACGCTGCCCGTAACCACCCCATGTTTCCCGTAACCACAGCAGGTTGCCGGTAACCACCCAAGATTGTCTGTAACCACAGCAGGTTGCCCGTAACCACCGCACGTTGCCCGTAATCACACCACGTTGCCTATAACCACCCCAGGTTGCCGTAACCACAGCAGGTTGCCCATGACCACCCCATGTTGACCGTATCCACTCCAGATTACCTGTAACCACCTCCAGGATACCCAGAACCACCCCTGACTGTCTGTAACCACCCCGCATTACCTGTAATCTCATTTTTTATTGTATTTTAGTAACTGCGCTATTCTAATGACTATTACTTGCTCCAGCTAATTGGCGCTCCTTTCCTTCTAAGCCCTGCTGTGTGCCCATACAGTGGTTTATGCCCACATATGGGGTACCGTTGTACTCAAGAGAACCTGTGTTACAGATTTTGGGGTACATTTTTTTTCTCCTGTTCCCTGTGAAATTTAGAAATTTCAAACTAAACCAACATATTATTGGAAAAATTTGAGTTTTTCATTTTTACTGGCCAATTTTGAATACTTTCCTCTAATACCTGTGGGGTCAAAATGCTCACCACACCCCAAAATGTATTCTTTGAGGGGTGTACTTTCCAAAATGGGGTGACGTTTGGGAAGGTTTTATTCTGCTGACACTACAGGGGCACTGCAAACGCACCTGGTGCTCAGAAACTTCTTCAGATAAATCATGCACTGAAAATGCTAATTGGCGCTCCCTTCCTTCTGAGCCCTCCTGTGTGCCCATACAGTGGTTTATACCCACATATGGGGTACCGTTTTACTCAGGAGAACCTGCGTTACAGATTTTGTGGTGAATTTTCTCTCCTGTTCCTCATGAAATTGAGAAACTTCAAACTAAAGGAACATATTATTGGAAAAATTCGAGTTTTTCATTTTTACTGTCTACTTTTGAATACTTTCCTCTAATACCTGTGGGGTCAAAATGCTCACCACACCCCAAAATGAATTCTTTGAGGGGTGTAATTTCAAAAATGGGGTGAATTATGGGGGTTTCTCTCTCTGCTGACACTACAGGGGCTATGCAAACGCACCTGGCGCTCAGAAACTTCTTCAGCAAAATCTGCATTGAAAAAGCTAATTGGCGCTCCTTCCCTTCTGACCCCCGCTGTGTGCCCAAACAGTGGTTTACGCCCACATATGGGCTACCGTTGTACTCAAGAGAACCTGCGTTACAAATTATGGGGTGCTTTTTCTCTCATGTTCCTTTTGAAAATGAGAAACTTTAATCTAAATTTATATATTATTGGAAAATTTTAATTTTCCATTTTTTTACAGCCTAATTGTGAATACTTTCCTCCAGCCCCTGTAGGGTTAAAACGCTCATTATACCCTTAGATTATTCTTTAAGGTGTCTAGTTTCCAAAATGGGGTCACTTATGGGGGTTTCCAGTATACAAGCCTCCTAAATCAACTTAAAAAAAGAACTGGTCCCTAAAAAAATCAGTTTTGGAAAGCCCCTTAACACCCTAAAAAAGTAAAATATGTTTATGAAATGAAGCCAGAATAAAGAGGACATATTGATAATGTGACTTAGTAACTAATTTATGTGATACAACTTTCTGTTTTTAGAAGCAGAGAATTTGAAAGTTCATAAAATGCAAATTTTTCTAATTTTTCATGTTATTTTGATGTTTTTCACAAAAAACACACAAAGTAGTGACCAAATTTTGCCACTAATATAAAGTTCCATATGTGACGAAAAAACTATCTCAGAATTGCTAGCATACGTTACAGCATCACTGAGCTATAAGCGCATAAAGTGAGACAGGTCAGATTTTGAAAAATGGGTCATTAAGGCCCAAATAGGCTTAGTCTTGAAGGGGTTAAGAGCGAAATGGGTCCCTTTAAGAGCGAAATGGGTCTCTTTAAGAGCGACCTGGGTCTCTTAAAGCGACCCAGGTCGCTCCTAAAGTGACCCATGTCTTTCTTAAAGGGACAGGGGTTAACTTGCTCTTAAAGGGATGGGACCCAAGTCGCTCTTAAAGGGACGGCACCCAGGATTAAAGTTAAAAGGAAGTCACTGGTAAAGGGGCGCTCTGGAAGTCACTGGTTAAGGGGCGCTCTTTTCAAGCACTATGTATTTCCCTGGAAATGCAAATCTAGTTAGAATTCAGTTTTGTTACAATTTTTCTTGTATAATGGAGAATATTGTAAGCAATCCCTCTAAGTATGTTTCCTGCTAAGTATTTTACATAAGGGTATGTTGTCAGACATTAGCCTTGGGCACACATTGCCATAAGGGTGATTGTTCTGCAGTATAAATCACAGAGATAGCTGGTCCAACAAACAACCTGCATTTACTGTATTTTAAGTTGAGGCAGAGCTGTATGGAAGCCTATGCTAGTCAATGTATGGATGTAGTGGTATGTCAGGCTAGGGTCCGCCTGAGGGGCAAACATGGCCATAATCACAAGTATACAAAATGACCTGAACCAAGTAACTAACGGACTATGTTGGGGCCATTAAATTCAATGACATATACAGTACATGCCATGGAAAATACAATAACGTTGTGAAACCGGCCTCAGATCTAATGGGTTATTTATGAATCAACACATAGGAAACCAACTGTAGCTGCCTGCAACTGGGGCCAAACATTGTTACAAAGGGTGTTGTCGCCTGCTAGACCTTTAGATCCCAGTTGTGTCAGAGCCTGGGATCACTACAGGATCCTCTGGCTGAGTCATGTGGCTGTGTTTCTTTTATTACAGCTGAAAATGGATAATGCCCTTACACTAACACCAGTACCCCATTATTCCTTGCAGCGTACCAGGAGGGAGTTGCAGATCTTATTCCTGAGCCATTTGAGACTTCAATGTTGGGGTCATGATAGCTGGAGTGGCATGCTGACCACAGACTTGCTCCTATGGTAAAATCATACATTTTCTTTTACTGATTAGAGTCAGATACTAAAACATGTTCTTTTATTCTCATCTGTTTCTTTTTTTCCGACTGCCATTTTTTTTATTTCACTTTTTGTGGATTGTTATGGGAGCTGCCTTTTTGCCTGAGCTGATTTTAACAGCATTTAGTGACATGCTTTACAGCAAGCCTCATGGACATAGATGACAATAGACAGACTCTATCCCCTTGAGATTACAAAAAAACATCACTGAGCGCGCTTTATGACCTTTGAAGAGGTCATTCCAATAGACTGCTGTTATTGTCTCCTTTATCTACTGGTGTCACATGTTGCTGCAATGCTGTACAGATCACTTTACAGCAGCCTCCTCTTATCATTACAGACACAACACAAAGTCTCAGCTTAGTTTTAGCCCCAGTGGTGAGAATTAAAACTGCAAGATATCATTATTATTTTATAATATTTTATTATTATGTTATAATATTGATAGAAAAATGAAAAATCTAAAAAACAAAAATTATTTAAGAATCTTTTTAACATAAAAACATTATTTCAGTTATTTTCTGATAACACATTCCCCTTATAATGGTTGCAGTGAAAGCCAGGATGCTTAGTGATTAAAGAATGGAGCCAAAGAGCAGTGCAATGGGTAACTTTACTTTCAATAAGCGATTCTTCCACATGGAGGCACAGTCCTTTAACACTTTTCAGTTCAAGCAAATAGGATCATAGGAGGTAACTGTGGTGGAAAGTTAATCCCTTGAAGAGTCTAAGGGCCCTATTCCACCGGACGATTATCGTTCAGATTATCGTTAAATCGTTTGAATCTAAACGATAATCGTTCGGTTGAAATGCAGTTAATGATTAACGACCGAATGAGAAATCGTTGATCGCTTTATAAAGGGCCTATTACACGGCGCTCGTTTGCTCCTCGTTGCCCGCTCGCTGCCATCGCTATTCAACGCGGCTGCAGCGAGCGGGTGAGTGCGGGAGGGGGCGGCGGGGAGCTGCGGGGGGGCTGTCCGGGTGATTGCTGATCGTCCGGGCAGCCCATAGGATATAGCGGCGTCTGCTGCCGACACTCCTATTCAACGGAGCGCCGGCAGCAGATCGCTGCTATATCAGTCGCTTGTTTTTCAACATGTTGAAAAACAAGCGACTGCAACGATCAGCCGCCATGAGCGATGTCGGCTGATCGTTGCACTCTATTCCACGGGACGATTATCGTCCGTAGCGGCCGATATCGGCCGAATACGGACGATAATCGTTCCGTGGAATAGGGCCTTAAGACCTGGACCTATTTTTATCGTTGCTCGTTCGCAAAACTTTCGCAAATCGTTCGCACTGAGAAAGACATCGTTCGGTCGTTCGCAATAGATACGAATAGATAGCGAAGAAAAATTGATCGCAATTACGATCATAAGTAACGATTTTCGTTCCATGGAAATGAGTGAACGTTTTCAGGTCTTTCACAATAGCGGTCGTTTGAGATCAATAATCGTTAACGATTATGCAAACGATAATCGTCCAGTGGAATAGGGCACTAAGTGTTACAGGCTCCTGAGGTTCCTGAGGTGCCAAAAATCCTTCAAGTGAAAAAAATCACGTCGATTGGCCCCCAGGGAATGAAGTGGCCTAAAGTCTCCACTAAAGGGCCTATTACACGGGTCGTCAGAGGAGCAAACGAGCGCTCTCAGCGCTTGTTTGCTCCTCGTTCCCTGCTCGCTGCCGCCGCTATTCAACGCGGCTGCAGCGAGCGGGTGAGTGCGGGAGGGGGCGGCGGGGACCTGTGGGGGGGCTGCCTGGGTGATCGCTGATCCTATTCAGTGGAGCGACGGCAGCAGATCGCTGCTATATCATTCGCTTGTTTTTCAACATGTTGAAAAACAAGCGACTGCAACGATCAGCCGACATGAACGATGTCGGCTGATCATTGCACTCTATTCCACGGGACGATTATCGTCCGTAGCGGACGATAATCGTCCGTGGAATAGGGCCTTAAGGTTTCAGATTACTGAGAAGTCCTTGATAAACTGTTACTCTCTAATGCTGGTAGAAGTGTGACACTGGTCTTCTGGAAGGTCAGGGCACAGCGGGTACACTAGGCAGATGACAGGAATCGGACTGTATCTGGATAATCCCTTATTTCTTAAACTGTCCTCCTGCTGGAGACCACAATGAGCAGGTATTATCTGTAGGGAAACCTGGGCGCAAGCATTGAATGTACTGCAGCGCCACCAGGGGTGATTCTAGCCTCTCTGCTGCCCGAGGCGAACTATAGAATGACGCCCCCCCCCCCCCCCCGTCAATCCGCCCACATTATAATCCACTACTGCCCCCCCCCCCCCCACTGCTGTCCCCAATAAACATAATGTTTGGTCCCTTTCTGCACAGAGGATGTCAGGAGAGGAGGGGGCTGACTTTATAGGAGAGGTCCCAGCAGCACAGAGGATGTCAGGAGAGGAGGGGGCTAATCCTATAGGAGAGGTCCCAGCAGCACAGAGGATGTCAGGAGAGGAGGGGGCTAATCCTATAGGAGAGGTCCCAGCAGCACAGAGGATGTCAGGAGATGAGGGTGCTAATCCTATAGGAGAGGTCCCAGCAGCACAGAGGATGTCAGGAGAGGAGGGTGCTAATCCTATAGGAGAAGTCCCAGCAGCACAGAGGATGTCAGGAGAGGAGGGTGCTGATCTTTTAGGAGATGGTCCCCCTCTTCCCCCCTTATAGATGGTCCCCCTCTTCCCCCCCTTATAGATGGTCCCCCCCCCTTATAGATGGTCCCCCTCTCCCCCCCCTTATAGATGGTCCCCCTCTCCCCCCCCTTATAGATGGTCCCCCTCTCCCCCCTCCCTTATAGATGGTCCCCCTCTCCCCCCTCCCTTATAGATGGTCCCCCTCTCCACCCTCCCTTATAGATGGTCCCCCTCTTTCCCCTCCCTTATAGATGGTCCCCCTCTTCCCCCCCCCCCCCTTATAGATGGTCCCCCTCTTCCCCCCCCCCTTATAGATGGTCCCCCTCTTCCCCCCCCCCTTATAGATGGTCCCCCTCCCGCCCCTCCCTTATAGATGGTCCCCCCCTTATAGATGGTCCCCCTCTTTCCCCCCTCCCTTATAGATGGCCCCCCCTTATAGATGGTCCCCCTCTTTCCCCCCTCCCTTATAGATGGTCCCCTTCCCCCCCCTATAGATGGTCCCCCTCTTCCCTCTCCCCCTCCCTTATAGATGGTCCCCCCTTATAGATCGTCCCCCTCTTTCCCCCCTCCCTTATAGATGGTCCCCTTCCCCCCCCCCCCCTTATAGATGGTCCCCCTCTTCCCTCTCCCCCCCCCCCCCCCCCCCCTGCACAGCAGATAAAACAAAAACAAAAAACAGCACATAACTCACCTACCCTCCGTTCCCCCGTCGAGCCTCTCTGGTCTGGTCCCGGCTGATGTGCGGCTGCCCGGGGTGTCCCGCCCTGTCCCCGGCAGCGCGCGCATCAGAGAGCTCCCTGTGTGCCTGTGGCTGTGACTTCCGGCGCACGGGGAGCTCTCTGATGCGCGCGCTGCCGGGGACAGGATGGGACACCTCCGGCAGCCGCTCATCAGCCGGGGGACTAAGGCTGCATTCCCACGTTCCGTGATCCTGACGGATCACGGACGTGGAATGCATTTACCGGAGTCCCCCCGCGCCCGGACAGCATCTGTAATGAGATGCTGTGAGCGGGGGAGACTGTATTCATAAGCGCCGCGCGGCTGATTTATTACACCGCGGCGCTTATGAATACAGCCTCCCCTGCTCACAGCATCTAATTACAGATGCTGTCCGGGCGCGGGGGGGCTCCGGTACATGGTACGATCAGTGGCGGATTATACTGTGGGCGGCCGCCCGAACCGCTCATATTATAATCTGCCACTGAATGCCGCCCCCATGAAGACAGCTGGTGGCGCCGCCTGAGGCAGACGACTCAGGTCGCCCCCTGAGCGCCACCTTAAGGGACAATGAAGCATTACATAGTGTCCATTCAAATCTATGGATTGTCTGTGTAAAACAGGACAAGAAAAGTCCTCCAAAGAAAAAGACGCTCTTTGTGATCACATCCCACTCTGCCAATAAATGAGGACCCCCCCTTCCTTTATTAACTCAGTTAATGACAATAAGTTTTTTTTAAACTAAACGACTTATTTACGTTTCTAGGAATATTGTCCACGCTTCTCATACAAGCCTGTGTTCGACATTGCCGATGAATTGTAATGACTTCCTTTAAGTTGACATATTCCAGACCCATCGGGTAATAAACCCCCTCCATATGATATAGGATCTTAGCTCATTGATGGGAGACAGAGGGACCTGCCAAACAAAACATATTACCGATGAAACAAGTGGAGGAACATGAAGTTCCTGTTCACATCACACTTTGGAAGGGACGGGGAGCTGTACACACATCTCACTGATACAGAAGCCATGAAGCTTATTGCTCTGCTGGTCGCTCTCTGTTTCACCAATGCTGCAGCCTTCCGCATCTGTTCCTTTAATATTCAGTCTTTTGGAGAGGCGAAATGTGCCAAGCCAGATGTAATGAATGTCATAGTGAAGGTAAGACCTGGATAGATGCTGTATCCCATACATATACATTACATAGCCTCATCCACATGTATAGAGGGGTGAAATAACCTTCCACCATCTGGGCGGTGATGGGACATCTGACATATAAGCACTTTTCTCCATATGGAAGAAGATGATGCACATATGCAGATCTGCCCACTGTTTCTTGAGCTGCATTAGGCTACACAATTTGTCATGATACCAATTCAATATAGTTTTCTTTTTTACCATACAGTAATAAAAGTATAGCTGTATGTATTTTTATTCTCTTTAACATGGGAGCCAATGGGAGACAGATGTCCAGTACAATACGTCTTGGAATATATCAGGTCTTAAAACAAGTTAAATGCACTGTCTCTTTAAAAAAAAAAAAAAAAAGTAGAGACATGTTAACAGTTTTGATCAGTCTGGGTGTGATATAACTCTAGGATATGTTAAAAGACTTTTTTTTTTTTTTACATTACAAGAATTCTTCAAAGGTGTACTCTGGTGAAAATCTTTTTCTTTCAAATTAACTGATTTTAGAAAGTTATATAAATTGCTGTAATTTACTTCTGATTAAAAATCTCATGTCTTCCAGTACTTATCAGCTGCTGAATGTCCTGCAGGAAATCGTGCTTTCTTTTCAGTTTGACACAGTGCTCACAGTGCTGCCACCTCTGTCTGTATCAGGAACTGTCCAGAGCAGTAGCAAATCCCCCATAGAAATGCTTTCCTTTTCTGGAGAGTTCCCGTCTCAGACAGAGGTGGCAGCAGAGAGCACTGTGACTGGAAAAAAAACACACCATTTCCTGCAAAACATACAGCAGCTGATAAGTACTAGAAGACTGGTGGCATGAAAATAGAAGTAAATTACAAATTTGTATAACTTTTTGAAACCAGTTAATTTGAAATAGAAAGTTTTTCACCGGAGTACCCCTTTAAGGAAGGATCTCAATTACCATAGTTATTTATCTTAGTTTTTTTTATACTGATTATTATACTGGTTATTAGCTGGCCATTCTGTCCTATATTTTCCTCATATTCGCTACCCAGCTAGATCCTGGAGTGATATCTCCATATCTGCAATGTCAGTGGTAGAAGTACACTGCTCATCTCTCCTTGAAAATTTTCATAGACTTTCTATGAATCATATACTCCACTTTACAATGCAATTGGAGGAGAGCTGAAACCAGAAGCACAGCACACAGCCGAGCGTTTCTTAAAGCGAGTGTACCATCTCGTACATTCGCTTTAAGTGTTGTATATGAATAGAACGGCTCCAGCGCAGGGAAGCTAGTGCTGTGGTCCTTTTTTTGAACTGCGCTCAGTTCGTGTGCACGGCCCTGGTCTATTATCGAGGACCGGCCTGGGCTGAAGCACTGGTGGCGGGCCAGCCCATCCTAGTGTGACGAAATGTTCTGCTGTGTGACACGGCTCCATTAGAATCAATGGAGCTGTATCATAGAGGGGCGGGGGTTTCCTCCCATTTGGGGTGGGCTGGCCCGCCTCCAGTGCTTCAGCCCAGGCCGGTGCTCGCTAATAGACCGGCGGCGTGCACAGGAACCAAGCCACCAGCGCCGTTCTGTTCATATGCAGCACTTAAAGCAAATGTACCTGATGGTAAACTCGCTTTTACCCTTTATTTTAGCAATTGTCGAGGTCTCAGCATACCGTCAGGTACCATAAAATATAACTAAAATGCCTTAGCCATTATAAGAATAACACTGATGACTCGAAGTTTCTCTACAGTGCCACCTACTAGAGGTAGCTTTCCTACAAATCAATGTTCAGCCCTTAAAGTGCCTAAACGTGATTGGCTTTTTAAAGGAGAAGTCCCACTTACTTACTTAAACTTACCTTGTGCCGTGTAGTGCCTCTCCCAGGTCCAACTGACAGACGCCGGTGTCCTGCAGCTCTTCCAGCTGTAACTTCACGTCCCTGGCTGAGTGATTGCCAATCAGTGACTGAGGCGGGAAGCTGTATCCATGTTTTCCAGGCAGTCCCCAGGCGGTATCCTCCCTCTGGATGGAGTCAGCAGCCTAAGGGATATGAGCGCAGATTAGTTTTGCTTTGTGCAAAGCAAATCTAATCTGATTCATTCATCTCTATTTACTTGTTTCTCACACCCCACTGCCTATCTACTTTTTTTTATTTAATTTGGGGGGGACTTCTCCTTTAAAGTTCAAACATTGATTAAAGTGAAGCTACCTCCAGTAGGTGGCACTGTAGAGCTACTTTGGATACTTTTTCTCCCATAAAGCATTGCACAATTTGTAAGACTCCATTCACCAGTTTTGGTGGTCTCCCCAAGGAGGGACACTACTCCCCTATGACTCTCTAATGTAATTGGTGCACCATTATGGCATCTCTCTTCATTAGGTTGTATCTCGGTGTGACATCATGCTACTTATGGAGATTAAAGACAGCACGGACAAAGTGATCAACATACTAATGGCAAAATTGAACAGGTAAGGTCCCATTATCTGCTTACGTGAAATCGCTGAGTCCTCCTATTGTAGGTTGTCCACACATTTTCTAAAAAACAGAATCCTGCAGGGGGGGGGGGGATTTATTTCAAGTAACAACCTGCGACCCCCGCCGGAAGTAATTTTCCCCTAAGTTATGACATCACGACTTGGGGGAGAAGGGCTATCCTGGCTGATGGACTGGCCGCTCAGCCAATCAGTAAACGGAATGGCGTCCCGCCCCAGTCACTTACTGGCTTTTAGCAAACACCGGACTCTTTTAAGAAGCAATTCATTTGCTTTCAGATGATGTTCCCTCCATGTCACTTCCAAAAGCACAGGGGCGACTAAAGCTACCCTCCAGTATGAGCAATACACAATAGACAACCCTAAATAGATTCCTGAATTGACTTGTCTAGTTTAGAAAACTCATCTTCAAGTACCCTAGGGAGTTCGGAGTTAATATATGAGAATCTCCTGTTTAGGAGCTTGAGCAGTCAGAAAGAACATCTCTCACTCTGGATGACCTGTCCTGTCCTCCATTACACATACAGCCTATTGATATCAATGGGCAGCATGTAATATTAGATTTGTCCTGTGGGTGGCACTGTAGAGAAATTGAACACTTACTACCATGTTTACTGATTACAGGTGATTGCAGGGGGACAGCTTATTAGCAAAATTCCCTTCTCACTCATTCCAATCACCAATAAAACCTTATAATAGACAATGTTGGGTAGAGTGCTCCTTTAATGTGTACTCAGGGGCATTCATCAATAATTTATAGTGTAGAAGACAACTTGAAACTCACTTTTCCAGTTTGTTATCTCGATCAGGTGATCTCTGTATTTGTGTTATGTCTTTTTCATGCTTGACATGCCTGTATACAGTTTTAACTTGTTTGCTGGACTCTTTTTCAAATCAATTCTGAAGCATAAAAAAAATTCACCGACTATCTCAACCACAGTAGACCTAATAAAACATAACCTTTAATTATAAATCCATAAAAAGGGTACCTACAGTGAAGAACCCATCCATCATATCAAAATAATTCAAAAAGTGTGAAAAATCAGTGCTATTCCGGGGCATCTAGATACAAGTAGCGATTATTGGAAGGCAGGGGGGGAGGGGAGGGGTTAGTGCACGCTACTCTCAGGATATAGATGTCTATCCCTGCCTTTTGGGGAACCCACCTCCTTAATAGGGTGGCCCCAACCACGATGACAGTCCCTCACCTAATAACAGTGCCCGGGAAAAAAAACAACAAAATAGTGACATATATACAGTGTAAGTGTTTGACCACAACATATATACATAAAATTGCAGCAAAGATTATATTCAATAATTAATGGAATCTAAACCAATGATCTTGTCATCTGGTTTATTTCCTTCGTTCCTACGCGTTTCACCCATCCAGATTTCTGGGATGGAATCATCAGGGAAATATTACCACACAGTCGTGTATCGACCAATAGTCTCATTCAAGATCAGATACGTATGCTGCAAACCAACAAATGGATGGGGTTGGATATAAATGTTAAAAATGGAAGCAAGCAATATTCAAATATAATTTTATCTCCCTAGATAGTGTGCAGGGGTAGGCAATACCAAGACCGACTCAATATTCATACAAACTGCCAACAGAGATCAACTAATGCCACCATGGAGTCAGCAAATACATTAGTGCATGATATATTGTAAAGAAAATCAACAAAAATTCAACAGAAAATCAGAAGGATCAACTAATGCCACCTTGGATTCAGCAAATACATTAGTACATGATATATTGTAAAGAAAATCAACAAAACTTCAACAAAAAATCAGGAGGAGTAGTGCGTAGTGCAACGAGAGAGCACCTAGAGGAACAATCTCCCCAATGGGTGGGCATAGGATAATTGCCTGCTCGATAGCCACCACATTCAATGTGTAATACAGATATTGTACATTCACTTAGCTATATCTGGTAGCTGAAGTACGGTGTGAACATGGTGTTCTCCCTCAGCGCGCGCTCCCCTCGGTCCGGTCTCCTTACCATCCTGGTTACCAGGATGGTAACTGGTTAATGGCATCTATCATTAAAAACATCTCGCAAAGTCCCAGAGAAATCCTGCGGCTTAGCAGTAAATATATATTATGTGCTGAAAATCCCTCCTTAAGACATTGGGGAGTGCAGCTGCGGGCCATGTTTTCTGTATATGTATACACATCTTGTGTGGATCGTGTTATATAGGTGTAAGATAAGAACGTATTGCAGCCACGGTTCCCGATAACAACCGATCTTATTTCTCAGAAATACCTACAGTATTTTAAAAAATAATAAGCTGTAAAAGAGAAATCTAGAGCAAAGACAATCTGTGACATCTTGTTTATAAGGCCCCATCAATCATAGCCGGGACTTCAGTCAATCACACCGACATTTACAGCTCTACATATTTATCAGGATTTTTCCTAAAGAGTATATCTGAAGATGAAGTTTTAGATAGGGCAGCATAAACCTACTAACAGAGTGTATTTACCAATTACATAAGCTTCATCTATAATTCTCTTGTCTTTACCTGGAATATGGGAGACCAGTAACTATAGGTCAGACGGTCTGACGGTCTATTGCATTAGAGACACCAAATGAGCCAGCCAAACTCTGTTGACTTAAAGGAGAAGTCCAGCAAAATTTTTTATTAAAGTATTGCACTGTCCCCAAAAAGTTATACAAATCTCCAATATACACTTATTACGGAAAATGCACATGAAGTGCTTCTTTTCCTGCACTTAATACTGCATCAAGGCTTCACTTCCTGGATAAAATGGTGATGTCACGACCGACTCCCAGAGCTGTGCGGGCTGTGGCTGCTGGAGAGGATGATGGCAGGGGGACACTGAGGGATACAGGGCACTGGAGGGACACTGAGCATCCCCCTGCCATCATCCTCTCCAGCAGCCACAGCCTGTACAGCTCTGGGAGTCGGGTCGTGACATCACCATGTTATCCAGGCAGTGAAACCTTGATGCAGTAGTAAGTGCAGGGATAAAAGCACTTTATAAACATTTCCCGTAATAAGTGTATATTGGTAATTTGTGTAGTTTTTGGGGGGCAATACAATACTTTAATAAAAATTTTAGCCGGACTTCTCCTTTAAATAGGGTCCATTGGGTTTAGTCACAGGTAATATAAAAAATGCCGATGTGAACCTAACCTTAAACATATAGCTGAATTCAAAAGAAATATTCATATATCTCTACATGATATGCAGAGTATACACTTAACGACTCCAATGCTGTTCTACCTTTATGACTTTCCTCAGCTATAAGAGAATCAGAGAAACACAAAAGCAGCGAACAAATACAAACAGCATGTGGTATAAATTACAGAATCTGATTAAAATAAACAAGAAAATGTAATAAAATCATTCAGACGAGGATGGAAAATTACATTCTGGCACTCACATTGTAGTATATACCCAACCCAAGTAAATTCTGCTATTATAATTATAAACTACCATCATAATGATTCTACGGGCAGCTTATCTGCAAATCTATATTAAAACCTCATCTAGAGGTTGTGGAGCATCTAAGTGCCCCCCCTCCCATCCTATAATCCCAATTTACTCATCTCTACTGTAGAAAGCTATATAACAAGATCCCTTAAGTTACAAATACATTTATAGCCATACCAGATCTGTTCGTTTTGTTGAATGGTTTTGTAGTGTCCCCCTAGGGGTGTTCTTCTATCCTTGCACATCCAGGTAAAACTAGTTTTGTCAGGTGCCACAGTTATTGGTTAGCTGCTGTGCCCTACTTCAGCCACTAGGTGTCTCACTCCCCCTGTGCACAGCTGCAGTTGAGGAAGGAATGTTTAGCCAACGTTACACACTCACACACCACTTCCTAGTCAGTGGGTTAGTCTAGTTCTAGCGGAGGAAGAGACAACACATGTTCTTATTTTTCTAGTGTGAGAGACTACAGCAGTCATACACTGCTGAACCCAACCTGGGGTAACTGGAGTTAAAGGAATAAAACCTTGCCCATGCTGTGGATTCCCACTTTAGGACAGTCACCCCCTTAAGGAGACAGAAAAAAGACTGATTTGTAGTAGAGCACAGATGCAAGTTAGCCGCTCTCTACTGACTACGCTTAACTATGTAGGAAAGCTTCTACTGGAACTTGTACTACCTATCAGGGCGGTCACCGATACTGAGAGACAGAAGTGGTCAGATACAATTTGTCTATGCATCAATTTTTTTTAAATGATATTACTTGTGCTTACCTACAGCCAACCAGAGATGAAGGATGAATTTAGCTTAATCATTAGCAAGAGACTCGGACGCAAGACGTACAAAGAGCAGTATGCATTTATTTATAGGTAAGTGGGTTAGGGGCATTATGGCTGCCATCTTGTCGATGCTAATTCAGTATTGTGTAACTAGTAGACATGACTACAGTCACAAAGAGTCGCGTCTGAGTAAGCTGTGACAACTAATATTTAAGCGTTGATTCAATATGCAGTGTATTACGACCATTGCAGGAAGCAGCTGGTTACAGTGAAAGACGTATATCAGTATCTTGACCACCAGGATGGAGATGTCGATGCCTTTTCCAGGGAACCTTTCGTTGTTTGGTTTCAAACCTATAAAAGCGGTAAGACAAGATCTATTCACAGTAGTTATCAGTATTATAATGGAAGGACCAACTATAAAATACTGAAAGGTATTCATGGGTCTATGCAGAGGATTATAAAGAAAGCCTAATACCTGGATAATGATAAGTTCTGTATAATCAGGGTGCCCTAAGCTGTTCAATAATAGTAATTTGGGGGGACTGGATACAGGTTCTCTATAATCCTTCATTTTCATGGTTTCTGCTTGCTGTGAATGATTTTTTTTATTTTTATTTTTTCAATTCAAAAAAAGTTTTATTAAATATGTTGCTGAGAACAATGCACAATACAATTGAAATAGAAAGTGCAAACAATAATGTATTGGTTGTTACATGAAAAGTTTATACCCAAAAAGGTCCCTTATAACAGTATGCTCATGGGGGTGGGGGGAAGTAACAAAATGGATGGAATAGCAGAGTTTTATGGTTTGTACCAGGGTCGGACTGGAGTACCTGGGGCCCACCACAGGAAATTATTCTTGGGGCCCACCATATGGAAAAAATGCACCGCACACAATCACCGCAGTTGTGTAATAGAATGTGTTTACGTGGCTGCACAATATAAAACACAATGTGGGAGATTTATTAAACTGGTGTAAGTAGAATTAGCTTAGGGCTCGATTACACAAAGCGATTTTTCCACGATCAATAATTAACGATAAACGATCTCAAACGACCGCTTTGGCTAACGACCTGAAATTGTTCACCCAAATACACGGAACGATGATCGTTACTTATGATCGGTTCTTGCAGTCGTTATGTTGTCGCTATTGTGTACAATGCTACTGCAAATGGCCGAACAATGACTTATTACATGCAAACGATTTGCAAACGATCAACGATTAAAATAGGTCCAAATTCTATCAAACAACCTCTGATTTGTCATTGGTTGTTTAATCGCTGTCTGCTATTACACTAAACGATTATTTTTCAAATCCAAACAATTTTCGTCCCCTGTAATAGGTTGCCCCTAGCAACCAATCAGATTGCACTTTTCATTTCTTACAGATTCTTTGGAGAAAGAAAAGTGGAATCTGATTGGTTGCTAGGGGCAACTGAGCCAATTCTACTTTACACCAGTTTGATAAATCTCCCCCAATGTGTATTAATAAAATAATATACTTTAACTTAATACAGAAATAATACACTTTTTGGCTATGTTCACACTACGTAAAATTACGGCCGTTGTTGCCGATGGCAACAACGGCCGTAGTTTTTGCGGGTTGGAACAATACCTTAGTTTCAATGGGATCCCGGCCGGAGCGTATACAGCTGCATCTGAAGACTTAATTAGCGGGCACGGCGATCAGACCGTGCCCGCTAATAGCCGCTACATGTGGCACCCGGGACCGCAGCGGTTCAGAGCGGGGTCGCTGCGCGGCCCTGCTCTGAACGCCCCCACCCGCACGAGGACGTACAGTTACGCCCTTGTGCTGGAAGAGGTTAAGGAACATATTTATGTTGACAATGGTTTGAATTTTTTACAGGCCTTTAGATAAAAGAAAAGTTATACATGTTACGTATCGTTGTAATCGTAACAACTTGAGGAACATATATAACAAGTCAGTTTTACCCCAGGGCGAACGGCGTAAAAACAAATACCCCCCAAATAAACAAAATGCGTTTATTTTTTTCAATCTCACCACACTTTTTTTTTTTCTGGTTTTGCAGTGCTTTTTATGAAGAAATTCAGCCTGTCATTGCAAAGTACAACTAGTGGCGCAAAAAATAAGGGCTCATGTGGGGTTCTAGGTGAAAAAATGTAAGTGCTATGGCCTTTTATCACAAGGAGGAAAAAAAATGGAAGTGCAAAAATCGAAATTGGCTCTGTCTTTAAGGGGTTAAAGTCACCCAATTTTTTTAACACATGCTTTCCCTCCCTCTTCTATTAAAAAAACAACATTTTCTAGTTAGTAATAGGTCCTCACAGATAGAAAAAACATCTATACCGCAAAAAATGGACCTTAGCAAGTCTTACAAAAGCATCCGTTTTAGAACAGAAGATGACATTGCAAATCTATTAACAATGTTATCATAGTCTAAAACCCTTAAAATATCATGCTCGATGGTTAGCAGAATCGAGGATCTCAGTCGATGTTTTACAATTTTTAGCTTGGAGAACACTCTTACAAATGAAACCTGTGTGCAAGCAAGAGGAAGAAGTGTCTTATAAACAGCAAAAAGTTTTATGTAAGCTGCAGAGTGTAAATTATAGTCATACAAAAGTCCGTAGCAGCAGGTAAGGCAGTTTTCACATGCTGATGCTATGACATCACTGCCTTCCTCTTTGTCATCCTCTGTTTCTTCTGGGGTTTTAACCACAGGTGGGCAAGTTGTTTTTTAGAATTGTCTTTAAAACGAAGCCAGCCTTTTAACTGAGCAATATCGACCTCTGCCATCTCTGCTTTAGTTTTCAATGCTTCTGGTGGAATGTTATTATACTCCATTCAATCAAATTGTCTGGGATCAAAGTAAATAGGCTCATTGATAAGACTTTTGTTTTTTGAGAATTAATTTCTATGCTCATTGCTGCCTGGTCAATGACCACGTAGAAGACATGATTCTGAAAACTTTTCAGTGGGCCAGAAGAATACTCGTCCTTCGCTAACTCTCCTGGCAGGCTCTTTTTTCTCACAATTCTCTATTCTGGAACATTTATAGATTGTTCCTCAAATGTGGCTTCAACAATTTGAATAAAAAAGTTCACTGTTTTAACTAGATTGGGGAAGGTAATGCTAAGGTTAAGCCACTGTTTTTTTGCATTCTTTATCATGCGCCATGCTTACAGTCCATCTAGCCCACGTGTTTGGCAAGAAGTAATGTTTCATATTGAGTCCAGCAAGTAAGCAGATTATTTTGGTAGAAGCAGATAGTGGTAACCGGCTCACCTAGGTAGTGCACGACCAGTGGACCTTTGGATCCAGAGTAAACGATAATGAAGGAACTTGTAGGAGTTGGCACTTGCTGGTAAAAATTTTTCCATTTATTGATAATCTTGATAAAAAGTCATCACAAAAGTCCATAAAAGTCCATGGAAATGCATACAGGACACACTGACGCGTTTCTGGCCTTGTCGGCCCTTAACTTGCCGGTCCAACTGGTCATGGAAGGAACCAAAAATTGTATGTATGGCTTAATTTTTCATGCCCTTGAGTCTGATTAGAAACTAGTTCAGTCCATACATTAAACCTTTTGTGGGTTTCTGAAAAACAAAAACAAAAAAAACAGATTCTCCAATACACCAACAGCCTCCAACAGTCGTCTTCAACACACCAAAGAAAGTCTTCACCTGATAACAACTTTTTGTGCAATCAGTTATCACCAAGTTCAGTATATGTGCACAGCACTAAGTATACACAGAATTACAGGACATGGCCTTTACAAGGGCCTGAACAGCTCCACTCATGTTTGCTGTACCATCAAAAGAACAACCGATAATATCGGTAACACTCAAGGAAAATGTATCCAATAAAAGACTGAGAAAAGCTCTTGCCCAGTTGGGTCACTTGCATCAATAAGGAAAAAGAGTCTTTCATTGACGTTGACATAAAGTAAAATAATGCTGCATTGTTCCTGAACTGAAACATCTCGGGGGAGATTTATCAAAGGGTGTAAAATTTAGACTGGTGCAAACTGCCCACAGCAACCAATTACAGCTCCTCTTTCCTTCCACTGGAAGCTGAGCAGGATTTGGTTGCAGTGGCCAGTTTCCACCAGTCTAAATTTTATACGCTATGATAAATCTCCCACCTTGTGTGCTGTCCATTTTCACGCTAAACTTGACTGCATCTTTTACATCCTGGCTTATTTTCTCTTTCACCATATTTTTCATCAATAAAATTAAACAGTTGATTGATGTTTTACTTAAAATGTCACCAAACCTCCACGTCCTTTGTTCTGCAGCTTTGCCCTTTTTCATTTCTCAGTAATTGCGGTCACCTCCTCTACATGCCTCGTCACTCTTGCTAAGGAGCAATGCTATTTTAAGGAAATTTCCGTGATTGAGATTAGGATTCCGCAAAGAACGAGCAGCTTTACCCATTCCTCTATAAGCAAGGTTTAGTTTGGCTATGCACGGTATTATGTGAATTGCTCTTTTACTACATAACGGTTTTGTTGTATTTTTTCTTGACCAAATTTACTTTGATCCTTCTTTCAATGTCAGTTCTTTTTTCTGCTGACACATAAGCTGTTACAGATGCCTGATGTTGTACTGAGTCTTTATGTTCAATGATGCGGACATACACATGTATTTTATCAACATTTCAGCCACTTAGGAAGTGGCTTTGTCTATTAGCACAAAATGCCAGGAAGGTGCAACAAAACAGCTTTTCAGTTTGCACACAGTAAGACAGCCATTTCCAGGTCCTCTAGTGGCCCAGTCTACCTCTGACAGCAGCACTGTATCACTTTCGGGGGGCCCAGTTGCCAGATGGTCAGTGGGGGGGGGGGGGGGGAGGGGACCACCAGAGGATGCTCTGGTTCTTTGGTGGCTCAGTCTGACGCTGACAGCAGCACTGTATCTCTGTCTGGAGGCCCAGTTGCTGGACGGTCAGTGGGGGTGGGGGGGTGGGGGGTGGAGGTGGGGGTAGAGGTCCTCTAGTGGCCCAGTCTACCTCTGACAGCAGCACTGTATCACTTTCTTGGGGCCCAGCTGCCAGATGGTCAGTGGGGGGGAGGGGCCCACCAGAGGATGCTCTGGTTCTTTGGTGGCCCAGTCCGACGCTGACAGCAGCACTGTATATATGTCTAGAGGCCCAGTTGCCGGACGGTCAGTTGGGTGGGGGGCTCTCTGGAGGATCCTCCAGTGGCCCAATCCGATGCTGGTTCATACCATGGCTACAAAACTTGGACACTTGTAACTGTACTTATCCAAACTTAGCTCACAATATGGCTTATTTTACCATAGAAAAAAAATGAAAAAAAAATTGGTCAGCTCTCCTAGAACACTGTTCACACTAGGCAGGCACACTAGGCACTTATTTTACCATAGCCAGAGATTACCATAATCTCTGGCTCTCTGTCATGGCCACTGCTACAGATGAGCAAATTTACAGTATTAACGAAGTGAAGCGGTTCATTAGCTCGGTAGTTGGCTTTGCTTTGTTAATACTGTAAATTCGCTAATCTCTAGTTACTGCTTATAATGAAAACCACAACAAACAGTCGGTCAAGGACTTGCAGCCGTGTCATAAATACATGTAACAATGCTTGTGTAAACAGTGATTTGCTTTATGCACACTATTATTACTATTATTTTTTTTATACATATCACAGTACAATGCAGGTACAATGAACAGAACACAGAGTAAATGACTGATACAGAGGAGAGAAGCCCTGCCGGCTTACAATCTGTAGATTTGTTCCATAAATTGGACTCTCCAGGCTATGTGATAAGTGATTGTGTTTTCTATGGCTGCACCCTTCAGGCTATGTGATAAGTGATTGTGTTATTCACCTATAGTTATTATATCACATGCACCTTAAATATATCTTGTGTGTCAAATCTATACATTTGTCCTTTATTCTTCTGGATAGATTTTGTGATCATCCCTCAGCATACGACACCCGAGGCTGCAGTCCGTGAAATTGATGAACTCTATGATGTATATCTTGATGTGAAACAGAAATGGAAAACAGAGGTTTGGATGGAACAATATTCTGTATTCAGACAATGTAAGGCTATGTTCACACAACAGGACTGACGTCAAGTAATAAATAACGCCAGCAAATAATTTTCATGAACATTATTTGCAGAGGTTATTATCAAATAACATCCGTTATTATGAAAACAACAGCCGTTATTTCAACCAGAATAATATTGTGTGAGCATAGCCTCATAGGGAATAGGAGGTGTAAAACAATGTGGACGTGCCTATGTGGGGGACTGACCCCAGGACAGTAACTTTCTATGCAATGTCATGGGCACTCTGCTCTGAATGACCCAAAAATCCTCCTCCTACTCAGTAACAGACATAGTCATCTCCAGTATGAACGCTAAAGCCATTATTTAGAGTAGGAAGGAAAAGTTGGAGAGTGATTGATTGGGAGAATCCAGGATACTGCACAGGAAGAGCCCGCCCACACGACACTTACTATTGATGTAATAGGAGATTAAACAGATATGTTTAACATATGGATTAACCTCTCATCTATCTAATACTATTAGAGTATTTGGAGGTCAACCTCCTGGCAGGCCCCCTTTAAATGTATATGCAGCATTGGTTTACAGTAGGGATGGTCCGAACCTGCCGAGGTTCGGGTTCGTATGAACCCAAACGCTCGGCAGCAGATTCCCGCTGTCTGCCTGCTCCGTGGAGCAGGCGGATACAGCGGGAGTAACGCCTGGAAAACTGGGATACAGCCTATGGCTATGGCTGTATCCCAGTTTTCCAGGCGGTCCTCCCCAGACAGCGGGAATCATTACCGAGGGTTTGGGTTCATACGAACCCGAACTCAGTTCAGACCATCCCTAGTTTACAGTGTGTATGTTCCAATTTATGGATGAGTTTTGGTTGTACCATTTACACACATGTGAATAATAAAGAGAAGCTTATTGTCTCGGTGGCTTTTACTTTGTCTCTTATATCAAATTTAGGGAAGTGAACAAAAAGAATGGCAAATTTTGGTCTATAGCAAATATGAATAGCAACTGGATAAGAGAAGGAGAACTCTTCAAGTTTATGTCTATGTTCACACAGCGTAAAAGTACGGTCATTGTTGCAATCGGAAACAACGGCCGTACTTTGTACGAGTGGAACACTACATGTTCTTTTATGGGATCCTGGCCAGAGTTTATACACATAGGGGGGCATTTATTAAGTCCGGCGTTTTTTACGCCGGACTTATAAATGCCCCCGCAGCTCCGGCACTACGGGGATTTATGTAGAGGCAGACTGCCTCTACATAAATCCCGTGCGCGCCGATGCGCACCGCCGAAAACCTATGCCAGCTGAGGACTGAAGTAGGTTTTCGGCGTACATTTTGGCGGAACGGATGGCAAATCGCGCGGACTCTGAGTCCGCGCCCTCCGTTCCTCCCACTACACGCCCCCTTTCCGCCCCCCTGGCGTACTCGGCGGAAAGTGCCGATTTGCGAATATTTTATTCGCAGATCGGCCATTTGCGTATAAAAAAATACGCAAATTGGCACTTTCCGCCGAAAATCATCCGTTCGCCGGATGATACATGTGGCCCATAGTATACGCTCTGGCCGGGATCCCAAGCGGGGCCGCAAAGAACTGACATGTCAGTTTTCTGCGGCTGCTATTCATTGAATAGCAGCCGCAGAAAGTCCTGTCAGTTCACACAATGAAGTGAGCAGCTCCGGCCGCATGCTTCACTGTGTGCTATGAGGAGTTCTGATACGGGCGCGAGCTAATGCACCCGCTTCAGAACTTTGCAGAGACTCGGCCGGGTCACTGAACGGGCCTTCTCATACGCCATGTGAACATGGCCTATGTCTGAATACAGCAGTAAATGATAGGACTGGTTCCCTGTGTCTTCCAGAGATTTATACTCTACCCAGTAATTTGAGAAAAATTGTGGACAAATTGCTGTTGTCTAATATTTATGGTTTCTTGTCTATTAATATACGTTTTTTTATCCTGGTGTCTGTCCCCTTATAGAACTTTATCTTTATGGGGGACTTTAACGCTGCCTGTAGTTATGTTCCCAAGAAGTATTGGAAGAACATTCGCCTGAGGACCAACCAGGAATTTATATGGCTGATCGAGGACAATGTTGATACAACAGTAAAAAGTACCACCAAATGTGCCTACGACAGGTAACACCTATAGATAAGAGGAGGCAGCTATAGGTTGTGTTCACACACTGACTTTGGTTACCCACAGATAAGTAAATGTAGTGAGAACTTAATTTTGACAATGGTTGAGAACACAACCCTCACCTTCCCCAGTCAGGGACAAAATCCAGGGCAAATCGGTTGGGAACAAGGATTTTTTTTTTGTCGCTCAAACTTTGTAGATGCAGTACCAAAAAAAGTTGTTTGCCTGTCTTTTGAACTATAAAACAAATAATACCTGTTTTTTGGTACAAGCTGAAAAAACAATGGGGGAAATTTATCAAACTGGTGTAAAGTAGAATTGCCCCTAGCAACCAATCAGATTCCATCTTTCATTTTTGAAAGAATCTGTGAGGAATGAAAAGTGGAATCTGATTGGTTGCTAGGGGCAATTCTACTTTACACCAGTTTGATAAATCTCCCCCAATGTACGAACCTAGCATTACACTCGACTAAATCTATGCCTTTAAGGTGTACAATTGTTTAATCCATACCTCGAACAGACATGCGTGAGGGACTCCATAGCGACCATCACAACCAACTATATTTAGAAAGAAGCATTAGGCACAACTGGTCCCCACCACCTTGTTATCTCTTATTAGAGAGATGGGTGGCATAGTCCTCTAGGCGTTTCCTCCTCCCTAGTTTATCTGTGATTGTAATGGCTGAGACATGTACACATAGCACATGTCTCAGCCATAGTAACAGTGATGGGCTAATGCCAGCCTTTTACTGTAGTGACGTTGAATCCTTTGGTGGGACCAGTGTCCCCTTATACAGTGGGGGCCCAACGTTCCAGCTCATATTGGAGCCAATCACTTGGCACTAGGCAGTTGTTTCCAGTATGTTCAGTTTTCCTAACATTGACCACAACACATCTCTTTTTGTCAAATTTTTGTCTGGCCATTGCAGGATCGTAGTTCATGGTAAGAGGCTATTGAAGTCTGTGATGCCAGGCTCCGCGACTGTGTTTGACTTCATGAAGGAGTACGGACTGACAGAAGCTCAGGTTGGTTGTTCCCTATCATTCAGACATGGTCGACCAATGATTTTATGCCACTAGCCCATGTACTTACATAATAAATGCATCATTTTTAGGCCTTGGAGATCAGTGACCATTACCCTGTGGAATTCCAACTGATTCAAATGCGTAAAATGAAAATGAAACCTTCCTCTTTTTCAAGATGAGAAGGAACGATGGTCTACATTTTGTTTTTCTTATTTTTTATTTTTTTTATTTCCTTAACTGGAAAACCTTATTCTGAAAAAATAAAGTGAGTCAAAAATTACAAACATATATAATCATACCATAAGGGTTTGGGGTTATAATTCAGTAGTACAATGGTGTCAATGGGATTGTTCCCAGTGGATACAAAACTTATTGGAAACATGATGGCTTGGATGCCAGCATTATATGCTGGATGGTCAGGAGGGCAAAATGAGTAACTGCCCAGGTGGGTAGTGGTCCCCTCCAGTGTGCTCATCGCTGTGCTGCTGCCGGACACGGTTCTCTCCTCCTAGCTAGCGGCTCTGGACGCTACACACACCGCTCCAGCTTGTTTCAGGGGGTCCCGGCGTCTGCACGTCCCCCTCTCCCCCCCCAAGCTGGAGCAGCGTGTGCAGCGTCCAGAGCCGCTAGCTAGGAGGAGAAAGCTGTGCCCGGCAGCAGCACAGCGATGAACACACTTAAGGGGAGCTTGGTTCAGCCTGCACGATCTAACAGTGGCCTGTGAGGGCAGGAGGATGGGTGCGCTGTCACTGTAAGTTATACTCCCGCCGCCGAGGGGGTTAATTTACATGTCAATCCCACTGCGACTATGTATTGTCATAGGGTTGAATGACACTGGATCCGCAGCAGAGTGTGAAATCCGCTAGGGATCCGGTACATGTGAAGGCACCCCTAAATATCATTAGGGATGATCACATTTTTAGTACTAGCGTAGTGTTTTGCTAGGTTCAGTGGTTGGCTTGTCAGCTGGCTTTCTTTGAACACCATCGTGCTACAGATGCCTGGAAAAGCTGGATCCAGTCCTGGGAAACTTCTCCCAGTTTCCCAGGACTGGATCCAGCTTTTCCATGCACCCAGAGAGAATCAACATGGAGTTGAAAGGCAGCCGGCTGACAAGCAGACTACTGAGCTCAGCAAAGCTCATCACTAGTAATGTAAATTCCCTCACCCCTAATTACTTAGGGGGACATTTATTAAGTCCTGCGTTTTCTGCGCCGGACTTAAAAATTCCCCCGCAGCTCCGGCGCTATGGAGATTTATGTAGAGGCGGACTGCCTCCACATAAATCCCGTGCGCGCCAGTGCGCACAGCCGAAAACCTACGCCAGCTGAGGACTGGAGTAGGTTTTCGGCGTAACTTTAACAGAAAAAGATAATGAATTGCGCGGACTATGAGCCCGCACCCCCGTTCCGCCCCCTCCACACACCTCCCCGCCCCCCCCCCCCCCCCCCCCCCCCTCGGCGTACCCGGCGGTAATTGCCGTTTTGCAAATATTTTATTTGCAAAATGGCCATTTTTTGAATAAAATATTCGCAAAACGGCAATTTCTGCCGAAAATCAAAGATACGCCAAATGATACATGTCCCCCTAAGACTAATACGCATGTTATACAATACTCGTTGAAGTCACTGGATCCGGCATGATGAGCAAAAGATCTAATGTACAGTATATGGTGGCCACTTGACCAAGTGAACACTTTGGAAAGTGATGCCTGGCTATCTCTCATAGACAATGTAGTTAAGTATGCGCAGTTACTCCATACAGATGGGAGTAGAGATGAGCGAACCTCGAGCATGCTCGAGTCGATCCGAGACCGAGCTTTCAGCATTTGATTAGCGGTGGCTACTGAACTTGGATAAAGCCCTAAGGCTATGTGGAAAACATGGATAAAGTCATTGGCTGTATCCATGTTTTCCAGACAACCTTAGAGCTTTATCCACGTTCATCAGCCCCAGCTAATCAAATGCCGAACGTTCGGGTTCGGATGGACTCGAACCCGAACCTGGTTCACTCATCTCTAATAAACACACTACACCAGTTATTGCTGTTCCTTTTCATCCTATTTTATGTTAATCTACAGAAGATATATATGTATACACACACACAGAAAGAGAGAGAGAGACACACACACACACATTTACCCTTTAAGGCACCAAGTATAAAATCGTATACTGTACATTAGGCTTTCACTACAAAGCAGAAAGGTGTACTGCTTCAAAGTTCAATGCCAAACCTTCTACTCCGATTCCTCTGCTCCAGCTGAACCTGTTTACCTATAGACTATAGACAACCCGTGCTGTGTTGCTGCTGCCTAGTAACTGTGCAGCAGATCAGACAGTTCCTAATGTGTTATTATAGGGAGAATACAATACACCAATCATTCAATGGATAAAGACACAATAAAATAAGCTCAGATGTAACATACAGTGTCATGTAACACTTGGCCATTTATTGTCTGAGTGCTCATTTCCAGCAGTAAAAAGATCAGGACGATAAAAAAAAAATCCAAGCCAGAAATAGGCCGGGTTCAGATGGCCACAAAATGGTCCCATTTCAATGTATTTTGACATGAGTCAAGTAAGTGTATTTATGGAGGATCCTGCTATTGTATTGGTACAAAATGGACCCATATTACGGCCACCTGAACGCGAATGTAGAATTAAAAGAACTTTTTGGTAGGAATGTCACAGCATCCGGTCACTGCTGGATGGTACAGAAAGGATTCCGTTCCTGCTGTAGAATGTGTCCTTCACAATCCGGGATCTTCCATGGATCGGACTTCTGAATTCTGTCACCACATCCCCTATAATGGAAATATTAGATGGTCAGCATTACGCTGAATTTCACTTATCAGCTGCTGCAAACTGGTGAATATAGTCCGTTCATTTATTATTAAGGGAACCTGTCACACTAACAAGGCACTCCAGTCTGCAGACAGCATGTTAGGCTGGGTTCACACTGCATTTTTGCAATCCGTTTTTTTCATCCGTTTTTTGTGGGCATCCGTTTTGATCCGTTTTTTTTTTTCATTGACTTTCATTGTAAAAAAACGGATCAAAACGGATCTTTTTTTTTTGACGGACACAAAAGTAGTGTCAGCTACGTTTTTCTGTCTGTCAAAAAAAAAAAAACAGATCTGTTTTGATCCGTTTTTTTTTTTACAATGGAAGTCAATATAAAAACGGATCAAAACAGATGCACACAAATGCATCCGTTTTTTTCATCTGTTTTGTTGCAAAAAATGGATGAAAAAAACCGATTGCAAAAACGCAGTGTGAACCTAGCCTTATAGAGCGGGAGGAGCTGAGCAGATTAATTGAATATAGTTTAATGGAAAACATTCCAAATAACAACTTAGCCAAGAATGAAAAGGAATTTTACATGAATAAGTAGTCACATGGGCGTTGCTTATCAATAACACACAACACAAACAGCTGTCAGTCACTGAAAGGACCACCCACTTGACTACTTGGCCCATCATTATCACAGGTTTACATAAATAAACAACAAATTATGCTAAAACTTTCACCCCAAAACTGAATATCAGTCTGCTCATCTCCTCCTGCTCTAAAATATGAGTTATGCATATTGGGCTGTTTTAAAATGGTGGCATGCAATAGAACAGTAGCTTTACACTATGTGGTCAATGCATGGAAAGTACTTAAATTGTAGAAAAAAAAGAAAGAAAACACTATACTTACCCTCGTTGCTTCCCCCACTGCAGTGGTCTTAGTGGTGCCCCACCTCAGACACTGATTAGTGGAGCAGGAAGGTACCAGCACCAGAGATACAATGGTGGCAGGGGAGCAAGGAGTGTAAGTATAACTAACACACACGGGATATAATATAAGTCTGGATGTAGCTATGGGGCTTCTGACAAGTCATGGGCCCTGGTGTTGGGTGCCAGAAATAATGCCAATAAGTCAGACATAGAGCCAGTTATGTGAACTATAGAAACATTTTGCACTTACGTGCATTTTAGAAACAGGTTTTACATGGAAGTGGACCTTGAATTGATATATGTAACATGTACAATTTTATACACGTCTTCTTACCAAGCCTCCAGCCATAATCCCAGGAGGACAATACGGGGTGTGGGTACTTCTCCTCTGGACCCCAGTGTTTCCTCACTTTTAGATACATGGACCTTCCTTTGCCTTCCTTGGAGAAACCATCATACAGCAGATGGGAGGTGTGAGATGTGACTGGCCTCATTTCAGACAAGTTCACTATATCGAGCTGGTTATGGTCATTTTCCTCAGTCCTGCTCACTAAGGGTGGAGGGGTCTTAATCAGAGGAGGAAGACTGGTCACAGCCTTAGGGACAAACATCTCTCTCTTCTTCCTGGTGGTCTTCACATGGTCAGGCTTTGGGTGGTCTTCATTATATTTTATCTTCCAGGCCATACGAGTTAATGTCTCCTTCTCAATAAGCTCCTTCCAACAGTTTTGGTTCCTGGTTGTCAGCAGGTCTCTCATGTTGAGAGTGGTATATTATGTAATCAGGTTCTTACTGGGGGCTGTGGAGCAGATCCAAAAAGAGGAGGATACCAGTAGCCAGGCTGGGGAAATGTGATCAGTAGCTGAGTCAGAGTATACTGACATCTCCAGGGAGACAGCCATGCGGAGGGACTGGGAGGGGTTGTGTGGACAAGCACTCGGCAACTCAAAAAACAAGACACGAATAAATAAAGCAGCACAAGAATACTCAAGAGGCACTCCAAATACTAATGAAAGGACAACTCCTCAAGTGTCTCAGCAAACATGGAGTAGATTAAAACTTAGATTTTCTGTAAATGTTTCTAATATTTTTGCTGTCTTTTTATCCAACTAGCAGCAGAAAATAGAAAACATGCAAGAATGCTTAGGTTCAAGCAAAATTAAAACAAATACTGTCAACCTGGACTAAGTGATATGGAGACCCATACATCCAAGTACATACAGCAGTGTGTGTGTGTATATTATTAACCAAGTGAGCAAGTTTTCTGTGGATCAGTTTCACTGGGAATCCGCTAAGGCCTCATTTACACATTCTGTAGTTTTCCAGGACCGTATATTATGTCCACAATCCACAGAAAATGTGTCCGTAGTGCAGTCGTTACATCTATATAAATTACGGATCAACAAAAATTACAGATGCTCCCATAGACTTCACTGGGTAAATCTGCAACGCAATTACAATCCAAACGAGGACATGTCGGCTCTATTCATAAGAGAGCCGGCCGGATACGGAGATCGCTGGGGGGGGGGGGGGGGGGGGTCTGGGATCTGACTCTCCACGATCTCCTACTTTTCAGGAAATTTTACCCGGAATACCCCTTTAAAAAAAATTGGAAATTGGAACAGCGCTCCATAGCACAGATCAGGGGGATATGTGGTAGGTGAGAGAAAAGATTAAAAAACTCTCACTTGGTGGTATTGTGCAAGGGGAGGCACAACACTCAACAACCGCATGTAAAGGATCGCTGCCGCTCCCAGGTAAACCATACAAAATGGATAGAAATAAAACAACCTCCCTCCAACGAGGGTATGTTCGGGCGCAGATCCCAAGGAGATGCAAAATTCATGTATTAAATTTATTGGTAATAAAAAGTGTTGCCATTAATGTTTTTATTACTAATAAATTTTAATACATGAATTTTGCATCTCCTTAGGATCTGCGCCCAATGGCGGATTATAATGTGGGCGGTTTGGGCGGAGGCCCGGGGCCCGAGGCTCCTGGGGGCCCATGCCACGCCACCCACATTATAATGCCGCTGCGGCCCAGCCCCCCCTCACCACTGCAGGCTCAAGAGTCCTGCTCTTACTGTCCCCCGGCTGTTGCGCAGCTGCCGGAGGTGTCCTGTCCTATCCCCCGGCAGCGCACACATCAGAGAGCTCCCCGTGCGCTTGTGGCTGTGACTTCCGGCGCACGGGAAGCTCTGTGATGTGCGCGCTGACGGGGGATAGGACAGGACACCTCCGGCAGCTGCACATCAGCCGGGGACAGACGGAGCCTGCAGGACAGGAGAGGATCGACGGGGGAACGGGTTGTAAGGTGAGGTTTTTTTTTTGTTTTTTTTTAAATCTGCCTGCACAGAGGGGGGGAAAAGAGGGGGACCATCTATAAGAGGGGGGGGGGGAAAGAGGGGGACCATCTATAAGGGGGGGAAAGAGGGGGACCATTTGTAAGAGGGGGAAGAAAGAGGGGGGACCATCTATAAGAGGGGGGGAAAGAGGGGGACCATCTATAAGGGGGGGGAAAGAGGGGGACCATCTGTAAGAGGGGGAAGAAAGAGGGGGGACCATCTATAAGAGGGGGGGAAAGAGGGGGAACATCTATAAGAGGGGGGGAAAGAGGGGGACCATCTATAAGAGGGGGGGAAAGAGGGGGACCACCTATAAGAGGGGGGGAAGAGGGGGGACCATCTATAAGAGGGGGGGAAGAGGGGGACTATCAATAAGGATATAAGGGGGGGGAGAGGGGTACCATCTATAAGGGGGGAAGAGGGGTACCATCTATAAGGGGGGAGAAGAGGGGTACCATCTATAAGGGGGGGAAGAGGGGTACCATCTTTAAGGGGGGAAGAGGGTGACCATCTATAAGGGGGGAAGAAGGGGACCATCTCCTATAGGATTAGCACCCTCCCCTCCTGACATCCTCTGTGCTGCTGGGACGCTGCAACCTAACCCTATAAGATCAGCCCCCTCCTCTCCTGACATCCTCTGTGCTGCTCGGACCTCTCCTATAGATCAGCCCCCTCCTCTCCTGACATCCTCTGTGCTGCTGTGACCCTCCCCTATTAGATCAGCGCCCTCCTCTCCTGACATCCTCTGTGCTGCTGGGACCTCTCCTATAGGATTAGCACCCTCCTTTCCTGACATCCTCTGTGCTGCTGGGACCTCCCCTATAAGATCAGCCCCCTCCTCTCCTGACCTCCTCTGTGCTGCTGTGACCTCCCCTATAAGATCAGCACCCTCCACTCCTGACATCCTCTGTGCTGCTGTGAGCCTGCGACCTCCCCTATAAGATCAGCTCCCTCCTCTCCTGAAACCAGGTGGCAGTATGTTTATTGGGGGCAGTAGAGGTGGGGTGGACAATGCTTACTGGGAGCAGCAAGGGACCAAACATTATGTTTATTGGGGCCAGCAGGGAGGGGAGGCAGGCAGTGTTTATCGGGGACAGCGTGGGGGGGCAGTAGCGGAGTATAATGTGGGTGGATTGACCCGGGGGGGGGGGGGGCCCAGGTTGGGTGGATAGCCCGGGGCCCAGGGTACATTTAATCCGCCACTGTCTGCGCCCGAACATACCCTGGTTGGAGGGACATCTGTGCTTGTCACAGCTGCTTCCTCGTTCCTGGGATGTCCTATAGGAACTGTGTTACTTAGCCAATCACTGGCCAAGATGGAGAACCAATGAGTCACTGGCTGAGCGGGGCAGTTCCTGTGGAAGTGAAATCAGAAGAACAAGGAAAAAAAAGACTCGGAACTCTTCAAAACGACAGCTTCAGAGCATTGGGAACGTGTTGATCAGTACTACTTTTATTTTTACACTGCCCTCAGTCATATATAATTTTTTTTAATTCTATTTCATTTGAAAACACAAAGTTTTTTTTGGCTTGAAGAAGAGTCAAAGTGATCAGGATTTTTGCAATTTTGCAGACAGAAGGTCTAAAAAACACATAGAACCACTTTGAAGCCTAAGTGGTTAATTTCAGAGTCACAATAATGTCACCCCTATCCACTCCATACCACTTTACAGGCAATGCCATTTGCAGACTGGGCATATCTTGGTTTAGTGACTCCTATAGCCCTTGGCCCATCCACCTTAAAGCTGCAAGACCATAAATGATGCTTGTATACAGATACATTTATATTAATTCAATGGTTAAACATGAACATGCAGCCAAGAATGCATTTTGCATTAGATACTAAACAATTTATTCCAGTTTATTGGTTTCTTTGTTTGGGGTTTACAAAGTAGTGAGATTCACAGTGAGGCACAACGCACAGTAAAAAGCATCAGATATGTAGTTCAGCTTGATAGTGTTTTAAAAACATACAGAATGTTTCTAGAAAAGTTTATTACAAGGAGATACTTTGCTATAAAGATATTTTACATAGAAAACAAAATACATTTGTTAAAAAATAACTTTTCTATTATTGAAAACCTCCCAGGAAAAGTTTACAATCTGATGCTCTGTTTTATGGCTACATTAATAAAGATGTTAGGGAACCGCAATGGGCACCAACAGAAGGCTTGCACCTGGGTTAACCTTATTTTTCTATTTATACAAGTTAATGTAGCCAATATATAAAATCATATACAGGATAGTGTTGGATCTTAGTTTAGTGATCAGGTTAACTCAGTTTTCTGTACTTTTTCACCCACCATAATAGTTTATAGTATAGCCTAAAACATTAATTATCATCCAGACAAAGGCAATTATCACCATATATGTCATTCCAAGTGACCATATCAGATATACAATTAATAAGGTTAATTTAGTTTCCCCAAATATCTTCATATACAGAAAGCCATGTAGAAGAAATTACTTTGCTTGATATAATTAGTCATAGGTATGATCAATAATATTAGAAAACTAAAATCAAGCACCGGGGGTAATGACACTCATCTAATACTTATATCTGTGGAAGGGTTTGAGGAGGCGAAAAATTTTCCATCAAAAAATTTTAATCCATTGAATAAGGTCTTTCATGGGGCTGTACATTTATTCTGTCAGGTCCGTATAATTCTTAAATATTATAGTTTTTTTTTCAAGGATTAAATGTGCATGCAAGTGTAGCTAAATGCATCTCACTCCAAATCTGACCCAATCAGATGACCTTTAGGCCTCATGCACAGGTGTGAGCATATGTTAACACATGGAATCCCTAGACCCAGAAAGTCCAAGGCACTCTGTGTGCCACCATACTGTGTCCCCCTACAGCACTTTTTTTTTCTCCCTTAGAAGCAATACAACATCCAATGGGGATAGCCACGTGTGAAACTAAAGGTTCAGTATGGCTTCCTCTACGGGTACAGTATTACGGTTCAGTATGAGCTTGACATTGTGTGGAGCCATATTATGGATACATGCATGTGCCTTAGTAATAGTTGGGTCAATTTTAACTATTAAAAAAAAATTGATTTTAGTCCAAGAAAAAAAACAACATATCTATACATTCCCCAAATATGTAAACAATATAATTTAGTGTTACTGAGAAATGTCATTCGATCCAGTAATAATGTGAGATTTGGTCTTTTTTTTTAATAACTTTTTACCGCCCAATGGCTGAACAATGAGAAAAAGGTGCTAATATAAAAAGTACCTGACCTCTCACTACTTAATTAAACTCTATGGACGTTAGACTGAGGACTACAGGTTGGGATGATCAGTAGTTCCATTACATATCTAATAGTGAGGAAATCATTCCAGTTTTATTGATCCTTAAGACAGTGTCATTGGTCCCCTTCTTAAATGATTTAATCATATCTACCAGGAAAAAAAGTTATTCTGCTTGCCATTCACAGAGTTAAACAATATCAACAAGTATAAATAAGCCCTTCCAGCAGTAGAGATTTGCTATTAAATTACCAAATGGACACCTAAAACACATACAAATTTTCAATTCCCTAGTATAAAAAAGTCACATAAAAAATTAAAAGTTTTTTTTTCCATTCACACTCTGTCAGCTCCATGTGATCAAATAATGAAGATCTCTTGTTTTTGCCGAATCCAGATTTGGAAGGTTCTATACATTTTATGGGACGGTGACGTGGAAGGGGCTGCCAGGGATGTGCTCCTCTCCCCATTTTACCACTAGGGTATAATCTCCTTTTTCTTTGACGTGGTAAGTGACATTATATTGCTTATTTCCAAGATGTTTTACAGAGACTTCTTCACATGGTATTGTGGGCCCGTGCACACCAACTAATAACATGTTAGAACCTGGGGAAAGAAACAGGTAGGGATAAGTGAAAATGACAATAAATGTGGGTGATTTATGTATAGAGCAGGGATCAGGAAGCTAAAGCTTTGGCTCTCCAGCCATGATGGGAATTGTAGTTTTACAACAGCTGGAGGGCTGCAAATTACCAACAAGGAAAATCAGGCATTAGGCCAATTTTACATGAGTGTAATACAGATGCAGGTCCGGCCTGACCTCATGTCTGGTATCCTGTACTGACAGCTATCAGTTCAGGCCATGACTTACATCCATAATACCGATGCAATAGTGCCCACTTTACATGTTCGGGTGAAACCGGCCTTACAGAGTCCTTTCAAATTAATGGGTTGTCATATAATGACGGACGAGACTGGAATCCGCTCTTAGGACCCTATTACACCAAACAATTATTAGCCATACATGGCAGATTACCGCTCTGTCTGATAATCATTTGATGTAATAGCGCCTGTTTAAAGACCTTCAACAGTGCTGCTTGTCACTCCGTGTAATAGGAGTGGTGGCAACAGACCACCGCTGACTTCAATGGACAGCCCGAACAATCAAATGATCATTCAGGCAGCCCCTCCCACAGCTCCCTGAGTATGTAATAGACATCAAGCGGAGAACATGGAGTAAGCGTGCGCGAACATGACAGGTCAGCCCTTGCTTCTTCCTCTTAATCATGCCGTGTAATACGACCCCTAGGTTCTCTGTTCAGGAGCCTCATCTCTTGGCCAGATTCAGAATGTGTAGCGGTTGTGCCAGGTTTCTACAGCTCAGCTCTCATTCACTTCCATAGTGGTTGAGCTGTAGTAACCTGGCACATCGATTTTTCAATGTACAGCTCCTTTCCTAATGATAGGCCATTATTATGTGGAATCGGACAACCCCTTTGCTATGTCTATAAGCTTACCTGCTTTACTGCAGTCTACGGTGAAGCTGCTCTTCTGCCCTAAGTATGCTTTTGATAGGCCGGCTCCTTTGGATGTGACTTTACTGGCGTCTGAAGCAAACCTGGGTAGCGCACTATACACTGTCTCCGTTGAGGCACGAGTCACCGACTGCACTATTATAGAAGATGTTTCGCTGATACCTCCAGCACTGACTAGTCGCTGACCTAGGGGATTCCAAATGCAACACACACATGTAATGATGAACAAACAACTGAAGATACCATACATAAAGCTTAAAGACACAAGTCAAACCGAAAAGCTATCAACGCTGTTGTTAAACCACATAGCACAATGTACAGTACAAGTCACAGCTCTGGTTAGACGGTTATATTGGAAACTTATATTCAAACGTCACTTTAACATATAACACACGTTAGCACTATAGAACAGAGATCCTTGTACTGATTACCTTCCTGAAGTGAAACACTTTGCACCTCCTTCTCCTCCTGCCATAAAGGAGGTAAAACACCTAAATAACAAAAGTATTCATAGCGCCATTACAGAATGTGACGTGTTTAATGAAACAACTTAATATTGCCCAAAAACGGTTTTATCCGCATTTGAGGGAAACTAGAAGTAGTGAGTCAGAGATCGGTGGGGTCTGGGTGCTCAGACCCCCACTAATTGCTAGATCCAGTGGGGAAAACATGTCCTCTCTCCACTCTTTCCTTGTGATAGGAGACTGACTTCTGTAGATGACTATGTGGCAGTCTCCTGAAGCTAGATATGAACATATTTTATTCATATGTTTTTATACTATTCCTAATGCATCATGTTTTTAAATGAATCATGAAAATAAAAAGAGATAAAATTTCGATTTGTGAACTATGCCCATTGCGCTTTCTTGTGTGTATATATATATATATATATATATATATATATATATATATATATATATATATATATTTATTTTTATTTATTTTTTTTTTTTTACTTACACACACACACACACACTCCTACATCACACATGTCAACACAGACCCAGGAGGACACAACAGTATACACACCTGTGACTTTAGCTTTGAATGGACTGCCAAGGATGTGATTGGGGCCTCCATACTTCACACCAATGTTGTAATTTCCTGGAGCCATTGGCGTATAGAGCACCCTGTAACCCTCTGGACACTCTTTACATTCCATTGTCACCTTTGAAGGACCCTCAATGGTGACTGACAGCGCCCCAGGTCCTGCTTTAGATGTGTTGATTGTGAATTCTGATTGTTTACCTAGCAAGAAAAGATACACAAGAAAAGTAACAATCTGTTTGGTAGGGAAAGACGGTGCCACCAAATATACAATGGCTGTGGCCTTCAGAGATATACAAAGATACTAGGCAATTACATAAGAAGCGATTGCTAACTGAGCAGTCGTTCTCACCAGTGGCTATTACAAGGGAGGTGTAGTGGCCACACTTTTTAACATGTTGGGACTGACAGGTTGTGAGCCATTTGGTATTAGCAGAGCTACGCTCATGGAGGGGGGTACTAAACAGGGGACCCCCTAATGTTCACATGCCCCATAATCCAATTCCAGTATTGAGACAAAAGATTATCGCTAATTAAAATTTGTACACAAAGCCAAAAATTTGAGACCAGCACACAGGCACAATGGTTCATTGTTAAATGGAATAAGGAATATCGGCTATGTAGTAATGAGCTTGCAGTGTAAAAGGACAGAAACACACACATATGAATGCATGGCAGGGCTTATCAGAGCGGCACAGGCTGACAGCATGGGGGGACGGCATCATTTCCGGACCATCAAACTGTCAACATATCTCTCCTTAGCCTAAAAGCTGTGCTGTCTGCTCAGAGCTGATATGCTTACATGATGAGCGCCGAGACAGGACAGTGACCAGAAAGAACAATTCAACGAGAAGTGCACTTACAGTGTATGAGCTGAAGATGTCACTAAACATTTATCAACACCCCAGCAGGTATAATAAAGTAGTAGGTGCCATGAATGAGTGCTTACCAAGTATGCTGTACTTAGGAGGTATACAGTGTAATTCAAAATTGTACCCATTTTACTACTCTCAGCCAATCAAGTTTGATCTTTAGATTTGTGAATAGGGACTAGGGCACTTAAACGGGTATTTTGGTATGCAAAAGTTGACTTGTGAAGTAAAAATTCTTAATAAAGAGTAATATAAGTTTTTCACAAAATCCCTCACCACTTAGAAGCCTACTGTTTGTTGTTTATAGCTGGTGGCCTTGGGTCATGATGACCCATCAATCTGCTGGCCACACATGCTCATTTGCAGCAATAGGAGATATAGGAGAATAAGCTGTTTGTCTATGAAACAGCAGAGGATGCAAACTAGCAACTCATGTGAGAGGCTTAATGGTAAAGGAACACAATATCAAGCGCAAAAGAGGCTGGAGACTCAATCTTTAGCCAGGTGAATACAAGTGTAGTGTCCCAGCACAGGTTCTAGCACTAAGAACTAAGTTCTAAGCACCTGGGCAAAGTAACCCCTAAAGTTCTCACTGTAGGATGAAGGAAAAATGTATTGTGTGTTTTTCCCCACTAGGTGTCACTACTGTATTTCTTGTATGTCTAATGATCTGCACAGCTGAAGGAAGCATTGGGATAACTTATGTCACATGTTTGTTCTCATCCTATCTTTCTCCTTTCGTAGCTCCTCTTCCTCTCATACACACAGCCCCACCAATTGCCAGTAGGTTTAGTTTGCCCCTACAAAAGGGAGGTTAGTTTCTGGTGGGACAGGAGTTCTTGAGTTCTCTAGACAGGAGTGTTGGAGAGAGAGCAAGACAGTGTGAGTACTGTATTCTATGCTGTTCACCAGCGCTAGCATGCAGTACTAGACCGCCTCAGGAGGAAGGACGTCCTCTGAGTATCACCTTGTCCACGCCAGAGATACTCTCTCCACGAAACAGGGCGGCATACCTGACTTCGGTACTGACCCCAGTAGGACAAAGTTGCAGTTCAAGCCTACGTATCCTTCTGTAAAGTATGCCTATTCCGGGAAGTCCTAGGAACTCTGCTCAACCCAGTGCAGGGACCTGGGACCTTGTACTACCCTAGCAGGACGGGTATTCCGATACTATAGGGCATAAGGCGGTCAGATCAAAGATATCTATATACGAGTATCTTTTTCTTCTGTTTTTCATTACGCTATCCCTGCAGAGTACACAGCTACATTGGACAGGGCCCTCAAGATGCTCCACTACTTCACTTTCCTCTTGTCTGCAAACTACTACTACTACCTCTTGTCTGCACCTACAGTTACCAAAGTATTATTGTAGTGCACTAAAGTTTTTAAGTAAACGGACGTTATTCTGGTTAAGTTATTGGACTCTGGTTTATACTACCTGCACACCAGTTATCTGATCATCAGTTGGGTAATGTGAAACCTCAGGAAAAATGCCTGTAACAAGTGCCGAAGTGACCCAACACCCACAGAGCTGCCACAGCACCGTACAAGCTACCCTGGCATATGGCAACCCACCTCCCGCACAAGGAGAGAACAGCTTGGAGTAAAATGTCCGCAATGCATGATGGGGGCCATAGTCCACTTATTTAGTGTAGAAATAGAGATTATTATACTGGATAAAGAGAAATAAGCTGCTTTTACACACCCTTTGAAATCCACCCCATCCTTTTTTTTCTCCAGCTAATGTTTGCCATAAGGGCACAGTTGGGAGGCTACCATACCTATGGCTGACTTTTATTTTCTCTTTGCTCTACGGATGTTATCACAATTAAGCTAGTTACATACCTGTAACACCTTTCTCCAATCCAGCACCATAAGCTGTCACAAGAGCAGAGTCACCCTCCTGTCCTGGTTCTCCCACTCGCACCTTGAAGGGGCTACCAGGCACATGGCTTCCATTAAACTTAACATCGATGGTGTGTATGCCATTTTCTCGGGGAATAAAACGAACTGCATACTTATCTGCAAAAAAAACATAAGTTCAGTTATAAGAATAATAAGAATTAGAGTAGAGCGAAAACAAATGCTTGAAGGCTCGACTTTGGTAACAAACTTCATTGATGTGTGTGTTGGGGGGGGGGGGGGGTGTGCTGGTTACCCTAGGCCATTATGTTTCGATAACAGACACCAAACCATTATCTGTCCATCAGTTATATCTCCTGCACAAACAATTCCATTTACATTTTTTGTTCTAATTTTTGTACAATTTGGCCCTTCAAGGGATGTAATGGAAAAATTAAATAGGTTTGTGCAAGACACCCTAGAACTTTGGAGTTCTAATGTGTCTTGCACAAACCTATTACTTTTTATTGTTATGATTTTCGTTCATTTCGTGTAAACATCCCTTCAAAGAATGAAACATACAAAGATTAAAACAAAAAATATTCTGTGGGAGCTATAACTGATGGCCGAATGATCGCCATTTATTGAGGTTACCCAAGCATGCTCCCTCAACACTCAGAGACCAAATAATTTCAGTTGGTTACTAAACAGGACCATACAGTATACAACAATGGAGGCTGCCTATGAAAATGTAAAATGTTTAAAGGGGTAGATTACCATTACTTCAAGGAAAAAGTGGAGGAGCAGTCAAGGTAAGTGATGCCCTAATTTCCCGTTTGCCATCAATGAGAACTGGAACATAACTGGTTAGTTGGGGTAATGCTCTGCCTGTTCCTTTGCACCAGTCGTAAAGCTATTCCCTGATGTATGTTCTTTTTTCAAAATGAACTGTAGGTAAGAGCTTGCAACGTGGGAAATTAGCATGGGTCAAGGTGAAGGTGGAGAGGAAGTTACTTGGTGCACTCGAACCGTATATTTATAAGATCAAAATTCATATATCATGTGAATTGTGTAAATGTTTTACCCATCTATCCTTACCTGGTTCCAGCTCGGAAACATGGCATTCCTCCACTGCTCCCGAAGGACTGTGCACTTTGGCATCAATCTTTCCCTTTGCACCATTCAGTCTGATGGCGAATGACACCGGCTGATTGACCTTCAGGCCAGACTCCTAAAAATCCCAATTTATATTAGAGATCTAAGAAAACAGATGAACTCCCTAGTGTGAGACATATATAATAGAGAGCCTGGTCAATGACTAGGCCAATGCATAGGAGGGTTGTTCAATGCCAGCAGTGCAAGAAAACAATGAAGGCTTCTATTGAGTGACTGCAAACAACGATTGTGGAAACTCAGAGGAATTCACAAAGAATAAAAAATAACCATAATGCACCTTTAAATAAAACAATGAAAAATTCTTATGTAAGCGGCTAAGCTTAGCGTGTATCCAAGATAGAAAACACGTTGCCAGGGAAATATCTTTCAGCTCAGTAATTTTATATATGTGGTTTGTGTTTTATGAGGCTTTGATTTTATGTCTTCAGTAATAGTTTTCAATATACAGTTAGATGTTATGTCTCAATGAGATTTACAGTGTTTAGAAATGTGGCTAAAGTGGCTTTAATCAGAGTCATGTTTCTCAGATTGATAACCTATCCATCTTAAAGGGATTGTCCACCTTTGGGGGGCTTGTCAGCAAACTAAATTTAGTCAGAGAAATGATTGATAGCAGATATCAGCTGTTGGTTCTGTACTCTGTGTAGCATGATTGGTTACGATCTGAACACTAGACCCCAATGACCATTCTATACAGCAAGAAAAAGGTTTAGCTACGCATTTCTCTCCCCAGCTTGCCGCAACGTCTATCTTACTACAGGTGACAGACTCCTGCTATAGTCAGCCATGGAGTGACGCGCTTAACCACATGCTTCTTTCGGCTCTATTGATTGTTAGTGGTCTTAACGCCCTGACCCTAAGGGTATGTTCACACTGAGCAATAGGCAAAGAATTTCCTACAAAATCTGTGCTTAATTTAACATGTCTTCCATTTGAAAATCTGTCTGTAAAATATGTACAGTGCAATATCCCATTGTGTTTAATGGGATATCAGCTCTCATATCATTACAGATTAAAACATTTGGCGTGTCTAGAATATGCCAAAAGTAGATTTTTTTTCTTTATTTAAGTGGCAGTGACCTTTTAAAGAGGATGTTCCATCAAGTACACTCTTTAAAATCACACATGAATCGAACGGGGCCGGCATGGGGAAAACGGTGTCGCGGTCCTTTTTTTTTGAGCCGTGGCCCGGTTCCTGCATACGGCCAGGGGCGGATTTACTTTACCATAGGCCCCGGGCTGTTCACCAAGCCTGGGCCCCCCCACCCCACTGTAACTTTGGAAGCACTAGCCTGGCGTTCATAGTACAGGACAGATAATGTCATGATGTCCTGATTTGTACAAAATTGCCATAAAAAAAACTGATTTTTGCAAATCATGGCGGAAGTGTAGCCAGGAGACAATACACCATTGAAAGTATAAGTCTTTTTGGGTGGTCATGGGCCCCCCAGGAGCTTAGGGCCCCGAGCTGCCGCCCGAAACGCCCCTATTATGATCCACTACTGCATACGGCGCCACTCTATTCATGGTTACCGGGACGGGGGTGAAGCACTGGAGGTGGGCTGCCCCCAATGGGATGAAACCCCCACCCCTCCATGACTCAGCTCCATTATACATCAATCAAAGCTGCACATAGGAAATAATTTTTTTTCCCCTAAGAAACACTGCCCTCACATGCAACATGCCCATTTCCACAGCTTATTCCTTTCTAGGGGCTTATTCACGCTGAGTAAAATCAGGCAGAAATTCGCTAATTTCTGCCTTATTTACTCAGCGTGAATATGGCGTATGGGTATAATCTGCAATACCTGAGATCCAGCGATCACAAGAGCAGAACCGTCTCAACAAACCGTCAATTTCCAGCTAAATGCTAAAGAGGGGCTGAGCTCTGCAGCACTGCACAGGTACGCCTCTGTACAGGTGTGACAACATGGCCACATCCGGCCGCCCTCTTTAGCAAGTAACCGCATTAAGGAGATAATTCCTGTCAAAGGTCTTTAAATGAAACACAAGAAACACACCATAATGCCACCGTGACCTATTAATGACCTTGTGAGGGGCCTAGGGGTACCATTTAATAAATAAAGATTCCCACTCATTATAATAGTAGCCACACACACAAAAAAAGAAGTGATTTTATTTCTGCACAGTCCTCTTCTGAAGCTCTCATTGAAATCAACGGGAGCTTTGCAATAGGAGTGCCACATGCTACCTAGAGCTAATCGCCCAACACTAAAAAAAAAAAAACTCCACAAATATATACTTTCAATAATTTTAGAATAGAAAATTTTGCCTAGTTATGTTTATTACTGAAGTAGAAAAAGCGCCAGTCTCCTTTAAGGGCCGAGTCTGGTATTGCAGCTCAGCTCCATTGACAAGAATAGGGGTGATTTAGTTGGCAATTTTCCAGTATTATGTTCAATTTATATAGTTGGAGACTTTATATTTTCTGCGACACAAAGCTAAAAGGACTCAAAAATGTTTTCATTAGATGGGGGCTGCTTCTAAGGGAATGCAGTAGAAGGAACTTATTAAAAAGTGGGAGGGGGATTTGTAGTGGAAAAAAATAGCGACCATAACAACCGATCAAGACCTTTTGAAATATTAGGGTCAAAATCAGGTTTATGGGAAGGAGACTGCATCCCTTCCCATAATATGAGATATATAAGAAATACATATGTTAGTCACACACATCCTATCTGCTTGACTTGAGAACAAGGACTTAATGGGTCACCAGGTGGCAGACAGTAGAGATGCTTCCTTGTGCCTCACCTGAAGACTAGAGACAGTGAGCCGGCGGGCGTCATCCGAAGGAGCGATGATCGGAACCATGAATGGACTCTGTGGGATATGTTCATCATTAAACTTGATGATTACTTCGTAGTCACCTGAAATAAGGGAAACCGGCATGGTTACTTTTCATATTGATTATATAGCACATGTAGTATATAATGCATTACCATTTAAAGTGTCCCTATCAATAGAAAAACTTTTTTTTTTTTTACATGTCACAGAGACATTTGAAAAGTTTTGATAAGTCAGGATCTGAGTGTTCAGACTACAACTGATCTGGAGAACGAGCCTGTGCTCAGCACATTCTCTCCGGACTCTGTGCCACATGACCAAGACGGACGCACAAACTTAGTCTATGGATCTGTCCGACTCACCCACACACAGGGCGGGAAAAGGAGTATACAACAGCGTGGTCTTCTCCCAGCTTCTTCTCCTTACTGGTCTCTGTATTAACACTCAGATCATGACTGATCAAAATTTTTGACAAGTCAAATATTTTTTCTAATGACAGGTTCTCTTGAAAAAATAAATTTGCAGGCTGTACAAAATTTATAAGAATGAGGATAAATTCCTATACATGAAAACTCTAGATTGTCCAATCTTTCCCTTCCTTGACCACGTCTGTTGCGGGAGGAGTTGGATGGCCATACACCCTAAATAACTGCCCATTCTTGCTGATTTTTCTCTAATGTGACGGCCTTAAAGAGGTATTCCAGCCTAAAAAAAAACAAAAAAAAAAACAAGATTCTCCTTCTGGTCCCTTGGTGCTTCTGTCTCCTTCAGAGATAAACACTCTGGAAGGACTGGAAGGAGAACAGGAACTGCAGAAAATGTTTTTTTTTTCTGTTTTTTTCCTGCCCCAACTAACATGGTCTATTGTAACAACAGATACAATGGTTTCTATAGGCTGTTTTCTCCACTGAAGGTAATTCTGCTAAGGCAAACTCTGGTCACTAGGGGGCAGTAGTTACATTAGGGTGTCAGAATAGTTCACAGTTACCTATCTAAATGCATGCCAATCCAAATTATATGTATTTATTTGGTTTGTGCACAACAGTATTTGCTCACGAGAAACATACCAGGCTCATGAACAACATAAGAAACCCCACAGGATCCATCCCTTCGGTCCTCAAAGGAGATCTCTGCTTTGCTTGGCCCTTCGACAGCAATGGAAAGTCCTCCAGCACCTGCTTCCCGTGTCCAGATGTTGAATTCAGCTGGAGAGAAGCAAGACAGAAGTGTTAATGTAAATTCTTCATACTCCTCTCTTTTTTTTTTTTTCTTAGAACCATTAGAACTTGCTCCTACTTTGTAGCTGTATAAGATCCTGTCTAATGTGTTCATCTTATGACCCGAATGGAAAGGCTAAGATAATACAAATGATATTACTGGATTGGTTTCCTACCTGGATTCCCAGCCTCCCCTCTCTCCAGGCCAGGACCTCCAGCCTTGACTTTCTCGGCTCCTCCTTCTCCCAGTGGCCCCACAGTAAACTGGAAGGGGCTTCCGGGCACATGCTCCCCTCTATACTTGACGCTCACTGTATGCACTCCCATCTCTTCGGGAACAAATCGGACACAACAGGTACTGCGGCCAAGATCAAGTATTTCAGCCTCATCCGTCCTTCCTGAGGGGCTGGTAACTTCAGCAGACAGTTCTCGCATATCGATTTCTGAGGAGACAAAGCCAAGGTGACTTACTATAATGTCTCTAAGAATACCAGTGAAACGTCTCAAGCACTGGCCAAGCACAGAAAATGGATGTCATCAGCGGACCATAGCGGACAGGACTGGGGAAAAAAGAAAATATTCCGCGCACAGCCAACATGCCTCATGCTTCAGTGGCTTGTCTTTGAAAGGTCGAACAAGGATGGTGCACATTTTTTTTGCACATCTGTATTCCTGCAAATTATGTGACAGTCTTAAAGGAGTTGTTTGGGATCTAAGAAAAATATTTTAGCCAGAAATAGTATGACATTTATAAATTGCATTCACTTGAATGGTGCTTAGCTGCAATTCCTAACATAGGCAGACCATAGAAAAAAAATAAAGTTATTTCTGGTTGAAAAAAAAATCAATATAACAGACTCCACCTTGAAATTCACTAAAGTAAGCAAGACTATCAAGGGTAATAACAGACCAAGGACTAAACCTGGGATTCTTCCATATTTATTTGTTATTTTGGAATAAGATAAATGAATGAGGGGTTATCCAGGATTAGAAATAGAACAGCTACTTTCGTGCAAGAACAGTGCCACCCCAGTCCTCAGGTTGTGTGTGGTATTGCTATTCAGCTCCATTCACTTCAATAGAACTGAGCTATAAAACCTACACCCAAACTGAGGAAAGAGTGATGCTGTTGTTTTTATAATTCTGGCTAATCCCTTTATTAAATGCCACGAAATTGAAGCATTTAGGACACAAGCAATACCAGTTTATTGGGATAAAGCAATGTTCTAAAAATATATATATGATATTAATGATATTCTCCAAAAATGTCTGCATGCAGTTTGTCCAACAAGCCTTGTTAACAGCCATGCTGAGTATTACACACACCCTCCTCCTGCCCTAACGCCTTAGCTGCCCTGGTCAGTGGGGCAGAGGGAGTAGATTGAAGATTCTGCTTCTGTCCATAAGGTGGCGCAAAAGGCAGAGTTTTTGAAAGAGCCTCTCGTGACAAAGCCAATAGGAACCAAGTAGCTATAAAAGCACAGGACAGATTAGAAGAAAAATAAGTATACATAGAGCAAACTTTATACAGGGGGTCACATCAGAAGGGTAGAAGAAATCAAATACAGGTTTTAAAAAATGTTGTTTCAATTTCCTTATTATATATAATCAATCTATAAAATGGTATGCCGACAGATGTGCACCTACTGGCACAGGCTCGATTGACTATAAACAGCCACGCTTAGAATGGGGTGACCCAAACATTGTCAGTAGTTGAATATGGCTGCACCATTAAAGTCAATGTTGAGAAGTCCTGTGCCTACACCTTATGATCCCATTTAAAAAAAACAGCCAGACTTGTATATTGTCTCACAAGCTTGCACTTGTGGTACGGCACATTATATCGCTGAAAATATTTGGTGTATGTAACATGGGAACCTACAGATTATCTAATAATCTCACCTGGTATTTTTAAATTAAGCTCACAAATGCCCCCTACTGTAGCGACAGAAGGAGCCTTTCTCCGCCGTGTAATTCTCTCCTTCATTCTTCCTTCTCCAGTTACTTTGGCTGTGTAGGGACTTCCTGAAATCATATAAAACAAGCAATAGTTAAAAACAACACACAAAACTATCCTGTCAAATACAGATCCGAACTTTGATGTCTCTAGATGGATCACAGAGTATAATTAACAGTGAAACTACTCCTTTAAAGGGGTACTCTGGGAGTAGAACATTGATGGCCTTTCCTTTAAGGGTTTATTTGACTGAACTCCGTACAGCCACTACACATTGCACATGGACTCCTGACAGTCAGTATAATAAAGATGATGTGACAAGAGGTTGTGCCTGTTACTCCATCTTGTTTAACTCATGTGAAGAGGACGGGCTCGATACCGAGGTCTGAACATGTCAAATGTTTTTGGAAGTGACAGGTACACTTTTACACATCAATGTCCCATTATAAAGAGAGACCATCTTTATTAATATCCTCACAAACCCCTTCAGCAGTAGTACAACAACATGATACTAGGAAAGACTACGCCATCTTGGTTTATTATCCTCACAGATGAGACAACCTAGACTCCATGGTAAAGTCAATGGGGCAGTACTGGGTAGAATAACTTTACCATAGGCCTCGGGCTATTCGCCAAGCTTAGCCCCCCCCCCCCCATCCCGTGGTAACTATGGTAGCACTAAAGTGGTGCTCACAGTACAGGACAACCTATGTCATATGTACCCTGCAGCTGTTAAGCTGTATGAAAAAAAGATCAGGCAGCACTGTGCCCAATCTTTTCTAAAGTACTTCTATTTTGAATTAGGCACCTAAGTACCTTAACAGAGGCGCCATTGTCTCCTAACATTACTGAATGCTCTCCTGGCTGCAGTTTTGCTGGGATTTATCTAATTTATGGAAGAATTGCAACAGGGAGACAGTACAGCATGAAAAGTTATACATCTGTTTTTGACGGCCAAGGACCCCATCTCCCCCCTCCCCAGAACCCCATCTCCCCCCCCCCCCCACCCAAAACAGACCTATTATAGTCTGCCACTGACTGCATTGCTGACCATACACTTTGGTGAAAACTGACGGATGGGTCTTACCTGGGACATGTTCATCGGCAAATTTGATGGATATGATGTAAATTCCTGGCTCTGTTGGACAATAAGACACCTGGCAAGTACCATCATCCAAGTCTTCAGTCTGAATGTCAACTTTGCTAGGTCCTTCAATTGCTAAGGAGAGTCCACCATAACCTAAAGAAATACACATAGAAAATGTTTTTTTGTTCATGGTTATATTATATATATATAATATGTGTGTGTGTGTGTGTGTGTGTATGTATATTTTATATTACCAAAGGTAGAGGAAAATCACTGACCAGCTTCCCTCGTGTCCACCACAAAATCCGACATCTCATATGTACGTCCATCTGTCAACCCTGGTCCAAAAACTTTCACCTTGCTGGCATCTCCGATCTCAGACTGGTATACCATAATGGATATAGGACTGTTGGGCACATGACGCCCATTCTTCTTGATGCTGACCAAATGTTCTCCTACTTCCCGTGGGATGAAAGAAATACCTGAAAACCATAAAACCACAGGAAAGTTACTAATTTTCTGACAAACCTGAAAAACAATAAAAACTTTTCATTAGCTTTCCACAGTATACCACTGGAACACCTCGCTCCCTCTCTCATCCCTGTCCTTGCTGGAAACCGAGCCAACAAAAATTGCAGGCAAAAGATTCCCTTTAAACAGTATAAAACCAGCACCAGGGGTAGTGGAAACCAGGTTACTGATACTGACCATCAATGGATGCAAGATTGAGAAACACATGGAGTTTATAATCTCCAGTTAATAGGTCTACATAATACACAGAATAAATCTCATGTTAAACAACAGCAGAAGACTAATTAAAACCAAAATGGACTACATCACAAAAGAACATATAATCTAATAAAGTAATCCTTATAATAATGTTGTTCAGGGAAGAAACAGAGTGCTGCACCTCACACCTATGGCTGATACTAGTGCCGCTAGGCTAAATAAAAAACACATCAGAATTTTGTGTATGAATTGATTAATAATAATATTGCATGCATTTCGTGCTCACCAATGTGGTTATTGGGAAGTCTCTTCAGTAGACAAGGCTCATCGTGTCCAGATGGGGCCTTAATGCTGGCAGTCAGTAGGCTGAGATCGGTCTCATTGATGTCCAACAAGAAGTCAGCCGTGGACCCCAGCTTGACTTGGGAACGTCTCCTGCTGTCATCTAAAAGCAGAACAGATGACATCACATCCGATCACATTAGGCACATTACACAGGGCACGCATGTCCATTAATTGCAATACATGTTCTCAGCTTCCACTGCCCAGTCTCTGGGATTAATGGACAACAAGATGCCTTCTGGGTTCTGGGAATAATTTGCATATTACTAACATATTTTTTTCTTTGAAGATTGCTATAATTATAGAATTAGCATAAAGCAAAGTATAATATATGTTTCTGATAAAATTGAATTCAGAGGTAAACCATAAAAAAATAAAAACAACAGCTCAAGGGGTTGTATGAGTTAATATAGGGGGTTCCCTGACACTTTTTAAATGGTCCCCCATTTACCCAACGTAGGTCTCTATTTCAGATCTATAGATAAGGGCTTGCTGGATGAAATAGCACAGACCTCTGCTGTACTCCATTCAGCTGCATTCCATTATAAAATGTATACTGAATTGTATATTTTTATTTAATATGGGACCTTCTGTATGACAGATGCCACTAAGTGTCATCCATCATAGGTATATGTCAGAGGCACAGGCTCTTCTTAATGCAGTCTGAACAGACACTGCCACCCACTATGGGACTGACAGTAATAAAAATCTTTACCAGTGATTTTAGCAATAAATGGGCTTCCGGCAATGTGTATATCGTTGTATTTAACCAGGATGCTGTAATCTCCAGGTAGGGTGGGCAGGTAGGTGACGCTGCAAGTACCATCCTTGTTATCAATGCAGCTTATTTCAGCTTTTGAGGGGCCCTCAATTGCCAGGTCGAGACCACCTAATCCAGATTAGAAACAAGTAAATCAATCTAATCATCAAAAACAAACACAAGAGCATAGAACAACTAGGACAATAAGGCATATGAAATATGAGTAGATGAAATATGGATAGATTGTGCCATGGAAAGCTGTACCTTCTCCTGCATCCTCAGTGACTATGGTGAATGTGGCTGGCTTGTTTGCGACCCCATAACTGAGCCCTGGTCCGTACGCCGAGACGCTTCCAGTGTTGGGATAATTGACATAGAATTGTAAGGGGCTCTCTAAAATACAGCAATGAACAATAGAATAAGTAACATGAAAAGAACAAAAGCAATAAAATATGTGATAAACTTAATTCTGCAGTCATACATGAGTGAAATTTGACATTGTTACCACTAGATGGCAGCAATACTATTTTTCTGCAGAGAGTGAGCAGCCCTGCAGTAAGATGGGGGGTAAGAAGCCCCCCCCCCCATAGAGGTCTACCATAAATTATTGTTTTAAGTATGGCTGATCCTACCTAAAGCACAATACAAATTCTGTGAATATTGTTCCAAAACCTTATTAATATGTCTGACCTAAGCGCTCTGGCATGCTCAGCATACTATATACACTACAGCTTTCCAGCCTTGCTATACCTGGAATATGGGTTCCATTACATTTGATATGTAACTCGTGAAGCCCAGTCTCTGTAGGGACATAACGCACGGACACAGTTCCATCCTTATTGTCGACAATATCTGCAGGTGCAGTCTTCCCCGAGGGCATGATGACATCACCTAGAGAGCAGAATATGTTTAGTGGATGCCCTGTTCAGGGTTATATTTTATGTATGGCTATTAAAACACAATTACATGTATTATACTCACCTGTTATCTCTCCGGTTCTTACAGCAAATGGGATGACTAAATCGAAAGGCTTAAATCCCATGCCATTCATAGAGCCAACTGGGGCATAGGCAGACTCTGACACCTGGAATGAGAAGATGGTGTGAAGTCTAGAAACCTGTGCCTGGAAAAAGAGCTGGTGATCCTGCAAATGGACTTGAGTGATAGAAGAACTAATCAATGTATAGGTCAAAGGAGGTGTCCTTAGTGGATAACCCTCCTCTACATATTATGTCTCCCTATACAATATGGGAGATGCAGCTTATCTTCATGTATGGAGAAGAGCCAATGCACACTACAATGGTGAGGCCATGAGTTATAGTTCTAGGATTCTATACTGTAAGTGAATAAGGAGTCTCAGGATGAACACCTGAACACCTTAACACCTTCCTCCCAGGTAGAGTGGAAGTGTGGGACATCACACAGCCTCTTAGAATAGCTTTAGCTCTAGCAATATCCACACCGATTGTCAATTTGCAAAATCACCACCAGGTAAGAAACTGAAGATATGGATTGCAAAATAAAGATCAAAACTCCTGAAACAGGTAAAATCTGTAAAAGAAAATGATTTAGACAAATCTGAGCAAGCAGCGTGGAGAATGACATAACAGCGGTCACGTGGTGGCGTCATCAACTCGGGGGTTTAGTGATCAGGATTTTCAGGAACATAAAACGCAAAATAAATAAAAAACAATAAAAAAGGTGAAATGAAAAAGGGAAATGCATCGTGCAAGAAGGAAAAAAATAGTCTTCAAATCTTGGGGGTCAATAGTAATATAAAAGTGATTGGTGGTGATTGTTCTTTAGCTTGAAAGGCAAAACATGTCATGATGCAATAATAAAGAAACAAGGAAATGATCAACGTGGCCGAGAGTGGCTCAAGCAGTCCCAAGAAGCGGCAATGTCAATTTCTGTCATGGAACAAACATGGAAGGAGAGTGGATTGGTTATATGGATATGAATATATATATATACCAAGGGTTCATAGCCTGGGGGTAAGGCACTAACAGTCTGCTGCTGAGCCACTACTGGGACTTCATCTGTAGCCTGAGGTGGTGGAACAAAAAGGTCAAAACACACTTTATTACCAAACAAGTAAAACAGTCGGTTTGGTCAAGAAGGGGAACACCAACAAGAACAGGGTACAAGTATTCAGTGTGTACAAACACGAAGGCATCACTTGGTACATGAGGGTGGTACCTATCACGTTACAAATAGTATACTTCACTCACTTACCATAACAGTGAAGGGGCTGTTAGGGATGTCCACTCCACCAAAGCGGACATGGATAACGTAGGGCCCGGTTTTAGCAGTGGTGTAAAAGATGTCATAGGTTCCATCTTCGTTCTCAATGACATCTGCTTCCGATTCTAGACCATCTGGGTCAAGTATGCTACAAGTCACCTTTCCTTTTCCAGCAGTCGTGGCATCAACCACAAAGCCAACCTCTTCACCGGTCTTCACAGCAGGTTGGATTCCCGGCCCTGGTAATACAGGAAGCCATAGGTCAATACATTTTACAAACTTACTTGAGGATTTGAATGGGGACAAATGGAGATCTGCATTCACCAGCATCTAATGTATCTACTTCTATGAAGAGCGAAGAGATACTGCAGCACTAGTTTTGTTTGTATCCACGAGCATGCTAGAAGAATTGACACTTTTTGCATGACTGGATGAGTGCCGCAGCATCTCTTTGCTCTTCATAGAAATTGTACCAGTTGTTATATATCCACAGCTATCCACACACTATCCATTTAGCGTCCAGGTGTTCGGAGTGAACCACCTTTTAAATACCTGCTCGTACACAGGGCAGTGCCGAGGGGATTTTCCTTGCAAGGCTCTAATATAGCGGGTATAGACACTTATTCCTATACAAGTAAAGCCCTGTAAGTAGGTGGCCTACACCTAAACTACTGTATAGAGTGATGATTTTATTCTAGTTTGCTGCTTCTGGAAAAGATTAAAGGGGTTATCCAGCATTAGAAAACATAGCCACTTCCAAAGACAGCACCAGTCTTGCCTCCAGTTCAGGTGTGGGTTGCAAATAAAGGAGAACTCCAGCAAAAATCATAATTTTCTAAGAGGCAAGGGGAAAATGTATTAAACAATCGCTACTTACCCCCCCCCCCCCCCCCCGTGCATCTGCAATGTTGTGTCATAGGCTTTGAGATCCCTGTCGGAATCCCTGTGCGTCTGCAATGCTGCGTCATAGGCTCTGAGATCCCTGTCGGAATCCCTGTGCGTCTGCAATGCTGCGTCATAGGCTCTGTGACCGCTGCCGGAATTCATCCCCTGTCCCCCCCTGCGTTGTGATATTGGGGGGGGGGGTTCTTGGTATTGAGCAAGCAATCCATCGGCCAAGTTGCACCATCCCATCAGAAGGAGATCCATGACTCCGCAAGAGTCCCAGAGGGCTGCAGAGGCACGGGAAGGGGTACCTACAGCTTGTTTATTATGTCCCTCCCTGAAAATTTTGACTTCTGCTTTAAGCTCCATTCACTTCAATGGAACAGAGTTGCAAAATCACACACAAACAAGAGTCTCTGGAAGAAAGTGGCCGTGTTTTTCTAACGCTGGATAATGAGGAAAGGAGGCACAGTGGCAACTTGAATTTACACTGGCTTTCCTCAGAAAGACTAAAATCTTAAGAAAAAAGGGTTAGAACTTCTTAGATCTTGTACATTGGGATAACACAGACTTGTTTTTCCCACTCAGTCGGTGTCTGTTGTTTAACTAATTTCTCAGGAAATCTCATGTAGTGATGGGAAATGAAAACTTCAGAGACGCAATCCATCAGGTTGTGTTTTCTCAGCCTATTGAGTGACTGTATGTGACCAAACCTTAGAGGAATGCAGAACAAGGAGACTGCAAGGAAGGGAACAGGTACGGCTCAAATAACCACATATTAACAGGGATACAAGGGATTTTATATTATAAAAAAAAAAAGCAGCGAGTGGTGAAAACAGAAGAGAACTACAAGATAGAATTGCACTCCATCGGATTCAACAAAAGAGAAGAATTTCAAAGTAAAGGAAACCTGATTCACGGCACCCACTTAACATCTCTATTTCCAGGCCGGGCAATGGTTTCAGTTACAGGAGGGATTAGAAGCTTTTCATCCCCCCCCCCCAAAAAAAAAAAAAAAAAAACACTGAATATTGTCTATTTGCTCCATGTTTTCCTGTTTTTTTTTTTCCCCAGATAAACTGAATGTTTTTTTCCTGCAAAAATGTTATGTCACTGATGGCTAATGGGAGCCCTGCTCGCACCCATGCGCATTTCCGCCAGTCTCATAGACTCCATTCTATGGTCGGGCAAATTTGTCCATCTGCCAAAAGAATTGACATGTCAATTCTTTCAGTTATTGGCATAATCCGCCTGTGCATAGAATGGAGTCTATGGCACAGGCGGAGATGCGCGCAGCTGCGAGCAGGGGTGAGCGTCGGAATCCGCGGGAACTTCTCTGCATGGATTCCTCAGTGTGAACCTACCCTTAGATGGAAGGTCAGAGAGGAGAATGTTGCAGTAGTCCAAGTAGGAGAAAATGAGAGCTAAACCAGCAGTTTTGTCAAGACAGAGTTCAGAAAGAAAATGGATTTGAGGTGAAGACGGCAGGAGGTGGTCAGGGTCTAAGGTGGATTCAAAGGTGACCCCAAAGCTGCGGGCATGGGGGACAGAGAGCAGCCATTGATTGTGATGATTAGTTCCAATTTGTCCATGTTGAGCTTTAGAAAGCGGTAGGAGAAGGAAGATATAGCCGATAGACACTCTGGAACCCTGGATAATTGCAGACCTTGTAGTAGCAGGGGCTTCAAATGAATATGTGACTGAAGCTTAAACTTTTGCTGTTCGGCCCAGGGCACAGTCTCTTTGACAACCTCCATATGATACACTGTTAGAGCTGCTCTCTTAAAGCTGACAATGCAGTGGTGCAGGTGATTTGCTAATAACCTCATGTTATTGTATTTTTATATATTCAGGTTATACCAGTTTTACAGGTCCTGTATTGATGCATTTTTGGCAGTACAGGTTACACTAGTAGGAGAGCAGATGCTGTATTCAAAGTCAGGCCTATCTGCCACACTGCGGCCTACTGCAATAAGAAATTAGAATAGAACTTTTATGTCACTATAGGGATCATGTATGGAACTTCCTCATGCCTGGGATGTTTCCACGGCCACCAGAAGCTGCTACTGCACACGGCCTGTCTGTAATAGGAACATTTAAAGCAAATCTCTACCCCTTCCCCCAAAACCACTGGTCCCATTCTGTAGGTTAAGAGAATCCATAGCTGGTGGCAGGATCTGTTTACCTCCTGATGCCAGTATTGCAGGAATAAATAGCTTTTATTTAGGTGCACAGGGTCAAGGAGGTGGGGTGTAGAGAATCTCTCTCACCAGTATTGCAGCTTTTTCCAGCAACACCAGCATCAAAAGGCAAATGAACCTCAGCACCAGGCATGCATTCACTCAAACTATATACCGATAAGAGTTGTTGTGTCCGGGGGGGGGGCGGGGGGGAATCACAGTTTCGCTGTAAAAAAAAATCCCCCCCAGCCCCCTTAGGAGAACGTTTGGAGGTTTTCAGGACCCGGTTTCTAATGTCTATAAAGTGTATAGAGGCTAGCACAGAGACTAGTCTACATTCACAAGCAGGCATAGACTTTGCGGAGAGATATCAGGCAAAAAATTTTATTTTTTTTTCCCCATCTATCTATCATTCACTTTCAATCTGAACAATCCCTTTAAGGTGAGGGTTCTTTGTTAGGATTATACCTGCGGCTGTGCACTTGCTGGCATCTCCTGAGGGCATTGCTCTAACTCGGTATGGAGAAAAAGGTATGTCATCGCCTCCGTATTTTACAGCAACCTGATAGCGTCCGGTTTTATCAGGAACGTAGGATACAGCATATGTTCCATCCTTGTTGTCTTGAATTTGAGCCTTCTTTGGTTTACCTTCCTGGTCCTGACATTAAAAAAAGGATAAAAACTAAATAAATTAAAAAACACAAACCTTCCAAAGTCAAATACCATCAGCATTGTGAGCAGCTAAAGAAACACAATCCAAATCACAATATTCTTACACTAAAATAAACATCAATGAAAATTACAGCTCCCTTGGAAGCCAAAGAGCCATCATCTTCAGTTACAAGAGCGTGTTTTGAGGATTTGCCCAGAGCGTAGTCTTTGTCCATCTACATGGATTTCTCAGAATATCCCCTAGGCTGTAAGTTTTCCTTTAATTCCTAAACAAACAGCAATGTTTCTCATTACTCGTGATTTACACATAGTAACTAACAAGAGGGAATAGCATTAAATCCCCAACATCCTGCGATGGCCGACGCTCAGGACTAGCGGAAACGTCCAGCTATCCCCGCCACTTCTTTTATACCGAAAATAGGCTTTAAAATGTGGTGACAAAAAGGTGCGTTCATATTTATAGAAGGAAATTTAGAAGGTATGATTTTCCACATGCAGTCAAAATAGATATTGAATTCCTTTAACCCCCCATCAGAGACACAAGTATGAGGCTGAAACACAATCCAATATCCTGGATCTTTTTGTTTTAAATGAAAATCTATAAAGAAATCTATAAAGTGGCTTAAACCTTGTCTGTGCATGACCTCCTAATGTCTGCATAGATATAGAGAGCAAACATTACATTCATTCTAGTCATGTGTTAAAAAAAAAAAACAAAAAAAAAGTTCTCTGGGCATTCCCTAAATGTGAAGTGCCCATCTTGGGCTCTCTGCAGCCTTCACTGCATTTGCTGCACCAAGTACAGGATGTTCATGCACCACCATGATTGTAAACATATGTAGATTTCAATTGGCTTCTGCATCATGTATTGAGCACTGTCAGCAGTTTGGAGAAGTCATAAGACTCTCTTTTAGGGTGCCTTCACACATACCGGATCTGCAGCGGATTTCACGCTGCGAGTTTGCAGCGAAATACGCTGCGGGTCCTGGTATAATGAAGGCCTATGGGGTTACATACCCGCAGCGGAATATTAATTCTGCTGCAGATATGTGACCTGGCCCCTTTAACCCCCAGCCGCCCGCAGCCCCGGCCTGGAGCATACATTGCCGTGCACTGATTGACTGATGAGGAGCAAGCGGAGCCGGGAGCTTCACACAGCCGCGGCGCCAAGCAGGTAATGTATGCCCCGGACCGGGGGCAGCCCTGGAGCATACCATCACCTGCTCCAGGCTCCTGCTTGCTTCGGAGCCTCCCAGCGGTCAGCGGCGGAGCAGCGCGCTGATTGGCTGACCGCCGGGAGGCTCCAAAGCAAGCAGGAGCCTCTAACAGGTGATATTTGCTCGTCAGGGTAAATATTTTTGCAAATACATTCATACAGCAAACTTGTCTTTCCCAATATGCTGCTCTCTCTTCTATTGTATATAACTACTGCGACCACCGCCCTGCTCTAAAAGCAGTGGTGTGGCTTGTGGTATATACAGTATACATATAGTATAGTATTTATAGTATATAGCCGAGAGGTCTGTATTTTAAATGTTCTTCCCTTTTCTTGTGGCTTGCACTCCTCCCTTGTAAGACCCATGTGACCCAAATCAGCAGGAACCACCTGTGCACATATGGTAAGTACCTCCTCTTTCCCCTATTCTACCTGCTGGTGCATTGGTTGGTAGTAACACCTTGTTCACACTGGTGTTGATTGTCGGCCACCTTCTCCGCCAGCGGCGCCTGCAGGGTGTGTGCGGGGAGTGGGAGCACCATGGGGTTTGGTCCTGTGACAGTGGGGTTGCAGGGCCATTCTGTGACCCCCCTTCCCTGTTGGCGTTTGTTTTGCGGGGTTGGTAGTCGCTGACCGGCACATTGTTTTAGTGTAGGGACTCGTGCGCCAGAAGACCTGCACGCGGTACATGAGGCAATATGGTTTGTTCAAATTATATACTAACATTCTGGCGTTGCTTTTTAGATGTAGGCGAGAGGCCTTATTGTAAACCATGGGTGTGAGGTGCAGCAGCTCCTCTTTCTCTAGGTCTGAATATAGCATACATATTTAGATATATTATACAGTATATTTACACACTCTATTAATCTACATTACATTTACATATTTTTCAGTCCGGCCACTGCTTTTAGAGCAGAACTGTGGTCATTAACCCTAACAATGGGCTGTCAACAAGGGGATTAAAAAGCTGTATATCTAGGAGAAGGAGGCAAGTTTGTTAAAAGAATATATTTAATTTTATGAGCCCTATGAGTTTAAAGTGAATGCACCATCAGGTACATCGCTTTAAGTTTTTTACATGAATAGATCAGTGCTGACGTGGGGTTGCCAGGGTCCTTTTTTTAAAAAAAAAATTGTCGCTGGGTTACCACGCAGGGCGCCGGTCGGTTTCTGGGCACCACCCCTGCATGAAGCACTGGGGGCAGGCCCACTGGCACTGGAATCAATGGAGCTGCGTCACAGAGGGGAGGGCCGGGCCCAGTGCTTCATGCCAGGTCAGTGCCCAGGAATAGACCATTGCAGGAACTGGTTAAAAAAAAAAGGACCACAGCACCAGCATCCCTGCGTCAGTGCTGATCCATTCATATAAAAAACTTAAAGCGATGTACCTGATGGTTGTTCACTTTAACTTTATTAGTTGAGATGGGAATACTCATATAAAACAATACACTCATGTGCGTGGATCCTGCAGGCCATTATCTATGACGAGATTCCAAATACAATTGGGAAGAAAAGAAAAATGACAAGAATTTAATTCTTTAAATCTCCTGAGCATATTTTATTATTGGCTTTTTATTATTATTACTTTTTGTCTATGGGAAAATAGATATATGGCTTAAATCATATTTCTAAATGGGAAAAATGAACATCCCATTGGAATAATACAAGACGTTTGAAGACAATGAATAGATCTCAGTTTCTTTGAAAAGTGTGGGAACACCACAAATATATTCTGAGAACTAAAAAGCTATAAAAAGACTTACGGTTATCTGAACGGAGAGATCTCCTAATCCGGCATCCTTCGCATTCACCGCAAAGTCTACGGGGAGACTGGCAGGGACCCCCTGAGAGCTGAGGCCCGGGCCGTTGGCTGTCACTTTGCTGGGATCATATGTAGGAAGAACTTTGACTTTGAAGGGACTAAAAAAAAAATAAACAACAATTTATCAAGTTAGCTATGTCGCCCCTGTAAATCAGCAAAGCTTATTTCACAACAGCTGGAGTGCAAGAGAAAGGAAAAGAAACTGATTTAGAGGTCCCTATAGACTTCTGGTATTAAATTTTAAATGTGAAAAAAAAACCTTATTACCAGAATGGCTTTTTCCAATCTAATAATTACAGTATGTAAAGGGGTTCTCCATTACGGACATTTCCCATTTATTAGCTTGGCACCATGACAGTAAGCAGATGAAAATGTAAACATTTCAGGTGCCATATATTAAATCTAGTGTCCTCTTATGCGGCAAAGAGGTTTTTGGGTTTCCTATTGCAACAGAGCCAGGTATACCTGCAATCCCCCTTTTGTCCCTATTAAAGGGGTATCTGGTTTGGGCAGGTCCCCTAAGGTCAAGACCTAGCATAACATACATTCAACCAAACTTACCTTCGGGGAATCTCCTCATCTCCATACTGGACGGACACAGTGTATGGACCTTCAACACTAGGTGTGTAGGCCACAGTATGTGTCCCATCTCCATTATCTGTTATATCCACCGGCTCCACAACCCCTAAGGAGTAAGAGAAGGTATGAATATCTAGACATAACTCCACAGTCAGCCAGAGGTTTGCAGTAAGTCACTCTTGAAGTATCATACATTATATGTCAATGTTTAAGTTGCTACCAACTATACTGGTGACGCCAACAGGGAAATAATTTTGCTTTGTCACTTGCTAAAGAGATGACAGATCCTAATTTGGTCTTTTTGGACATAGGTTCTGTAGTTTACATTAAATATTGCTAAATGAACGGAGCTCATGTAGTGCTATGAACTAGAATATACTCAAAGAGGTAAAATTTGGCCCTGAAAAAGTGTCCATGGTGGCAAAGAAAGGGGGCCCATTGTTTGCCAACACATGCTTATTGCACACATGCCATATAAGCTGCAAACATATGTAGATTCCTGATATAGGTTAGTTTTACATTGTTCCCTATAATGAACTTTGGTCATTAAACCCATGGATGGGTCAAGACTCATGGATGTATTATGGGTGGAAAAACACACCCATAATACACTCACATGGAACTGGTCATGAACTGATCACTTTAGGATTTATAGATTTACCATATTTCCTCTAACAGCATTGGTGTCTAAGATGCTTTGAAAGGGGGGCAACACAAAGTTCTGTCAGAATACATCATTTATTGGCCCTATTTTTTTTTTAGATTATTCTAGTAGGGGTTCCCTGAAAATGGATATTTTTTAGTGGTTCCCCATAATAAGGTAGGCAAAAACTAAGCTCAACTCTTTTACCCATATTTATAGTAAACTATATATTTACCCTTCATGAGATTATTGTAATGTTCCAGGAGATTATGAAAAATAATAAATTTTTAAACCTTTTTAAGAAAAAAAAGAGTTTGTTTGTTTTTATACTTCTGTAGATGACTGATTGCTATGGACTACTGAGTGTTTAAATTTTAATATAAAGACAAAAAAGAATGATATAATATATAGGAATAATATAAAATAGAACTGATTGAAATGTATCTTTTCTAAAAAAAAAAAAAAAGGTATGGAAATGGGAACCACTGGGAAAAGACAGATGTAGCAGAGTGGAATTGGCCATTTTGCGCCAGCCATTGTATCATCCTCTTGTTTGTGGGTTGTACTTGGAAAGTCATTATGACAGCTGTGCAGCGTGGTGCCGACACAGAGATACAATCAGCTCTGCTACATCTGGGAATACAGAGAAGTCAGAACACAGTTCATGCAGAACTGCAGAGTCAGGCTTTGTCTTTACAATAGTCTATAAAGACAATATATATATTTATTTATTAATAATACCAGGACAGACATGGGGTTACACATAGTCTTTGTCTCCCAGGGAGTGCAGTCCTTGGTATTATTAGAAAGCATTTTCAGTATGTACAGAACATTTACAATGTATTAAGATCACCAAAAGATCCGTCATTGGAGAGAGTCCATGAAGCCCAGAGCCATATCATACATGATTCTGAATGACACAGCGAGTTATCCGAGAAACATGCCCCAACCATATGAAGAAAGCCAACACCAAGATTGGAGAAGGTTGCAGCATGCACACACATACTTTAAGGCCAGACACCATCTTTACTGTTAAAATGACACATGTAATGATAGTACTCGAATATATGTGCAGGGAACTTTGTATGAACACTACATTTCCAGTAGAGAGGCCAAAGAAAATAGCCACTGTATTTGTCAATGACAAATCCCTTAAAGGGAATCCGTCAGCTCCCAGGCAGTACCTAAGGTGTTTACAGTGTGCTGTAGCTGGCAGCCCCCAGTGAGCATAGTGCCTTTTTGGTAATTTTCCGTGCAGCGGATTATGTACAATCCTATGTCTCCTATTGTCACAGAGCTATTGTTCGTGCCACACTTGTCATGCATCCTCCTCCCTCTTCATGAATAATCAATGCTGCCCGGCCTCCTGCTCGCTCAGCTGTCAGATTGCAGATCAGTCCTCTGTAGGCAGGTTATCTCTGAAAGAATCTCTCCTCCCTAATGTGTTGGAGCTGTGGTCTAGGGGTAACTCACTTGTCTAGAGACCTGCCAGCAGTTCATTCTCTGGTTTGAATGCCCTGATGGAAATTAAATAGATGTCTTTTTTTTTTCCTTCTCATTATTGTATGATTTTTAAGGCTATGTTCACACAAAGTATTTTTGCTCAGTATTTTGCAACCAAAACCGGAAGTGGATTGAGAACAAAGAAAGGCTATGTTCTCACACTGTTGAAATTGAGCAGATGGCCGTCATTTAATGGCAAATATCAGACGTTGTTTAAAAAAAACAGTAATTATTTGCCATTAAATGACAGCCATCCACTCAATTTCAACAGTGTGTGAACATAGCCTTTCAGTGTTTACAATCCACTTCTGGTTTTGGTTGCAAAATACTGACCAAAATACTGAGCAAAAATACTGTGTGTGTGTGTGTGTGTGTGTGTGTGTGTGTGTGTGTGTGTGTGAAAATAGCCTTAAAAATGATACAATAATGAGGGTTAAAAAAAGACATCTATTTAATTTCTATCAGGGGATTCGAACCAGAGAATGAACTGCTGGCAGGTCTCCAGACAGGTGAGTTACCCCTAGACCACAGCTCCAACACATTAGGGAGGAGAAATTCTTTCAAACATAAGCTGCCTACAGAGGACTGATCTGCAATCTAACAGCTGAGCGAGCAGGAGGCCGGGCAGCATTGATTATTCATGAAGAGGGAGGAGGATGCATGACAAGTGTGGCACGAACAACTGCTCTGTGACAGTAGGAGACATAAGATCATACATAACATGCTGCACGGAAAATTACCAAAAAGGCACCATCCTTACTGGGGGCTGCCAGCTACAGCACACTGTCGGGAGCTGACGGATTCCCTTTAAACAAATCAGATACTAGTTGTTACACACGAGAGAATATATATGTTAGTAAAACCTTTTTCTAACATCCACCTAGTCACAGGCTTAAGGATTGCTTTACTACAAGGAATCAAATAATAAAACAAGAAGAAGAAGAAGAAAAAAAAAGCCTAATGTCTTCCAGTACTTATCAGCTGCTGTATGTCCTGGAGGAAATCCTGTTGTTCTTTCGAATCTGGTGCTCTCTGCTGCCTCCTCAGTCTGTGTCAGGAATTGCCCAGTGCAGGAGTAAAGGCTCAGAGCAAGGTCTTTCTGATCTACACAGTTCCTAACAAAGACAGAGGTGGCAGCAGAGAGCACTGTGTTGGATTGGAAGAAACTACAGGACTTCCTCATTGGGTAGATCACATTGCCCAGTTTGCGAGGTCTTTTTGGTGCATATAAAATAATACAATTGGCAAATCAATTTTCCTTCTTTGCTAAGGTCATGTTCCCACATTTCAATGAACATACGTGGTAAACCCACACGCCTGTGCAACCATCAATGTGGAAATCAGAGAGATATGGGGCGTAGTATGGCTCTATAGATATATGGAGGCTGTATTACAGATCCGCCCTTAGCTTGTACAGAGCTATTTTACAGATTGTATTGAGTATGACGGCAAGTTCTATTTGGACTGCAGAACTACTATATTTTAAATCTGTAAGATAACAAGAATAGAAATGGTCAATACATAGTAGAGCTATCATCTACTTATCCAGCCAAATGTAGGTATAGCGAATCATTGCCTTGTGTTTGTCTAGCTACAGAAGTGGCTGTTGTGTAACAGTGGCGGTCACTCATGAAACATGGTTAGGCCAGGACTGGAGGGCCCGCGGAATTGTAGAAACCCCAATTATAAAGTGACCCATAAATTGTGACATGGTAATAACATAAAAGCACATGGAGTGCCGAGTGGATTCACAATAGTACCACAGCATCAGTCTATATCCCCCAGTGATAGCAGAAGTTTCTATTCACTTCCCAGTCTTGTATTCTTGTTAAATCTGGTGCACAAGGACCCGATTGTTCCATGTTCAGTCCAGCAATCATTGCTATAGTACGTGTTAGCTGACACCATTCAAGAGGAGAGCCTGCTCCATCTCAGGTGTGTTCCCACGGGGTCTGTAACACAAGCTCCTACACAGAGTAGAAACTATTGATGTTCATCAGGCAGAATAGCCGACAGTCCAAAGACTTGCATACATCTAATTATAAAGAGGGGGGGAACTATATACCATTGACTTACTCTGTGTCTAGCGTAGTCCGCGCACAATACACTATATGGTGCCAAAAAATACTAAAGGAAATTGCATCAAATGTAAAGAGTGTAAAAAGTTGTTTAAGGCTCCCTTCACACGTCCGGAAAATCCACCCGGATTTCTTATCAGGAAATCCGGACAGATTTCCGGACCCATAGGATTACATTAGACACAGACACCCTTCCATAGAGAAGTCTATGGGAGCGCCGGAGCTCTGGGCGCTTTCCTGATGCTCATCAGGAAAGCGTCCACACCTCCGGATGGCCTGGGAGAGCGCCCCCCGCCTTAACCGTAAACCGTCACACCCCCCTTCCCGGTCGCCGTCCTCGTGGACCGATCAGCCGCCTGGACTCCACCCCAGTACCACCCCACCCCTCCCTGGTAATGCCACTGCACGCTGGGAATCCGCAACACCCCCCCCCCCCCGGTAATGCAGGTGCCCGCCGGGACTCCGCACAAGGCCATGCCAGGCCATGATGGGAGTTTTAGCTTTGCAACCTGTTGCTTTCCCTGTTACAGAACTACAACCCCTATTATGCCCTATTGGCAGTTCATAATGGGAGATGTAGTTCTGCAACAGATTAGAGGATGACACAGTATAGGAGGGGGGAGGCTGAGGCACAGTAGAACTACATCTCCCATCATGGTTTGTGTGGTAATATGCAAGAATACATCACATAATGGGAGTTGTAGTTCTGCAACAGATAAGAGGATGACATGTGGCATGAGGGGGACGCAGTGGCAGGTTACACGAGGGGGACGCAGTGGCAGGTTACACGAGGGGGACGCAGTGGCAGGTTACACGAGGGGGACGCAGTGGCAGGTTACACGAGGGGGACGCAGTGGCAGGTTACACGAGGGGGACGCAGTGGCAGGTTACACGAGGGGGACGCAGTGACAGGTTACACGAGGGGGACGCAGTGGCAGGTTACACGAGGGGGACGCAGTGGCAGGGTACACGAGGGGGACGCAGTGGCAGGGTACACGAGGGGGACGCAGTGGCAGGGTACACGAGGGGGACGCAGTGGCAGGGTACACGAGGGGGACGCAGTGGCAGGGTACACGAGGGGGACGCAGTGGCAGGGTACACGAGGGGGACGCAGTGGCAGGGTACACGAGGGGGACGCAGTGGCAGGGTACACGAGGGGGACGCAGTGGCAGGGTACACGAGGGGGACGCAGTGGCAGGGTACACGAGGGGGACGCAGTGGCAGGGTACACGAGGGGGACGCAGTGGCAGGGTACACGAGGGGGACGCAGTGGCAGGGTACACGAGGGGGACGCAGTGGCAGGGTACACGAGGGGGACGCAGTGGCAGGGTACACGAGGGGGGCGCAGTGGCAGGGTACACGAGGGGGACGCAGTGGCAGGGTACACGAGGGGGACGCAGTGGCAGGGTACACGAGGGGGGACGCAGTGGCAGGGTACACGAGGGGGGACGCAGTGGCAGGGTACACGAGGGGGGACGCAGTGGCAGGGTACACGAGGGGCGATGTGGGTACTTGTGATGTATGTTGGCATACTAGATCATATTGAAATCACTTTTTTTTTCTTCTCCATCAGGAAATCCTGATGGCTTTTCCTGATGGTTTCCTGATGGTTTACTGAGGGCAAAAACGGATTACTGTCAGGAAATCCTGATACTTTCCTGATGCCTTTTGAGGCCTCCTGATCAGGATTTCCTGACAGTAAAAACTGACACGGACGTGTGAAGGGGGCCTAAATTAGAAATGTCTATATTCATGTTTACCCCACTAATATCAATGGAATCCAACCTAAGGGTAAATTCACATGGCGGATCCGCCGGGAGTCTCACGCACGAAATCCGCAGCTAATCCGCAATACATGTATTAATAGTAATAAGAATAATACGTGTATTGCGGATTAGCTGCGGATTCCGTGCGTGAGACTCCTGGCGGATCCGCCTGTGTGAATTTATCCTTACTGTATAAAGGGCACATTACATTATCTTGTGACAATGGCATCTGTCAGTCAGTTCTTGAGGTGTTGGGGCCTAATGGCATCTGTCAGTCAGTTCTTGAAGTGTTGGGGCCTTCTTACATGAGGTGAATATCGGCCAAACAGGCCCTGTTTAATAGGGTTAGCGATTGGCCAATGAAAGAGCAAACACTCCTTCGTCAGTAGATCAGACCATTTAGATGTGCTGAAAAATCAGCGGCTGTTGGTAACACATATTCCCATAATTATTAGCCAATGGCTGATTGCCAGAAAGGGCAGCACAAACAATGCAGCCATTGTTTGATCACTCCTTGTGAAGGCTCTGTAAGCAAGTGCCAATCGATGCATATTTAATCAGTGCATTAGGACCAGCAGTGACAAGGACCAGTTATGTTTTCAGTTGCATCATCTGGGTTGCCATCAGTTCCTTATGCGTTGCTTACTTGGATAAAAAAATGGAACCAGGATGCACTATGGGAAGACAACACACTGATGGGGCCAGGCTGATGCCCTGTGGCATGTTCTCCTAGAAAAAAACTTAGGTTTTGGCATTAGCAGGTTAGGCTGGGTTCACACTACGTTTTTGCAAACCGTTTTTTTGCTAAAACGGATGAACAACGGATGGAAAAAATGGATGCAACTGTTGACTTCCCTTTTTTTTTTTTTTTTTTTTAAAACATCCGTTTTTTTTTTACAGAAAAAACGTGGTCGACCACGTTTTTGTGTCAGTAAAAAAAACGGATCCGCTTTGATCCGTTTTTTTTTTTGTTTGTTTTTTACAATGTAAGTTAATAGAAGAACAGATGCACACACTTGCATCCGTTTTTTCCATCTGTTTTTCATCTGTGTTTTTGCAAAAAACGGACTGCAAAAACGTAGTGTGAACCCAGCCTTAGTTTGACATGTACCACCTACCTAAACTATTCCCAAATGGCAGCGGCCTCTTTCACACTGAAATAATACACCCTGCCACATAGCCAGAATTGTTCAGGAACAGTTGGTGAAAAAACTGTTCAATGTGTTGACTTTGTTGTTAAAGTTTCCCAGATCTCATTCTGACTAAGTAACAAAGGGAGGTTGGTAGAAAAGTCTAATCCACTGAAGGCCAGCCATGCAAAGATACTACAAGGTAAGGTAATGTGAAGTCTAGGTCCTTGGTGGGTCAAAGCTGTTAGGGCAACATGAGGACCTAGACTATATTAGGCAGGAAGGTTTATATGGCCAACTGGTCGATAGATCTAAGGCAAAATTGCACAAAAACTTGCGACACTTTAACTAATGCATCCAATTCATACAGCTTAGTAACCCCCCCAAAGTACCCACCCATCTGGCGATTCCCTGAATGATTTGAAAGACCGTAAAACCTTGATCTCTCAGGAGGATTTAAATAGCGTGTAAATACTTATAAAATCATGGCACCCCAAGCTATTACATCATGATATTAGAAACAATATTTTGGGGATAGCAACAGGTCCACAAAAACGTCTGCCTCCACAATAGAATATTTTTATAATATCTAACAATCTTATATAGGCTCAGTATTATTAAACAGAAACAAGTTAAAAGGGAAACTATCAGCAAGTTAGAAGTACCTGACCTGCTAATATGTCCCTATTGCACACAGAGCACTGAGGATTTACTTTCATCCTCGGTGCGGTTTCTGCAATACTAAAAGTTTAATCCATATGCAAATAAGTCATTTTTGGTGCCCTGGGAGTGGGACTACTGCCCCCAGTGCATCAGTCTCTGCTACTAAGTATCAGCAGAGCAGACCAGCCGCCGGGGCGGATCAGTGCACTGGGGGTGGCAGCCACCAAAACAAAATATTTGCATAGGGATAAAACTCTAGTAAGAAACCTACCTTCATCCTCAGCTCCCTGTGCGCTATAGGGAGATTTATCCTTCTGATAATTTCCCTTTAAATAACCGATACATAGAATTGTGACCTGCACAATCTTGAGTGTTAACAGCCGGTAACAGACTAGGGAACCAACAGCTTAATTTATGATAAATCATAATCTCCACCAGTGAATATTGGAAGATTTAAAGTGACATAAACCCCAATCATTGTTCATCTAATAAGGAGGAACCAGAGACAGACCACAAATCAATACCGATCAATATTCCACCTGTTCCTGGAGCAGATGACAAAAGTCCAAACCTTTCTCGTTTGGTTCTCCTTTGAAGTCACCTTTAAAGAAATTTGAAATGCGTCTCAAGGGGCTCCGCCTCAATGAGTCTGTCTCATTAACTAGAAATAAATAGTTATCGCCACCTATTAGCAAAATGTTAGAATTCATGATGGGCACGAACATACAATGAGCCAGAGCCAAAAACAACAAATAACAGAAGTCTACTTTGGCTGAAACTTTCTAGACTAGACTGTTAAATAATGTCAGTAGATTGCTCGATATCAAACTTCTTATTGGATTGTAGTAACACTTATGTCCTTTAGAGGTGGTGATGCTATAGAGCTTCTAATTGTTGATTAGAAACCAAACTCTCCAGTAAATGCAATAACCATTCATATGCATTGGATCAATCTGTAATTTACTTAGTTCCTACATTTTCCAGGTATCAGCATATACTACTGAGGGTAAGGGCAGAAGGAATGTTGGTGTTGGGGTATTTGCTGAAAATAAAGTATATGACTTCTGAAGACTATAGCAATGTCTCAACATAGATTATTATTATTTTGCAGGGTACTTAAAGCATTCAATCTACAAGGGAGGCAGGATATTACAGAGCTGGTGAGCAGCAGGAGTTAGCAGGTGCACAGTATAGAGATGTCTGTGTCTAACGCAAGTGGTTTTAACAAAGAATATTTTGTAAAAATTATAAGGACTTTCAGCCCATTGGATATTACATTTAATGTTCAAAGACTAGTCTTCTAAAAATAAGAACGGTACACCGAAAAGGGTAAAATAAAAATTAAGATGCTAATAGATATCAAAATCCGCATGTCAAGATCTGCATAATAAAAAAAAAAGTAAAAAATAAAATAAAATAAAAAAATCAACATATCTTGCACTGTAGTGAGTTGTGAATTTTACCTCTACAAATCTAAGAATATTTTAAGAAGTGAGTTTGGCATCCCTTACCTCTTGGTCCAGTTACTGCAACACCTAGAGGAGCAATTCCAGCTTTGCTTGTATCCACCGTAAACTGCTGTGGAATTTTAGCCCGTACAGCATTTCCAAGTCCGATGCCGGATACTTTAACCTTGCTGGGGTCTACTACGTCTTTTACAGGGACCTTGAATGGGCTGCCTGCAAAATAAGGGAGATAGAGACTCAGATGGGAAGAACCAGATGACTACCACATTCCCTCTCACTTAGAAGACAACATAAAATGTCTGGGGTAATAATGTAGTCTAACGTCTAGATGGCCCTTAATGGGGATTAAATAGAGATTAGTAAGCAAGTCATCTGCACTGAAAGGCACTCAACCTACTGAATGAGCATTTGTTAGTTTTAACAAGTTCTAAGTTATTTAACCTCTCGGTCAGTCAACCATACAAAAAAGGTTAAATAGGCAGCAGCATTGGCCCATGTAGGTTCAAGTGCACTATTATAATACCTTAATAGGGATCCCTGCTCAACGCTCCATGCTCAAGATAGGTCACCGTTTTTAGGTCCAAAGGTCTGAGTCCACCCACCCCGCGTCAGACACCCGAAAGCGGCTGTGAACTGGGCACCGGAGCGCCGCGATGCGGGACCCGCCGCTGGAACTGGGGAGGTGAGCGGACGTCTTTTCCCTCAGCCACCTCATCCCCGGTCCCAGCGCAAAAGTGCCCCCACGCTGGAGTACCCCTTTAAAAGTATACGGCAAAAATCCAATGATTTTACTGCATATCAGAGTACAATGTGCGATGTTTCGACTAGTGTTGGTCTTTATCAAGCACATATGCTTGATAAAGATTAACAGTGCTCAAAACATCGCACGTTGTACTTGGATTTGCAATAAAATAGGATTTTGGCTGTATACTTGGATGCTGTTGGACTTCCTTGTACTCATATGTCATAGACACATGTCTATGACCTAGGGATCCCTTGATTGGTTGTGATTTGGGTGCCGAGACCCCCACTGGTCTCTAAAATATAGCTAGTGCCCAGCTAAATGCTTCTGTACCAATTAGACCCATAGACTTTTCAAAGAATCTGTCTCATATAACCAGGGCCGTATTAACAACTGCTGCTGCCCCAGGCACTAAGCGTGAAGATGCCCCATCTTGGGGAGTGGTTTATGGATTTTAACTGCTTAAAACCAACAATTTTCCATTGAATCAATGATTAGAGCAGTCTGCATATTGTCTGAAGGAATTCTCACCACAGAATTGGTAGATTGGTAGGTAATAGCTCCAGGCATCACATTTACCACTGCAACACCAGACCTGACCGATACCGCCATACTGTGACTGGATAACACCACCATACCAGACCTAAACAATACTGACGTACTGTGACCGGATAACACTGCCATACCAGACCTGAATAATTCCACCAAAGTTTTTTCCTTCCCCCTGCTCCCTGGTACTGCCCCCCAGAAAGATGCTGCCCTGGGCACCACACTACAGGTGCCTAATGGTAAATACGACCCTGCCTGTAACGAGTAAGAGATGGGGAGAGACATATGCTTAGCTGAGCTTCTTCCTGCTCCTTCTAGCAATCAGTAAGGGATCTGAGCACCAAGACCCCGACAAACTAAAAAGTTTGGGATGTCTCTAACACGTCAAAAAGCTTTTTTTTTTTAAATAACAGTGATGCGTCAACTTTTAGCAGGGGATTTCAGCACTATAACCTAAAAACAGACGTCTGACCCCCATAAAGTTATAGCATAAGAGAAGTCCTGAATGTTCATCCAAAAAGCAGCATGGTGCTAAATAGTGGACATCGGCTTTGGGTACTCACATACCTGCACATGAAGCTGAAACTAAGGGATAGGATTTAATACTCGTGGGAGTATTTGCTATTGGGATACCATGTAACTTCACCCTCTCCACACCACTAATGTATCCTTTCTGAACTACTATAAAACTGGTAAAAGACATTTAATTACACAGTAAGAGGAAAACCGCAGACAGCACATAAAGGAGTTAGCTCATGCTGTCACTGGTCCATTTATAAATGGAACAGGCTGGATAAGAAATTACTGCAATAAATATATGTATACAATAAAATGTGAGTGCAGCATAGACCACAGACAGTGCTGTTTATTAGGTTAATACAGCAATAGTCGTAATTTAGACATGGAAATAATCCTTCTCCTATTCATAAAAGAAAAAGCAAGCCAAATAAAGCAAAGGGCAGAACCTCCAAGTCACAGTACCTGGAATATGTTCTCCATCATATGTGATATTAACGTCGTATTCTCCTGGAGAGTAAGGAATATATTCTACACTGCAGCTTCCATCCTTATTGTCCTTACAAGACATTTTGGATTCGGAGGGACCCTCGACGGTTATTCCCAGACCGCCGATTCCAGCGCCTCTGTAACAAGACATTGAGAATTGATCAGAACATTAGGTTACCCTGAATACTTATTACTAGGTCCAGTATACAACACAAAGTTCATGTACAGTTTAATGGCCTATTGTTCCAATAGAACAACATTATGGTGATGTCCAGTACACTAGATGATTGAATTATTGGATATTATTTAGACATTTATGTAGTTGGGTTCACATTTAAAAATAGGACAACCACAGAAATATATAAGTAACCACATAAACAAGGGTAGTTAAATTTAAATTAACTAAAAGAGGATATTAGTACACAAAATCCTGTCTATTTGGACCTTAAAGGGAATGTCCAGGCTAAAGCAAAATGTATCATAAAGCTGGGGGCTGTATTAAAATAGTAAACATGCTATACTCACCTCATTCCCACACAGCTGCCGCACTGATGCTTTGGTTCTCAGTTGGCTACTACTTCCTCGGGGATGTGTGCTGTCTCAACCCCACAGGACCTTCAGGCTCAGCCAATCAGTGAACACAAAAGATTCCCACCTTAAGTGAATGACCAAGCAAGTTCTGTGGTGACAGGATAGCATACAAACCAGAAATAGAAGAGACCAGTGGAGGACCTTGAATGTTAATGTGGCAGCTTCAGGAAACGGGAGGAGATTATAGCATGTTAATATTGTTATACAACCTCCCACAAATGTTGCTTTTTGCCTGGACAAGCCCTTTAAAAATTCTATCCAAATCAGTACCTACATTAGAGTTTTGATCTGTGACTACAGTTAACCTATTGATCTCTCTCATAATACTGATGGCATAGCAAAAGCCAGGGAGGTAAGTATGTGTTTGTGTATGTTGTAAACCTCCCTCATTTGTTTAATCAAAACACATTGCATCGCACATGTCTATGTATGGACATTATTTTTACCTATAGATGTTAAAGGAAGCCTGTCCCCCGGCTGCCGGAGTGAAGTCCCTTATACTTACTCCTTCCTCGATGTGCCGGTCCCTGTCCCGCTGTCAAGAAATCCCTGTCGGAGGCCGTGTGAGCGCTCACCAGAGATGAGTCCGACGCCCATACAGAATGACTGCTCTAGTCATTCTCTATGGGCGTAGGACTCATCTCTGGTGAGCATACGCACGGCTTCCGATGGGGATTTCTCGGCAGCAGGAAGGGGTCCGGGACAAGGACTTCGAGAGGTGGATAAGTATAAGGGGCTCCAGTTGGAGTTTATGCTTCAAGGTTGCTACAACAGCCTTTTGTTTTGGACCTTAGTGCCAAGCTATTAACTCCACAGTCAGCTCAGCTCAAAGTGGGGTTGTCTTCTGCTGGATCTTTGGGTCTATGTTTTGCCAAAGCTTGGGCCCACCAGAGGACCGTGGGATACTGATGGACAACGCTAACCCTGAGAAAGTGTTTGCATAATGTAGTCATAAGCAATAGCTATTTATTACTAACAGGTTTTTGGGTAACATTATCAATGATTCCTCACCGTGTTATAACAGAAAAGGCATTTGGTTTGTTTGTCAGCGCCTCCTGGAGTCCCGGACCTTCGGCCTTAACACGTGAAGGGAAACAACCTTCCTTCACTCCAACTTTAAATGGACTTCTAGGTACAGGCTCATCATCATAGGTGACATTCACTGTATGGGCACCTAGAGAACAGATTATTATTATAGGTTAGCAAATCGGTAGCCATATTTAGTATTATAGAGCCCCACTGGACTAGAGGTAACAGCCTGTCCTCCAATCTATGACTCCACATCCTGATCCTAATCATTTTTCTGTTTTGGTTTCAGATTTCACAGACTTTTTACTTCAGCAACCGCAAAATAGAAATGGGATTAAAACATATTGCGGTCTGGGGTTAGTGCACCGGCAGTAAAACAAACACAAACCACTTTTTCTATTTGCTCAGTCCTCAGGCAGCTGGAGAGTAATCAGATATGGTGTCTGTATACTTTACATTTTTTCTTCATGATGTTCGCTGTCATCTCTGACTCCAGAGACTGTTTAGCTGTAAATCCATATATGAACTTTACAGAAAGTGATACACCCCCAATCTTTTCCTATTGACTGGACTGGCATTCGATTTGTTAGTGCCCTGTACAGTACCTTCTATGGATGAGGTAATGTATTGTGTCCAAATAGTGAAAATATATTAGGCCCAGATTTATTAAAGGGTGTAAAATAGACAAGGGTGTAAACTGCCCACAGCAACCAATCACAGCTCAGCTTCTATTTTACCAGAGCAGAAATCTTAGCTGGGATTGTCGGATCCTAAATAGAACCTGGATTCATCACGAAGGACAACTACTGCTCCAGTCTGTAGAGCTCCAGGCATCTTGGGCACAACACTACTACAAACGAAGGTGTTGGTGGCTGGCTGTCAATGACTTTGTGCCTTGAAATGGTTTGGTCAGAGACAGTGTATGTAATTAAGGGGCGCATCTGTGTCTGAATGGTAGACATGAAAATGGTGGTAGCTGCTTGTGCTTGCAGACGGATCAAACAATCCTCTCTACTGGTGATCTGTTTGGACTGTGTTTGCCTGCCCTGACGTGACCACTGCTCCGCAAATGGACATGCACATGTACAGGAATGTCCAGCAGTGGACAATCTCTCACCTGGAGGTACAATACCCTAAAGAAGCCTCTAAGAACCCATTTATAAATGCAGCACAGAAATTTACTTCCTGTGGCAAAACCCAGTATCTGAGTATTTCAGCAATTGGACATTTTCTATCTGGGTACAATATCGTTTTTTTGTCCATAATGTATGATTCTGCCAATGCTTAAACATAGCTATATACCACTAACTCACAAAGTTTTAGAAGTAAAACCTTGGCCACATTTACCTTTTTCAAAAGGCGTGTACTCAACCTCATAAGTCCCATCATCATTATCTTTAACTTGGCATTCAGTGGATGCTCCAGATGGGTTGGAGATCTTGGTTTTTATATGATTCCCTCCAGTTTTAGTCAGGGATCTGGCATCCACCGTGAAATTGCTTGTAGCTTCCCTAAATACTCCTGTGCAATGAGTAATATTAATACAGTAGGGTTAAATCTTAAAATTGTTCCAAAATTAAATGTTCCACCATAACGTTTATTGCATTGTCTTACCATCCGCTTCAACTCCGGGTCCAAACACTTTGATTTTACTTGTATCCACTGAAGGGTCAACCTTAACCCTTGCTGGAAACTTTGGCACTTGCACTCCTCCATACTTCATAGCCAATGTATACATGCCAGCAAACATTGGAACATAGGTGACAGCATGAGTTCCATCACTGTTATCCTGAATGTAGACCTCAGCTTTGGAGCCAGAATCAGACACTGCCTCCATAGTGAGTACTCCAGGACCTGCTTGTGAGCAGTCTACATGAATCAAGCTAGCCTCCCCTACTTTACCATGTTCCATTCCAGGACCAGTGGCGATGACTTTCGTAGGATCATAGGGCATTTCAATGTCAGCTTGGAATGGAGACCCTGGAATATGAGTCTCTTCAAAGAGAATGTTAACAAAGTACTCTCCAGGTGTAGTTGGTAGATAGGACACTGAGCAGGTGCCGTCACCATTGTCAGAACATTCAATTTTGGCTTCACAAGGTCCTTCTACAGTTAAGCCCAGACCTCCAGTGCCTGCTCCTTTAGTGTCAATGGTGAACTCGGCAGGTGTTCCAACAAGCCCTCCTTTCAAGCCTGGTCCATAAGCTTTAACCTAGGGAATTAAAACATTGGTACATAAGTATTTTTTTCAAACTAGTATATAATCTAGGTTTACTACAGATAAAAGGAAACTTTAAACAATAAATAAATAAATATAGGAAAAAAGACAAGTTAAGATAAAGACTCAACTTCACCTTTGTGGGATCAGGAGGTAAGGTGGCTTCCACATTGTAAGGACTTCCAGGTATTGGGTTCCCATCATAGTTTACCTCCACATTGTACACTCCTTCTTCCTTGGGGATATACTTTACGGAGCTGCATTCTTTGCCGGTAACAGGCTCCACCAAACAAGGAACGGATTTCCTGCTGGGGCTAGTAATTTTCACATCCACTTTTCCTTGACCACCAGCACCCTTTGTGTCCACTGTGAACTCCTGGTCTTTACCAACTTCCACTCCTTCAGGAAGAAAGCCATAGCACCTTTAACAGGATGTTACCCCAATATCTCAACATAACACTATACAGGAAGCAAGTACATATACAAGTACATTATACATGTTATATAAGAAATACTATTCTGTGCTACTTACTACTATCTAGTCCATTGATCTTTATCTTGCTCAAGTCTAAAGGAGCAGCAACCCCCACAGTGAATGGGCTTTTAGGAATAGGATCACCTCCATAATTCACATCTACTTTCATTTTGCCCTAGAAAACAAAGTTTTTTAAAATAATTTTGATTATCACAATTTTTTCTTTTATTTTATTTACAGCAAAAAATACAATTAGCATTAATTTCACAGCTGAACATAAAGTTTTAGACTTTTTTGCCAAACAGTATGGAACTGTGTGTTCTTATTGGTTTCACAATAATATATTTATAGTACCTCCATCACAAATTGTATAAAACTTCCCAAAAAGACCCCTTTCCATCTGTGACTGTGACTAATTACCCTCCCATTATGATGTTGGGGACCAAGAATGAGAGAGAGCCATACTAGGGACTAGAAAAGAGACAAGAGATATATTGAGAAACAAGAATGTGATGGGGTCCAACCTAGGGACCAGAAATGAAATGATGAGCCATGTTGGCCACTAAGAATGAGAGGGGGGTTCAGGAGTGACATAGGGAGTAGTGATGGAAACTAGTAATGAGATTGGGAGCAATGCTGAAGAGCATAAAGAGAAGGAGTACCATGCTCAGGATCAGTAAGTTGTCATTTAATAAAAGACATAATTTTTGATCCCTTACATCATGGTTTGTGCCCATTGTATGCTGACTTCAATAATCATTAACCAGCATTCTGTATACTTCATAGTACTATTAGAATATATAGACATTGTAAAGATCATCCAATGACTGGTAGCCCACCCTATCAATCACACTCCATATGACCTGCCTTTTATTCAACTAGATTAAATGATAGGGCCACCCACTATTCCCCAAGTGATATCTGATGATCCATCAGTGGTTTCAGCAGATCGACCAGTAATGATCAATGGGCTTATTTCCTCTGGAGAGTGGGTTGACCAGTTGGAGTAACCTCAATAAACTTCTGCTGAACACATACAGATGATTTGTATTTGGCAAATCCAAGCCAAAAAAAAAAGAGCAGTATAATTTTCATGGGACGATGAGAAATATTTTCTGATTTTATTTTCACCAAGTAGGCTCAATAAAAGTAATTTTCTTTGAAAGAGAGTTCACTGTAAGCTCAGTACCTTTCAGAAACTTTTACTAGCACGGCTAAGAACCAGCAAAAAAACTAATAATAATTGAATAAAACTTCCTTAATACTTCTAGTAGACTCTTAAGAACTGAATCTTGTTTCTGGTCTGAACAAACAAACATTTTAAGAACAGACATAACGTTTATTTTCAGAATCCCATCAGCCAGGCTCGTAGACAACAGCATCCCACAAACTGGATTTCTTAGAGTCCTCTTACAAATTGTTGGCACATACACAACACAGCGAGCTTGTTTTGTACGCTTTGGCGCACGTGCTACATGTTCTATGAATGTCCCCATGGCTGCCAAGAAGTTGGAATATATACACAGCTCAAACAACTCACTTGTAGCTTGCCAGATACATTTTCCAGTCATCGCTGTCCAGCTAAATGTGTTATATATAAAAGAAGGGAAAAATAGAAGAAAAAAAGGGGGAAAAGAAGCAGACACCTTTCTAATTGAGCCATGATTAAGGAGAGCATTGATTGCTAAGATTCCATCATTCCCTTTCAAGGGTTAACAAAAATAATTTACCTTGAACCTCTATATTAATTTAGATTTAGGGTCTTTAGATTTAGATTTAGTGTTTTTACTCCATAAAAGATACAAAGAAAACAAAAATTATTATAGCAATTAAAGCGGACTTATTGACATTAAAAAAGGGGTGTAAATAAGTGTAAAATAACCAAATTGCTAGCTAGGACTTATGAATCTGGGCAAATTTTTTTATTGTTTGCTTTTTTTCATTGTTTTCCAGTGCCAGGATATAAACCTTTTTGTTGTAATATAAATAAGACTCTAAGGCCCAGGGGTTGTTCCCTATGGCAAAAGCCCAGAGTTAACTTGCTAATCTCTTCTCATTCACTGCCAGTGTCCACTCACAACCTAGGGGATGTCACCCAAAGGGAGGTTGGCATGGATGCAGTAAATCAGAGGAGATAGGCTGGTTAACTTTGGGCTCTTGCTATGCTGGAGAACAGCCCCTGAGCAGTTGAGCCTCATTTGCATAACAGCCCTATGTAGCCATGTGCTTATTTACACCCCTAGTTTCTAGCTGACAGGCTTGCTTTATGTTGCATAAAATAACAAGTATTCCATAATTTGGTTCACCAGACAAGACAACCAATGAAGCCTACAACCCTAAGTACCAAACTGTTGGTGATTTCTAACATCCTCTTCAATTAGCCATTGCTAAACTTAGACTGCAATATGCAGGAATCTATAGATTTATACTTCCTCAAAAAAGTAAAAGTACAAAAAAAACACAGAGGTTTGCTCAATTTAGGGTTAGAAAGGGTTCCTCATTGTTTCCCCTCAGAAAATTGATCAAGAGCAAGTTCTAAGAATTCATTCTCCATAGAGGTCAGTGACTCTCGTACCATGTACTGTCCCATAAGATTCTCATTTGGATGAGCCAAACTATAATTGATACAGCCCAACTATTCTAGTTTGTTTATCCCTGCAGATAGTCATTTAATTAAAGAAATAAATCCCAAACAATAAAAAGATTAAAACGAGATTTTTTTACATAAATATTCAAAGTTCAAATGAGGAAAAGCAAAAGCTTATATGAGCTGAACCCAGCATAGGCTGGAGGCAGTAGTGGATTATAATAGGGGCGTTCCGGGCGGCAGCCCAGGGCCCTGAGCTCCTGGGGGGCCCATGACCACCCAAAAAGACTTATACTTTCAGTGGTGTACTGTCTCCTGGCTACACTTCCGCCATGATTTGCAAAAAATCACAGGTTTTTTATGGCAATTTTGCACAAATCAGGACATCATGACATTATCTATACTGTACTATGAACGCCAGGCTAGTGCCGCCATAGTTACAGTAGGGTGGGGGGGGGGCCCAGGACTGGTGAACAGCCCGGGCCTATGGTAAAGTTAATCCGCCCCTGGCTGGAGGGACAAATATGTGTTCCTAACAAACAACATTGTTAAAGCGAATGTACCATCAGGTACATTCGCTTTAAGAATTGCCCATAGAACGATGCTGGCGCAGGGAAGCCAGTGATGTGGTCCTTTTTTGAACCACGGCTTGGTTCCTGTGTACGGCGCCCTTCCATTCACGGGCACAAGGCCGGGGGTGAAGCACTGGAGGTGGGCTCTCTATGACGTGGCTCCATAAGAATCAATGCAGTGCTCCAGTGCTTCACCCCCAGCCTGTGAACAGAAGGGCACTGTACATGGTAACCAGGCCAGGGTTTAAAAAAAGAACCGCCAGCATTGTTCTATCCATAGGCAGTACCTAAAAGCGAGTGTACCTGATGGTACATTCACTTTAAAGGGCCATATGG